>NC_090295.1:6580000-6947500 GCF_037392515.1 Haliotis asinina | reverse complement strand
AACACATGCGATAGTAGATTTAAAACCAGTTCGCCCCGATTGTGTTTCTAAGTTGGACAGCAACACCTGCTTGATTGTTTCAACAAGGGGTACATGTCTACAACACGGAGTACGTCGATATTTCTTGCACTCCATGGCACAAGTGGAACATTGTTCAAAGCAACGTTTGATCAAATCACTCACTCAGACACAGCTTTGTTGTCCATGGTCGGTACATGTCCAGTGACGGTCTCCACTGGTCACTCTGCGTGTGTGACTTGTATGATTGTATGTGCGCTTTGGTCAAGTAGTGTGACAATGAGGATCAGGTGGCGGGATTTCTAGGGGTTGTTTTATTTCTGCAGTCAGCTATGTAACTGTTAATGTATCGACTCGCAGTGAGTGAGTTGTGTTTTGTGCCGCACCCAGCAATAGTCCAGCTATGTGGTATGTAAATAATCGAGTCTGGAGCAGACAATCCCGTGATCAACAACATGACCATCGATGTGCGCAATTGGGAACCGATGAAATGTGTCAACCAAGTAGGCGAGCCTGACCACCCGATCCCGTTAGTCGCCTCTGACAACAAGCACTGTTTTCTTGTGTGACAAGCATGGGTTGCTGAAGGCCTGTTCTACCCCGGACCTTCACAGGTAGTAAAGACTCGGGTCTTGATTAGCGAAACCACGTCCTGAACTGCCACATTCAACCAAGTCGGACCACTCGAACATTATGTGTTAGCGGGTCCATGCGATACGTTTTATTTGCTGGGGATTACGATGTGTTACTTGTTAGAATTTGACCTTCTGTTAATGTCTACTGTATCATGATTTTCCAGAGTCTGGATTACGACAGGTGTTTTAATGAACCTTACGAGGAGCTTCTGAAGAAACAATATCAGGAACACGTGAGTGACAGAGACGCCATCTCTAACACACATAACTAGTGCGTTGGTAATCTGTTTTGATGCATAAAGTGAGTGAGTGTGAGTTTCGTTTTGCTGCTCACTCAGAAATTTCACAACTATACGTCAGCGGTGTCTAAAGAATCGAGTCTGGACCAGACAATTCAGTGATCAGCTGGACGTGAGAACTGGGAAGGGTGTTGGGGTGGGGACAGGTTAGGGTGTCGGGGAGAGAGCAGGTTAGGGTGTTGGGGTGAGAGCAGAGAAGCTGATATTTGTACACCTTGTCGCCTGATAACCTAAAACATTTCACTGCCAACACATAAAGATATAAAGTTTATCACGCGAATACCACAGAGGTTTATTTTTTCAGTCTGACAACAAGATCGAGGCTGTAAAATGGATTATTACCTTTATGGTTGGACTTCTAACTGGAATGGTGGGTAGGTTTACAACAACTTGCAAATACAGGATTTTAAAAAGTATAAGTTGCATATAACTAACCAACTAACTAACTAACTAACTAACTAACTAACTAACTAACTAACTAACTAACTAACTAACCTTCACGGATAATAGTATGTGGCCTTGCGTTCCCGATAGAATTACTTCTGACAAGCTATGTATATTAGGCGTTCTACATACGCCGTCTTATTGTATTTTCAGGTTGCACTGTATATTGACAGTATTGTCAAACTGCTGTCTGGATGGAAGTTCAACACGATCGATGTGTGTATCCGTCAATTTCAACTAGGCCACTGCAAATTGTGTTTATGTAGCGATATGGGTTATCTACGTGACGGCCCACATGTAAGGTGTACCTTAGTCCTGACATGTTCCCAGGTTCGAATCCCAGGATTGCCCTGATTGTGATCACCACTATTGAAGTGATATAGAAATGTGGCGTGAAAGTGGAGTTATAGTTGTCTCCCTTACTGAAAGTTCACACTAACACTCAGACCAGATTTCTCGAGACTTTTGAGAATTTTGAGAAAACGCAGGAAAATGCATTTCCCAGAATGAAGTGAAGTTGATATCAAACACAAACATATCCGACAGTTTTAGTTTGTTGGATAGATTGCTTTAGTTGTTTTGGAATTTTTATTCTAAAAATGCAGCTGATTTCAAAATCAATTGTTTCAATTGTCAAAGAAAGTTTTAAAGGTGACTGAAAACGTAAGTTTGTTTCGAGAGATCGTTACCAGATCTCACAGGTAGATAGTATTAGGAAGGTGTTGTTAGTGTGCCAGTGGACCCAGGGTTCCATATTTTGTTATATAATCGGTCGCACAAAGATACAGGATAATAGTAATATTGGCCATGCCCTTTTTTAAGTCAGATATGTTACGTATACACAAGATACTTTAGCAAGAGAAAAGGTATTTTGCGTTTTTCATATATGGGACTGTCTCCTATTCTCGCGGTGAACACATTTTCTGCCGAGATCGCCAATGCTTGATACTTATCGGTTGGTTACATCATTGACAGGTAATTAGGAAGTGGCCCAAGTCTAGGAATTATCAAAATGTGACAATGTAACGAATATTTGTGTGTTTTAACCAACTTGGAAAAATCGGAAATTTCCCCCGCCCTTTCCGACAAGATTCTCCTTCTTTACACCTAATAACGTTACTTTCTCGTTATGCCGAGAGAATGGGAGACGCCTCGAAAAGTCAGCAGAGGGCGACCATGCATCGAGCTCAAGTGCGATAATACACCTGATGGATCAAGCAGTTGATAGATGCAGATGTTAGAGGGGGAATCTGTTAATTTAAAAACAACAAGCATACATACAAAAAGAACTGTTTGTATAATTTTTTTCAGCCGATATCCGTAAGTAGCACGAAAATAGGAGACGCCAGTATATGTTTTATTTCCCTGAGCCAACAATGGTCCCTAGTCCAGCAAGTATGTAATAGCTAGTTGGCGAGTAGTTAGAATGTGGATGAGCAGGGTGTCCTTAAGTCTGAAGCATCAGGTGTTGAGTTCGCTTATCACAGGGGCCAGTGTTCATGATAATACGAAGCAGACACAGACGAGTGTCAAAACTTGTGGTGTCACCCTGGTCCAATGATTCAGTCTATGTTGACCCAGCATTTAGTGGGTACCCGGTATGTGTCCGGGTTGGGGTAGGGGGTGATTGGGTGTTTGGGCGGGGATGGGAGTAGGGTGATGGCTGGTTGGATGGGTGGGTGTGGGAGTATTCGGTGGGTTGGTGTGGGTGGGGGTGATGACGTCTTCGTCCATCCCATAGGCAGCTATATACTCTACACGGAATTAAGAATTGGGAATGGACGTTCATACGGATAGAAACATGGGGGACAAATGAACTCATTTGAGTTGAAAGAAGTACCTGGACAGTCGCGACATGATAATGTAACGAGCCACGTATTAATGTCGTGTTGAAGCGTTCTGTGCCTTGATAAGCCAGCTATACTGAGGTGTTCTAAAGACGGGTGTCTGGTGGAGTCTCTCCTGTTCTTGCTGCTGTTCAACGTGAGCTTCGTCATCATCGCCGCTTGTCTGACAGTGTATGAGGTATGCATTCACACCCTCTCGGTTATATATCTGTTTACCTGTGTACCTGACCAAAATACAAACTTTCACCCTGTTCAAGCAATCGAGTGGTCGATCCCTGACCAAAGCTATTTAAACTAGCATAGTTAATCCCAAATATGACATATGTTAGCACATTTATTGCTGAGAAGGAACTGCACCTGACACCAAACATACAAACATACAAACAAACACAAGTGTACACGCTCACGGAAGCACGCACGAGCACACTCGCATAAATATTATTTTTATTACTATCATTTTTCAAACAGGAAAGCTGTGATCCCCCGGATCATGCCGGAACGAGTAGTTATAGAATTTCAATATTGACAATATAATCATACACCTTTTGTTCGATTGACTATTAGAAGAGATCATGCTGACTTAACAGCGTACTCATTTAAACTCATCGACATGTGGTCAGCACTAGCACGCCGATCATACTGTGTTTGATTTGTCCGACGGATCTGAAGCAGTGTCGATTGCCACAACTCTCAGAGTACACTTCTCGAAAGCCCTTGACAATAATCTCCACTTCATCAAAGGACAAAAATGCAGAGATCGTTAGAACACTGCATTGTGAACGTAATGTTTAACAAAACACGCTGAAGCGTGAACTAATGAATATTGTTTCAGCACGTGTCCACTTTCAGCTGACATATTCCAAGGCCGTGTTTCCATGGCCTACTGTGATGTTTCGATGTCACTGAATGTTGTTTTTCAGAGAACATTCATTGACTCTAATTGCATCAGAAAAGCGTGCATTAGCAGAGATCTATGCGTCTATCTCGAGAGACAAATGTCACAAAAACTGCCCATGCGTTATGGAGATGTTTAAGTGGAAGTGAAACAGAACACTTAAATCGTGACATACACTTTTATGATATTTTACCTGGGAGACGTTATAGTGATGATTTACTATCTTATATCTGGGTTTGTATTAAGAATAATGTCTTGTCAAGAACGCGTGATCATGTAAAGACAACGCATCAAACATATTAACTGTTCCAGTTCCGTTTGAATGACTACGGTCCCACGACAAATGCAAGACAAATGTATGTCAACATGTTGATGGATATATGTAGTATGTAAAATTGGGACAAGACGCTTTTGTTTGGCATCCAAACACATAGTTAACGGGGTATCCGGCACGAGAAGAGGTACTTCACTGATCAGAGTTGTTCGTTTTTAACATTGTTATTTCTATTGGTACTTGTGCTATGATCTGCAATGTTTAAGGTCCGAATTTGTTGAGACAAAGGTGTCTTTGTAATGTACTTAGTTCAATTTTATATACAAAAAATAATACCCGAATACTACATCCCTTGCTAATGAAGGTATGTCGAAGATGAAGTGTTTCTCTAAGCTGTTGAAGAATGAATAAAGCGTTATTCTGGTGCACCCCAGACCAAGATGTATGTGTAGGTTTTTGGACATTGCACGGAAGAAAGCGTTATATTTAGTGCATCCGAGACCAAGATGTATGTGAAGGTTTTTGGACCATGGAAGAAAGCGATATTCTAGTGCACCCCAGAACAAGATGTGTGTGAAGGGTTTTGGACACTGCATGGAAGAAGGCATTAGGTTAGCGCTCCTGAGCCCAAGATGTACCTGACGGTTTACAGTCATTGTAGGAAAAAAAGTCTAGTGCACCTGAGACCAAATCGTATGTGTATTTGTTTTGTAGGAAAGGGAAGCTTGTTATTCGTGCAGCCTTAATGGAGTGAGTGATACGTGGATAATGTAAAGCTCATGTGATAGGGGTAGAAAGGGAATTTGTTACAGCTGTCTCACCAAACGCTATCTATTGCAGCCCGTTGCAGGAGGGTCTGGTATACCCGAGATCAAGTGTTATCTGAATGGCATCAAGGTCCCACGTGTTGCAAGGTTCTTCACTCTGCTCGCCAAGTCTATAGGGGTCCTCTTCAGTGTAGCAGGAGGTAGATTAATCTTTGTCCTCGGAGCCTAAAATCACCAGACTCCTAAAAAATGTAAATACAGCATACCACCGTGAGAAAGTATAAACTATTTTGTGTTATCATATGTGTTATATTTACTCATGAATGCAAAACTTGAAGTAGTCATTGGTTTGCTTCAATATTTTGTGTTCTTTCAGGTCTGTTTGTTGGAAAGGAAGGGCCGATGATTCACAGTGGTGCTATCATAGGAGCGGGGGTTCCACAGGTGGGTCAACCCCATAGACAGGTACTTGCTTTCAGAAATCACAAGCGCTTTATTTCAACGTCAGAACTAGAACTCACAAAAACAATTGCTCCTCGAGATTCATAAATGTTTAGACACATCTGTCGTCTGGTCCAACGACAAGTGTCGTCTTGGTGTTGAGCTGCAAATGTTACTGTTTGTTTAGTCTTTAGCGCTAATCCCTACGATTGATTTGAGTCTTTATGTGGTGGTATATAGTCTATTTCAGGAAAGAGGCGTGGTTTCACATCGTCATGATCTTCTCTGTCCAGTGGTCGCCATGTTGTTGAAACTGTACTATTGCTACCTGTGTGGAAGCATCTGTACATAATCTGCCATTGATAAGATGTAAAATGCACTTGGCATTTAGTATGTTGAAGAGTTATTATCTCGTATCATCAAGTAATTTGTGTATCTCTTGTATTTAGGAATATCTTTTATTAATAATTAATTTGAACCAATTCAAATGTTTCTTAAAACTTTGAAGCTTCAATAATCTCGTTGATGTACATACACTACATGAATATCACATACCTTCATGCATCTATGGAACATCTCGTAACATCGCACACGCATGAAAGGCGTGAATTACTACCATTTAAGCTCCTGGTTTTGTGTGCGCGATGGAGCTATATTGAGGCATAACGAAAAGACTAAGAGCGGCCATAAAGCAATGTATGAGGAACCGGAGAGTGATGAAACGGTGGGCTGATGCGATGAAACAACAGACTCATTCGATGAAACAATGGGCTGATAAGACGAAACAATAGACTGATGCGATGAGAGAGAGGGTTGATGCGATGAAACAGTGGGCTTATAAAACAAAACAATAGACTGATGCGATCAGAGAGAGGGTTGATGCGATGAAACAGTGGGCTTATAAAACAAAACAATAGACTGATGCGATGAGAGAATGGGTTGATGCGATGAAACAGTGGGCTTATAAAACAAAACAATAGACTGATGCGATGAGAGAATGGGTTGATGCGATGAAACAGTGGGCTTATAAAACAAAACAATAGACTGATGAGATTGCTGGCATGATTGAATGATTGATCTCGAAACAGTGGATTGTATGACGAAAAATCTACACGCTTGGATGATACAGAAAATAGAATACAGTGGATGCCACTACAAGTATGAACTGTGAGATAACACTCAAGTATGGGCTGTACGAGTGATGCGATGACAGGATGGAGTCATGCTATGAAACATTTGAATGATTCGATAAAACGATGCATTGATGCAATGGAACGATTGGGTGATGCGATGGAACATTTGAATGAATCGGCAAGATGGAATGACGCTAAGAAACATTTAAGTGATGCTTTAAACCAAAGGGGTGATGCAATCAATCGACTGGGTGATTCGATGAAACATTTGAATGATTCAATAAAGGGGAGGAGTGGTGCAATGAAACGATTGCGTGATACGGCTAAACATTTGAATGTTTTGATAAAACGATGGAGTGATGCGATGAAACATTTGAATGATTCAATAAAGGGGAGGAGTGATGCTATGACATGATCGGGTGATGCGATGAAATGAAGGAGTGGTGCGATGACAAGACTGTGTGATGCAATGAATGATGAGTGATACGACGGTGAAACGATGCCATGGTGACGCTGAAACAATGGAGTGACGAGTGATACATCGATGAAACAATGTCCAGAGTGACGAGTTCTACGATGATGAAAGATGTCCTGCGATATACGAGGGAGTGGTGCGGATTTATAGCATGAAACGATGCAGTGATGAATGATGTAGTACAACGATGAAATAATGACTGATGAGATAAGACAATGCTTTAGATGGCGTGCTTTAAGTCTTGAAACTCCTCACACTGTCTATGCTAATCATTAAATGACTTCCAGTTTTAACTTCAATGGGAAGTAAAGCCTGGGAGGTGAACAACATGTGACACTTCTCTGGATAGACTTTCGCAACCCTTTGTATACGTATAACATTCTCATGGTCAATCCAAGTGCTAGGTAATCGATATGTATTGGTCCTTTTCTGAACATGAAAATACCGTTGCTTTTTTTTTATTTGGGGGGGGGGGGGGGGGGGAGGAGGAAGCAGGAATTGATTCCGCACTACGTATTCTTGTTTCATCTCCGGAAGAAGGAATATTTGTCTGCGAATGTAGGTATGATGTTTGTATGGCCATGAACCTTAGCAGTTGAACAACCAGTCAGGTCAGATATTGTGTGTATCTCAGGTGTAATATAATCGCACTGCGAATAACGAAGCTTATAATTCTACGGATGAACACCCCATGTTTATTGCATAAAGCGACGGTTCAAAGTAGATTCTTATGTCGTTATGAACCTAAAGTAAACTGACATTAATGTTGCACGTCGCTATTAAGCACAAGAGACATCATCTGTAATCAAGAAGTGTTACATGTAAAGTTAAAAGTTTCCGTATATTCTCAAAATACTGCTAGAATTGCGATGAAACTATTACCTGTAGGTGTATTTAATACCTTTGTTATTTGTAAAAGTATCGACTGGTGTTTCGTTAATTTTCTTGTCTCCTCGGTGTATCGTCTTGACACATGAGAAAATAACACCTAACACTGTAGAGACTGTTGTCTTTTGGAAAGGAAATTGGATCTATCTAAAAGTCAAGATATATATACGTGCTTGTCCGTATGCTGTTTACGTATATGACTTTGGAAAAGTGAAAGTCAGTTAAATACACTCCTGTGCCGTATTTCGATACCCCATAACCTCACTTCTTGTCCTTCGTTCTGTAGATAGTTGCACACACACACACATACACAGACCCACACAGAGACACACACACAGACACACACACTGTGTGTGGTGAAATGTCGGTTTTAGCAGTAATTATCTCATACGACTGAAACAAGGTTCTGTGAGACTGAAATCAAAGAAATGGTCAGCCTAAGGGAATCGGAGACTGGGTTGACACATGCCATCGTTCATCTCAGTTGCGTAGATCGATGTTCATGCTGTTGATCCCTGGATTGTCTGGTCCAGATGCCTTTGTTAAGACCGACGCCATATAGCTAGAATATTGCTGAGTGCGGCGTAAAACTAAACTCGTTCATTCACTGATTCATTCACACATCATTGTCAGATGATACATATGGAGAACAGAAGTTACATTCATAAAGTGACAAATAATTTTTAGCTTGAATTAGGTAACTGTATTTCTTTATACAACGTAGAATAAGATAACTGTTTGCAATAACTTATAATTATATAAATGTAATCATTATAATATAATGATATATTTTTAGTTGTATTATATATACCGTGTTTGAAATGCACCAGTTATGATACAAAGGATAACTAGAAACACAATTTTGTTTGTCATACACGTCAAACGTACATTCTATTATACATAATTTCTTTGTTCTTCAGTTTCAGAGTCTTGCCTTTCGGAAAATTAACATCAGAAAGTATGCGTTCTTCAGGACTGACAGGTGAGATATCACACTCAGGACTCACAGGTGAGATATTACACTCAGGACTGTCGGGTAAGATATCAGGCTCAGTACTGGCAGATGAGATATCACACACAGGACTGACAGATGAGACATCACACGCCCAGTTCATTGTTCCTACTCTGCCATATACAGTAACGCTGATATCATGTTCCAGTAGGGAACAGATGGTCGCAACATCATCCTTCAGACGGTATTCTCTAAACGCGCAGCACGAAGTCAACACGTTGGTATGTCGTACATTTACAGCTTTTGAGGTCGCCAAGATTATAGCTAACATTCCAATCCCACCCCAAGGAATTGCTCCTTCAACACTCAAGACAGACTCAGATACAGGTACACTCTGGTTTTGTGGTCGCAGTAAGATCAGAGTGAAAGTTACGTGTGTTAAAACACAACAACAGAGGTGACATAAGTAATATGTCTGTTGCTAATATGTTTCTATTATTAGTAAGTGATTGAGTCTAGTTTTACGCTTCCTTTTACAAAATTGCAGCAATTTCAGGGCGAGGAACTGTTTTTTTCGGATATTAATTAACAGTACTGTTTCGGAATCAACTGAACGGATCATCACCAGCATCTTTCTTTTACAGAGATAAAAGAGACTTTGTATCGGGAGGAGCGGCGGCGGGTGTGGCAGGTAGGATGGTGTGGCAGATAGGAGGTGTTGCAGATAGGGAGCGTGGCAGGTAGGGCGGTGTGGCTGGTAGGGTGGCGTGTCAGGTAGGGTAGTGTGTCAGGTAGGGTGGTATGTCAGTTAGGATGGTTTGGCAGGTAGTAGTGTGTGTCAGGTAGGATGATATGGTAGGTAGGATGGTGTGTCAGGTAGTGTGGTGTGATAGGAAGATTGGTGTGGCAGGTAGGGTTGTGTGTTAGGTAGGATGGTGTGACAGGTAGGATGATGTGGCAGATAGGATGGTGTGGTAGGTGGGGTGTGTGACAGCTAGGCATTATAGTAATGCTGCAGGTACGATGGTATGACATTAATGTTGCACGTAGGAGGGTATGACGGTAATGTTGCAAGCAGGATGGTACGACAATAACGTTGCTGATTGTACGACAGTGATGTTGCAGGTAGGATGGTGTGACAGTAATGTTGCAACTAGGATGGGGTGACAGTAAAGTTGCAAGTAGGATAGTATGTCTGTAATGGTGCAAGTTGGATGGTGTGACAGTAATGTTGCAGGTAAGATGGGTTGACTGTTATGTTGCTAGTAGGGTGGTGTGACAGTAATGTTGCAGGTAAGATGGGTTGACTGTTATGTTGCTAGTAGGATGGTGTGACAGTAATGTTGCAGGTGGGATGGTGTGACAATAAGCCGAGGCAGGAAGACGCTGAGGCAGGATAACAAGTGACGTAGATATTAAAGTGCTACCTATTGACGGTGTTTCTGAAGGTTTAGGATGTGGCAAGGAGCTGATATGACGGATAACAGGATGTATCATTGGCGTGGCGGATGAAAGCAGAAAGGATGATCAGTTGGGTTGGCAAGAAAGACAAGGTTTATTCTGTAGGAGATGTGACAGATGGGAGGATGTAGCACATGGGATACTGTAGCAAGACTGAGGGTGCACCATGTCGTAAGCTGTGACAGCTGAATGCCGTGACTGAATAGTATCCTATCTATAAAACAAAGAGTTGTGTATTATCGGTCCGTGAACACGTTGCCGAGACGACGGGTCGATGCTTGAGCAAGACGTTGTCGATTCTCACGGCAATGAGAAGAAGAGACGAACTGATTAGATATGTTTCGAGTCTGAAATGAGTGACAACTGCTCGTTATCACTGAACTACCATGAAACATCTGTATGTTACAGTTCGAAATAATGCTGCTATGTTTGTCGTAAGAGGCGGCTAACTCGATCGGGTGGTCAGGCCCGCTGACTTGGATGACTCATGTCATGGGTTCCCAGTTGCACAGATCGATGCTCCTGCTGTTGATCACTGGATTGTCTGGTCCAGAATCGATTATTTACAGTCCGCCGCCATATAGCTGGAATATTGCTGAGTGCGGCGTAAAGCTAAACTCACTCATTCACTCACTCACTCGAAATAATTAACATACGGTTTTCGTTTCTCATAAGCTGCTTTCGGGGCCCCTATTGGAGGCGTTCTGTTCAGTCTGGAGGAGGGATGTTCGTTCTGGAACCAGAAACTGACGTGGAGGACGGTAACATCACATCCCATCGCCTTTGATGTTCCATAGGGACTTAGCCTTAGACAAAGACGTGATGTCGAAAATTCGACTGAGATGCTGAAAAGAATAACACATTAAAAGAATGAGATGAACATCGTGTCATATGATATTTCTTTTTTTCGTATTGACTAAATATTTCGTAATTATGTTTTGTGTCACTGTTGGTGTTCACTATGACTTCTTTGTCTTCTTTAGTTCTTCTGTTCAATGGCGGCCACGTTCTCGCTCAACTTCTTTCTGTCTGGTCTTGACAGTAGAGACTGGGGGTACTTCTATTTACCGGGACTCATCAACTTCGGAGAGTTCAAAGTAAGTAAGTTATAACAAACATGACACTTCACGACGATTCAGGCATTTCATACGAAGCTTTAAACAAAACAATAAAAGAATTGAACTTGCCACACCATTGCTCATCCGTCTCGATTTACAAGAAAGAAACACAATTGTCAACGCAAAGCAGAGACTGACTTCGCTTTAATTTTCTCTCGAGACGTTTCTGTAAGATTGCTCAGGTGTTGAATAAAACAGTGTGTTTTCCCTAGCAAAACAGAAATATTAGGATAGCTATGTTGCAAAGCAAACATAATTAAGAACATCCACTGGTTCACTGTCCAGTGAGTTTTAACGTGCATATGGACCTGTGGACATTTACGTGTTATTGGCACCCACTAGAGCGTCATAAGCTTTTGTTGTTGTAGGACTGTAGTGTGTTTTCAGTGCGGGATGATGGATGGTTAATTTCATAAAGCAACATATTCCGTTGTCAGAGGTGTTGAACAAAATTGAACTGAATTGTTTCAGATTGCCAGATGGGATGTAATATCAGCCACATCGGATTTGTGAATATTGAGTGAAGCATGTCATAGCTTGAATGAGGTTTTAACCCGTGAAGATCCGATTTTCAGTAACCCATGCCTGTCGTAAGAGGCGACTAACGGAATCGGGTAGTCAGAACAATTAGTTTGCTGAAAATTTTCAGACCGCCGCCCTATAGCTGGAATATAACTGATAGCGGTGTAAAATTAAACTCAATCAGATTTTTTACGTAATTTGAATAGTACTTTTGTCAGACTGCTTGTGAACAATTGTCTGTGGAACTGTGGATATAGCTAAAAGCCTTGGAATCGAACGTAAGCCAAACCACGACACCCGTTTTATTACAGAGACGAATGTAGTGAAAGATATGTTCATTTCGCACAGTGCCAAAGCGAACAAAGTGAGGCATGCCATCTGTGGAACGCCGTAGACCTGCTTATATTCATTGTGATGGGGTTTGTTGGAGGACTTCTTGGTGCGCTCTTCAACGTCTTCAACAAAGCCCTGACTGTTCACAGAATAAAATACTGCCACACCAAGCATAAACTATTCAAGTATGTACCTGTTCTACATATCTATTCACACAAGAGTGTCGCCTAAAACACACAATCGTTCACAATCAAAATTATTTATATATATTATTATGTTGTTTTGTTACACAATTTCCGAATCTATGATTACACGATGCCATTTAGAAAGTGGTCAAATGCAACATATGTCTGTGGAAGTCGCGGTGGCTGAGCGGGCTAGGCGGCTGACTTTGTGTGCTGGCGATTAGGTGCCTGACTCTGAGGGTGCGGGTTCGAATCCCGGATGGGACTCAACCGAAAAAAAAAAAAAAAAAAAAAGTACTAGAATTTGTACTTTACTAAGAAAGTGAAATCCCAAATATGACATATGTTGAATTTCCGAATCGACGTGGTTAGGAAATGAATACATTAAGAAATTAAACATCAGCCGATATCACGAACCCAAACTTCTTTCAATCAGATCAAGGCTGTATCGAGTTGGATCTGACATCATGGAAGATAGGTTTCATATTTAAAAAAAGATGTTTTCTTTAAATGACAGTTATTCTCTAAAGCAGGAAAAGAAGGGCAGTGATCCCCGCGCGTACATCACCTTCACAACCCGCGTGTACTCGTTCCTCAGATCGTGTTCAGTGTGTCAGTTTCTCAGCACTGATACGCTAGTTGACGTTTCCCCAGAAGATGAAGTTATCTGTCTGAATTGTGGTGTCATCTCTTGCAAGACACCGTGCTCTTCTTGGCTGTGTTGATGTCTTACATTACCCAGTGCAATATCTATAGAACCTGCAACGTTTCGAATTACCATCGTATAACTATTGAATGGCTATCGCGTTAGATTATGACACACACCATAACACTTGCTATAAGCCTGTTACCTGATGCTGCCTGTGTGTACCACCTTCTCTACATACAGAACACAATCTGTTTGGTTGGGATTTTGGTTTGTGTTGCAGGAAAGTAAAATCACATTGCTTATTTGCCAGTCTCGTCTAGATGCATCTATACAATGGCTCAGTGCCACGTATATCCCATATTAATATTCCAGACTCGATGTATTTACCACGACACCATCTACAACACAACACTAAAAGCAGCAGCGCCATTATCAATCATGTGCCAAAAACTGGGTATTTGGCTTTTCTTGTCAAACATCATGTTTATCTCATGCATTGACCTGGCACTACTGATATGTCCATGCTGTGCAGGCTTCAGCTCGGACAGATACATCTGTTACTTATCGAGGAAGGAAAACTGGTCTATATGATGTAGGGTTTTTGCGGAATGCTTGCATTCTTCCTTCACAATACCGACTGAAACAGCATCGAAGGTATGACATTTCCTTGTCACATCAGCGACATATCAGTTTCTTTTGCGGCATAAACAATATTTCACAGATAAATATACAATAAACACGACCATACTGATGTAGGCCTTTTTTCTTGAAAAAGCCTTCTCTCTGTATTTACCCACGTACTCACTTTAACAAACATAACTTTGCCTCGTAACAACGTCTTCTTGACGGTGTGATACATGACTTGACCACATATTCATTTCTTCATAATGTGGTAGCCGATTTGAGCAAACATTTGCAGCATTCACCTTCTTTCGATAGTGGTAGTAGACGTGACCGGACATTAGGAATAGTCATGTTCTTCATAAAGTGTTAGTCGACTTGAGCAGACATTACTAGTATTCATTTCTCCATAATGTGTCCGTTGACTTGAGCAGACATTACTAGTACTAATTTCTTCATAATATGTTGATCGACTTGAGCAGACATTACTAGTATTCATTTCTTCATAATATGTTGATCGACTTGAGCAGACATTACTAGTATTCATTTCTTCATACTGTGTTGGTCGACTTGAGCAGATATAAGAAATATTCATCTTTTGCAGATAGTGGCATTCGACTTGACCAGACATAAGGAATATTCATCGTTTTCATAATGTGTTAGTCGACTTGACCAGACATAAGGAATATTCATGATTTTCATAATGTGTTAGTCGAGCAGACTTCTTCAGATAGCTTGGTAACTGACTAGACCAGATATTAGGAATGTTCATCTCCGTCAGACAGTGTTAGTCGACTTGACCAGACATTAGACGTATTTGTCTCCTGGAGACAGTGTTAGTCGACTTGACCATACATTAGGCGTATTTGTCTCCTGGAGACAGTGTTAGTCGACTTGATCAGACACTAGGCGTATTTGTCTCCTGGAGACAGTGTTAGTCGACTTGACCAGACATTAGACGTATTTGTCTCCTGGAGACAGTGTTAGTCGACTTGAGCAGACATTACTAGTATGCATTTCTTCATAATGTGATAGTCGACTTGAGCAGACATTACTAGTATTCATTTCTTCATAATGTGTTAGTCGACTTGAGCAGACATTACTAGTATTCATTTCTTCATAATGTGTTAGTCGACTTGAGCAGACATTACTAGTACTAATTTCTTCATAATGTGAAAGTCGACTTGAGCAGACATTACTAGTATTCATTTCTCCATAATGTGATAGTCGACTTGAGCAGACATTACTAGTATTCGTGTCTTCATAATGTGATAGTCGACTTGAGCAGACATTACTAGTATTCATTTCTTCATAATGTGACAGTCGACTTAAACAGACATTACTAGTATGCATTTCTTCATAATGTGATAGTCGACTTGAGCAGACAATACTAGTATTCATTTCTTCATAATGTGATAGTCGACTTGAGCAGACATTACTAGTATTCATGTCTTCATAATGTGAAAGTCGACTTGAGCAGACATTACTAGTATTCATTTCTTCATAATGTGACAGTCGACTTAAACAGACATTACTAGTATGCATTTCTTCATAATGTGATAGTCGACTTGAGCAGACAATACTAGTATTCATTTCTTCATAATGTGATAGTCGACTTGAGCAGACATTACTAGTATTCATGTCTTCATAATGTGATAGTCGACTTGAGCAGACATTACTAGTATTCATTTCTTCATAATGTGACAGTCGACTTAAACAGACATTACTAGTATGCAATTCTTCATAATGTGATAGTCGACTTGAGCAGACAATACTAGTATTCATTTCTTCATAATGTGATAGTCGACTTGAGCAGACATTACTAGTATTCATGTCTTCATAATGTGATAGTCGACTTGAGCAGACGTTACTAGTATTCATTTCTTCATAATGTGACAGTCGACTTAAACAGACATTACTAGTATTCATTTCTTCATAATGTGATAGTCGACTTGAGCAGACAATACTAGTATTCATTTCTTCATAATGTGTTAGTCGACTTGAGCAGACATTACTAATATTCATGTCTTCATAATGTGATAGTCGACTTGAGCAGACATTACTAGTATTCATTTCTTCATAATGTGACAGTCGACTTAAACAGACATTACTAGTATGCATTTCTTCATAATGTGATAGTCGACTTGAGCAGACATTACTAGTATTCATTTCTTCATAACGTGACAGTCGACTTAAACAGACATTACTAGTATGCATTTCTTCATAATGTGATAGTCGACTTAAACAGACATTATTAGTATTCATTTCTTCATAATGTGATAGTCGACTTGAGCAGACAATACTAGTATTCATTTCTTCATAATGTGATAGTCGACTTGAGCAGACATTACTAGTATTCATTTCTTCATACTGTGTTAGTCGACTTGACCAGACATAAGGAATATTCATCTTTTTCAGATAGTGGCATTCGACTTGACCAGACAAGGAATATTCATCGTTTTCATAATGTGTTAGTCGACTTGACCAGACATAAGGAATATTCATGTTTTTCATACTGTGTTAGTCGACTTGACCAGACATAAGGAATATTCATGTTTTTCATAATGTGTTAGTCGAGCAGACTTCTTCAGATAGCTTGGTAACTGACTAGACCAGACATTAGGAATGTTCATCTCTGTCAGACAGTGTTAGTCGACTTGACCAGACATTAGGCGTATTTGTCTCCTGGAGACAGTTTTAGTCGACTTGAGCAGACATTACTAGTATTCATTTCTTCATAATGTGATAGTCGACTTGAGCAGACATTACTAGTATTCATTTCTTCATAATGTGTTAGTCGACTTGAGCAGACATTACTAGTATTCATTTCTTCATAATGTGATAGTCGACTTGAGCAGACATTACTAGTATTCATGTTTTTCATAATGTGAAAGTCGACTTGAGCAGACATTACTAGTATTCATTTCTCCATAATGTGATAGTCGACTTGAGCAGACATTACTAGTATTCGTGTCTTCATAATGTGATAGTCGACTTGAGCAGACATTACTAGTATTCATTTCTTCATAATGTGATAGTCGACTTAAACAGACATTACTAGTATTCATTTCTTCATAATGTGATAGTCGACTTGAGCAGACAATACTAGTATTCATTTCTTCATAATGTGATAGTCGACTTGAGCAGACATTACTAGTATTCATGTCTTCATAATGTGATAGTCGACTTGAGCAGACATTACTAGTATTCATTTCTTCATAATGTGACAGTCGACTTAAACAGACATTACTAGTATGCATTTCTTCATAATGTGATAGTCGACTTGAGCAGACATTACTAGTATTCATTTCTTCATAATGTGATAGTCGACTTGAGCAGACATTACTAGTATTCATGTCTTCATAATGTGATAGTCGACTTGAGCAGACATTACTAGTATTCATTTCTTCATAATGTGACAGTCGACTTAAACAGACATTACTAGTATGCAATTCTTCATAATGTGATAGTCGACTTGAGCAGACAATACTAGTATTCATTTCTTCATAATGTGATAGTCGACTTGAGCAGACATTACTAGTATTCATGTCTTCATAATGTGATAGTCGACTTGAGCAGACGTTACTAGTATTCATTTCTTCATAATGTGACAGTCGACTTAAACAGACATTACTAGTATTCATTTCTTCATAATGTGATAGTCGACTTGAGCAGACAATACTAGTATTCATTTCTTCATAATGTGTTAGTCGACTTGAGCAGACATTACTAATATTCATGTCTTCATAATGTGATAGTCGACTTGAGCAGACATTACTAGTATTCATTTCTTCATAATGTGACAGTCGACTTAAACAGACATTACTAGTATGCATTTCTTCATAATGTGATAGTCGACTTGAGCAGACATTACTAGTATTCATTTCTTCATAACGTGACAGTCGACTTAAACAGACATTATTAGTATTCATTTCTTCATAATGTGATAGTCGACTTGAGCAGACAATACTAGTATTCATTTCTTCATAATGTGATAGTCGACTTGAGCAGACATTACTAGTATTCATTTCTTCATACTGTGTTAGTCGACTTGACCAGACATAAGGAATATTCATCTTTTTCAGATAGTGGCATTCGACTTGACCAGACAAGGAATATTCATCGTTTTCATAATGTGTTAGTCGACTTGACCAGACATAAGGAATATTCATGTTTTTCATACTGTGTTAGTCGACTTGACCAGACATAAGGAATATTCATGTTTTTCATAATGTGTTAGTCGAGCAGACTTCTTCAGATAGCTTGGTAACTGACTAGACCAGACATTAGGAATGTTCATCTCTGTCAGACAGTGTTAGTCGACTTGACCAGACATTAGGCGTATTTGTCTCCTGGAGACAGTGTTAGTCGACTTGACCAGACATTAGGCGTATTTGTCTCCTGGAGACAGTGTTAGTCGATTTGACCATACATTACAGCATTTGTCTTCTGAAGATAGTGGTAGCCAACTTGACCAGACATTTGGAGTATTTGTTAGTTGAAGATAGTGGTAGCCAACTTGACCAGACATTTGGAGTATTTGTCTTTTTCACTATGCTGAAGACGGTTGGACGAAGTATCAACCGTGTACGTCTACCTTGTTAACGCTTGGAACTGAGACGCCTTGGCAAGCCATAGGTTATAGCCACCAACATTTTTCAGTGTCTCTACCATTTATGTAAATAAGTGTAAAGATGATTTTGCATTGTATTGAAGTCTTGCTATTATCAGTGGTGTTTTCCCTCAAGGGACAGTCTGTGTCTGTATAGTGAGAAATCTTGACAGCATTGCAATTGAATTACATGGAAATATTTCCATTAGGGTATTGTACTTAACTGTCTGACACATGCCTGAAAACTGTCTCATCTATTTAGAATTCTTGAAGCTGTCTTGGTTGCCATGGTAACAACAACGGTTGCATTTACTGCCGCCATGACGCTTGGGGAGTGCAGCCCTTTAACAGTAAGTCCAATTCTCTGTTTACACAGTGTTCATCACCGACGTGAAAAGAGCATGCAACTTAAACAGATTCACCACATATATATACACACACAGGCCCATGTACAATGTATGATACATTGTATTCACTTACAATAATATTGCGTTGCGTCGCATCAAAGCTTCCTTAATATATTTTGCATACATATATAAATAATTTCTGTTTTCACATTGGAGAAGGCGAATTAGAGAGTTGGGATCTTTACAGACAATATTTAACATATATCTTGTTCGTAAATCATTGTATTGTGGGCAAATAAACTTGAAATGAACCTCATCTTCTAAAATGTTTTTACAAAATGGACAAAATCTTAATTTTCTTGGGATATTATTTCTTCTGCCTGTATTCTTTGTGATGTTTAATTCACCTAATCTTAAAAGTGATAAAAGTCTTCTTAAATCTGTATCACATACATGTATATAAAGTTGGCAAATATGATTCCATGTTAAACACACTTTTTACACATGAATAGTACTCTAAATATACACTGGATGTTACAATCTTTAACGCGTTCAGAAAACTATTTAACAAATAAGTCAGTGTTAAGGTCACATATACTCTAATAGGATACAAATGCAAAATCACTTGCTGACATCGTTATAAATGAAACCCTGTCATTACAACTGCTCATTTCGATCTTTAATTACCTTAAATCGACTTTTTTGTCAACAGTGCATAATTCTCAACCGCAAACGAAATTTCAACCAATCAGAGCGGCGCGTCTCCGTGACGTAATAGTAGGTCTAGAAATGAGGGTCTGTGCAGTATTCTTCTACATTATGCAATTAGTTGCCAGGTGTGCTATCCTGAGTAACCAATGAAACTATACAGCAATGTGAAAAACCCGAAACGATACATCACGTTTTCGTATATTAGACTGTCAAAAGACACATCACTTGGGAAATCTGCAGATAAATTATATATCACTTGTTTTTGTGGATATTGATGGATATATTCCTCGAAGAAGGTAATAGCCTGACATTGCTCTTATAACTTTAATTTTAATATTTGCATTTTTGTTTTAAGAAGTTGTCGTAGCTTTCAACAGAATCATTGTTTTCGTCGTTAAGTGTAATGATGCAGACGACATACACTGGGGCGTGCGTGCGAATTATGATTCATATAGGCAAACTATGAAATGTCTACACATTACATTCCTGTTATACATTCGCAGATAGCTTCTTTTTATTAAGTTTCAAAATGCATACGTGTATGATTATAAAGTAATCAGGATTATGAGACCAAGTATAAAGACGTATATTGACAAGTGTCTACATACTGGTGAGTGAACGTTACAAACCAAGTAAATTTAGCAAGTGAATAATTTATCGCGCAGTATTTTCACTTCGACCCCGACCTCGCTTAGGTTAGTTACAGGTTGTGTCATGCAAAATCCTTTTGGTAATGATTCAAATACACATTTATGCAGTTTTGATTTTCTAACTTGATGAAAACAAACCACCATTAATTGAAATGGATTTGACTTCACGATTTTCAAAACTGGCGGCGCCCTGTCTTGGGATGACTGCTATTTAAGTTTGTTTTCACCGACTTACAAAAACAAAATTACTTTCAACTGGTAGTAAAATATGTATTTTACTGATGGACAATAGGATTGTGCATGACATTGCTTATAACATAACAATTTCACTCTTGGAAGTGAGGTGGAGGCCAAGATAACATTGCTTGCAATATAAATGTCACTTCCACCCCCACCTTGCTTCCTTGGAAGAAGTCCTTATGTTACAAGTTGTGTTATGCAAAATCCTTTTGGCCATGATTCAAATGCATATTTAACTACCAGTAAAAAGTAGTTTTGATTTTCTAACTTGATGAGAACAAATCATAATCTCAATAATTCTAACGGACTTTAGCCTGTGACTTCAGGATTTTCAAAACTGGCGGCGCCCTGTCTGAGGATGAATGCTTTTTAAGTTTGTCTTCCCCGACTTAGAAAATCAAAATTACTTTCTACTGGTAGCAAAATATGTATTTTATTAATGGACAATAGGATTTACATGACATTGCTTATAACATAACAATTTCACTCTTGGAAGCGGTCAATATAATATTACCAGGGATACTCTATAACAGGGATTGGTCACTCGCTTGCTTTCCTTACCATTTGTACTAATTAACGTGTGCCTCGTCATGCTCCACTGCACACGTCGACTTGGTTTGTTCTCAGCGCAAATCGGCTGCGCTTAACAGTATTTCAACCAGTTTACTGTCGGAAACTATCGGCATCTCTCGGAGTAATACTCGGTAAATTGGAGTAGGCTCCCCTGAATGTTGTCACAAGAAGCTGGTTACACTTCCTGTCGCCGAATGATGCATGTGTGGATTAATGAGAGGACTTGAGAATGTGTTTACACATTGCCTTGTTCAAAGACTCTCTGTTTATGTGACAATTTTGATACAGCGTTCGAAACGATCGCCAGCCCAAGAGGCCCAGCGTCGGTTGTTAATGTATCAGGCCAACAGTTTCAGTTATCTGCAGGCCCTTGTGGTCTTCTGTCAATTAGATCTCATTTCTTTTTAACTAGCATCTTGCCCATAATTTGTATCAATGTTCAGGAATTATCCTTGATCCCTCATGTTAGGATAACTTCCAGTTTCACTTCATAGTATTATATATTCAGTGCCGCATAGGAATGTCAGCAGTCTATAACTAATGTAAACTTCTCTGTGCTCCATACACTTCACTAATGGATTTTGTAGGGACTGTGAAACTCTCTACAATGAAGACTATTTTGTTTTTATTGGTTTGATTTCAGCAAAATGGGTATGCAGACTTTAAAAACTGCAAGTGGCAGCAAGCCCTGATTGCCAAATGGCAAACTAAAGGTTATTATGTTATTATATGTATTTGAAATGATCTGTTACACAATTAAAATGTCTCATTATGTTTCAGTGGTTTTCTGTTTGTGTGGAATGCTTAGGCTGCATAAAAATATGTTTCTCAGGCACATTCTTTTCAAAAGTGATGAGTAAGACTTTGATTTTTAATTTTTGATAGAAAAAATGTGACGAGGGAGGAACACATTTTTATTTCTTTTTCCTTCAGGAATACAGTTTGGAAAGTTAAGCACATGTTAATGAGTTGTAGATTCAGTCACTCTCATTCTTACAGACACTCAGTCTATAATGGACAAATGGACGGTCGTGGCAAAGTCGAAATTATATTTTTTAAGAGGGCAGTTAATGAAGATGACCAGATGTCTTCCTGCTTGTGCGCAATTGCATGGATACTGACAGAATGTCAACTGACACAGTCACTCCCCCCTAAAAAAACAGAAAGTTTAAAACCATCACAAAGCGTTAAAAAGTCCTTTGCAGTTTTGTCAAATATCAACAATAGCTTCAGAACTAAAACATTCAAGCATCAAATGCATCAAAGGCATCCATGGCAGATTAGAACAGATCAGATATGTCATACCTCACACTTTCACCAGATAGAATATTCACCTCAATACTTAGAGGTGTATTTGAAAGAAATGAATTTTAGGACGACTAAACACATTCAAACATTGGCTTGTAGTAATGAGTGATCAGATCAACGATATGTCATATTTTTCACACACATGAAATACTTGTGAATGTATACACCCTACCAATTATTTTTTTAATTCATAAAATCATCACTATTACTTCCAAACACCTCTCACCAGATGGAACTTTTTTCCCTAACAGAAATTAAAGGTGTGTGTGAAAGAAGTTTTTTGAGCAATAACTAGAAACACTCAAAAAATGCTGTGTAGTATTTCAATGGCGGATCAGAACAGATCAGCGAGATGACACGTTTTTCACACACCTCAAATAAATCCTAACAATATGTTTAGATTATCAAATTATAAATATTACCTGCAAACACCTTTCGGGTCATTGTATATTCCCCTCATAAATATTTAAGGTGCATGTGAAAGAGGTTTTGGAGCAATAACTAGAAACACTCAAAGTTATACTATTTCAATGGCGGATCAGAACAGATCCGCGAGATGGCACATTTTTCAACACCTCAAAAACACCCTACCGATTTTTTTTAAATTATAAAATTAGCACTATTACTTCCAAACACCTTTCACTAGATGGTATGTTCCCCTAATGGAAATTAAAGGTGTATGTGAATGAAGTTTTTGAAGCTGAAACAAAAGCACTCAAACAACGCCGTGCAATATTTCAATGGCGGATCGGATCAGGTCGGCGAGATGGCACATATTACACACACCTCAAGTACGTCCTAACAATTTATTTTAGATTATGAAACTATCACTATTACCAGCAAACACCTTTCGCCTGATGGTAAATTCCCCTCATAAAAATTAAAGGTGTATGTGAAAGACGGTGTTGAGCAATATCTAGACACACTTCAAACAACGGCGTGTAGTATTTCAATGGCGCATCAGATCAGATCGGCGATCTGCCACATTTTTCACACACCCCAATTAAACCCCAACATGTTTTTAAGTCACAAAACTATCACTATTGCTTGCAGATACCTTTCAGCTAAAGGTATAATTTCCTGCTAAAACATAAAGGAATGTGTGAAAGAAGCTTTTATTGACGAAACTCAGTCAATCTTCGCTGTGTACCGATAATTGAAGCCAGAGAGTTACAAGATGCCGACTTGAAACTTTACTACAAACATATTTTCTTATGCTGACACTAATTACAAATATGTGACTAGAACTGAAGTAACAGAACAGGTGACTTATGTTCTACGTGTAGGATCCGAGTTGTCACAACACTCAGCGAATGTAATCAGCTGTTGAAAATGAACCGAGCTCAATCTTTAATACTAAGCTGCCGCCATATTGTCTCCACTGGTCACGTGACAAAGCGAGACATACGTTCAGCGGTTTTTCGAGGAGTTTCCACTCCCCTCTCTATATAGGCTCCCTGATATTACTTACGATAATATTGTCACTTCGACCACAACCTCAGCAATGTGTTATAGGCAGTCTTGATAAACTCGATGAAACTTAAACTCCATTTTCTATCCTGGAAGCGTGGTATGGGGCGAACCATCCGATTTAGTATATAACACAGGCTTCCACAACGCTCACTTCGCACACACTAACAACCATTTTAAGCACAAACTACGGAGTCTGGTGGAAATCTGGAAATCGTTCCTTCTATGACGTCACTGTAGGGCTCTGGCGACAGAGTTACGTAACATGTCTGCGGTTTCGCTTGCGGGCGAGAGAGAAGCAGACGGGTTTTTAGCAACCTTTAAAGGGGCACTGATGCGGAGCGAATAATGTTTCTCGCCAACGGTCTAATTACGAAACCAAACCGCAATTTGGTCAGCGTCCGCTCCTTCGACCGTGACGGACAAAGGAACTGGGCTCCTGTCCATATTAGTAGAATTTCTTCACCTAAACAGTCAGGAGGCCGGATGCCCATCATATGCCATTTGTTTAAAAATATCCATGGTATTCTTTGTCCGATCGTAACCAAATATCGCAGCAGTGTAGTACTTTTCGGATGCTTAGATGGTATAGTTACTGATCCAATTTGATCCTATTTCTGCGTTTTTAACCTCGATATTTAATCATTTAATCATGCTACAGGCACGTAGCAAGCCATTTGTTTCAGTACGGAAGATTGCTTTATATTTAGGTAGTTTTGAGTGTTGGTTGAGCTGTGATAGCAAATATCATACGTAAATTTGGTAGCTATGGTAGCTACAATGGTTTCTTATTTATGATAGTAAAAACACACAGTTGATTTATTTGAATTCGTAAACAAAAAACGATGACTTTGCCTTTGGTAGAAAAATCTGAAAATTTTCTTACGTACAAAAAACCCTTATTTCACCTATTTACCCAAGTACACAGCAAATGCTAGTGTGTATTCCTTATGTAACGAAATTCCGTTGGTATCCTCAAAACAGTTTCGGCCCATAAGTGTTTTCAGGCTGCATGCGACACAGAGATTACATCTTCCTTGCTGTAACTCGCGCGTGATGGTGTAAACCTACACGTGTTATTTGTCATCATTCCCTGGATGGTCAATTAATGATTTTTTTAACAGGTATAATTAGTAGTAACACCACTTCGGTTACTCAACAAAGGTTCCCATTTGGCATTTCTCCTGTCTGGAGTAAATACTCAACATTATAAATTAAGGTCTGTAATGGCAAATGTATTGTGTGTTATGTAATATGTGCATGTAAGTGATGCAAGAGGGTTTATCAGCTGAGTTCGATCAAAGGATTAACCGATAACACACTGATTGATTAATTACTTTTATCTTCTAGCGAATTTGTCGAAAGGCAGTGTGTGTAATTGACAACACCCTGTCGTAAAGTGCGAGTGCAAAAACAACATCCTCCCTTCAAAGAATTAACCACCCTTGTGTTGATTGATTGATTGCTCATTATTGGTTAACTAAATTACTTAGAATAGTGGACATCATACAATTAGTTGCCAGGTGTGCTATCTTGGGAGACCACTGAGAGGTTTATCTGGTTTTCACCAACGAAAGACCTGAAACGATGTGTTACTTTTTCGAAAAATGAGACAGTTGTAAGACACGCGACACAGAGCAGGATTATTTACCAGCTGCAGATGAATGGAATACGATTTCTTTTACGTGGATATTGATGGATACTCTCCTGAACAAGGTATAGTAGCCTGACATTGTTGCTATAAAATTAGTCTGTTTTACATTCATTATTTGCATTTTGTTTTAATTTATTTGTTGTAGCATTCAGCAGAATCTGTATGACAGAAAACACACACTAGATCGTGTATGTGTGTGAAATAGGATCCACATTGGCAATCTATACACTGTATAAATGTTGCTGTTATGTTAGAAATTTAC
This sequence comes from Haliotis asinina, assembly GCF_037392515.1. Classification (NCBI taxonomy): domain Eukaryota; kingdom Metazoa; phylum Mollusca; class Gastropoda; order Lepetellida; family Haliotidae; genus Haliotis; species Haliotis asinina. The sequence continues at coordinate 6,921,716 of NC_090295.1, read as the reverse complement.
TATGAGTATAAGCAGATCGTGTGTTCTTTTATTAATTTTCAGAATCATACAAATATGACAATAAACTAATTAGGGTTATGAGGCAAAATATAGAGACGTACATTGGCTTCGTTATTTTTCCGTCCTAATAGTTTTTTACTATTTCTACCACTGGCAGATGATTAACCTTCAAAGTGTTTCATTTGTTTTCATAATACATTTGTAATGAAGTAAAAAATGACTTCACCTCAGTTGATCTGTCTATAATTAAACTATCAGCTGCGCCTACGGACTGCGCAGCAGAGGTCACGAACCAGTCACGAATTCTGGGATATCATCCGGGTACTCACGGGAGAAAAACAATAACATAAGTTTAAACCAGTCCACGGAAATTGCTCCGCATCAGTGCCCCTTTAAGCGCTTGGTATTAATTAACCACAAGTTTGTTTTGTTTTTTAAAAAAATGGTGTTTCGTTTATGACTAACCAGACGTCTTTCATATGCAGTGATAAAAAGAGTACCCAAAAATTGAGTTTAGTGGCCCTTTAATATTCTGAAAATCCCATGCATGGCTAAAACCTATACATCAATTTCTTCACTTCAGTAACCCATGACATGGCATGCGGTTATTATCGTTATTTTAACATAATGTAGGTTTGTTTGGAGTATCTAGTCTCTTCCATAATCAGTAGCTTACACCTGGTCCAGTATTTAACACACCTTATTATAGAATTACAGCAGATATAATGGCGGCCGCATTCAGCTGCATTAGTTGTGTTACTACCAACACCAAAAACATATTCACATTATTTCACATGAAATCTTTCTAGAATAAACAACCCTTGAAAACACCACATTTCTGAGCAATACAATAAGATAGGCTTACTTTGTGTATCAAACATCTGAAATAGGACAGTGGGCCAAAGGTTTTTTTAATTTATGATGAAGCTGTTTGATTGGAAGGAGGGCTTTATGAGCTTTATGAACGAGAGTCTGTACGGCTTTTGACCCAGATAGTATGCTGGAAAATATAATACCCAAGTAGCTGTAATAGCTTGTGGTGTTCAACGTTTGCATGGTTAAACATCCAATTCTCGGTCTTCTTTAATTTACCTCCATTGCGAAAAACAATTATCTCTGTTTTTGTAAAATTAACCTTTAAACCCCATTTTGTGCAAAAGTTTGAGAAAATGTTCCTTTGTAAACCTACAACAATGTCAGAGAATAGACATAAATCATCAGCATAGAATAGTAAAAAGAGCTCTAAAGCATGTACTCCAACAAAAAAAACCCTCTTTCGACCGACAATGTAAGATCCTGTTCACGTTCTTTTACAAACATACTGAATAGTAATGGACTGAGTATACATTCTTGGCGTACACCACTCAAGGAGTTAAAATATTCCGAAATACTACATTTTGATAGTTTTACAGCTGATATAGATTTAGTGTACATGTCGCGCACTACTGAAAGCATTTTACCCCGATTGTTGTTTCGAGAAAGAACATACCATAATAAATCTCTATTTACACAAATCAAAATATAAACAATAAAATCGACCCTTAGACGTAGACAAATATGTTTGGATTAAAGCCTGCAGGATGAAAACATTATCAACAGTTGAATAACCTGACCGGAATCCAGCTTGACATTCTGGATTTAAATTAAATACATCAACAAATGATTTCATTCTTTCATTTAAAATATAAGTGAATATTTTCCCGCATATATCCAGTAAGGAAATACCTCTATAGTTATTACCGTCATTTTTGTTCCCCTTCTTGTGAAGTGGGAAGATCATACTCTGTGACCATGCAGAGGGAAAGTCTCCAGAGTTAAAGATACTATTAAACAATAAATGTAAATAAGGTAATAAAATATTACCCCCGTGTTTCCACATTTCAGGAGGTAGTCCACCAGGACCACATGCATTGCTAACCTCTAAAGCTGATAACGCGTATGTTATATCATTTATGGTTATCTCTTTATATAGAATATTATAACTGGTGTCATCATCAATCGCTGTGAATGCATTTTTCAATATATACTGTTTGGCAAACGTTATAGAATCTTCGTCTATGTTATTATATATATAATAACATCTTTAATATTCAGAATATGTTTAAAGTAGTCAACCCATTGCAAATTGCTAATAGATGTAGCCTGCGTAACTGGTTTTGCCTAGTAATGACTTAACATGAAATCAAACTTCCTACGACACATTTGTCTGTATTTGTTTCTAGTAGTACTAAATTCAGTAAGATGATTGAAATTTCCTGTAACTCGAAATTTATCTAATGCTGAATACTTTCTTTTCTTCAGGTCTTTACATTCCTGGTCATGCTATACCGAACTTATTGTTTTGAGTGACTCGATTTATAGTTAACATGTTTGCGTCTTTCCGCTTTCTTGGGCAATGTTTATAAGTTTATTAGCAGCTTCACCCGTGTGAAGATATGTTGATATGATATTATTGAATATTTTGGGAGTGCATCACCATTTGCAGCCATAAGTATTTGCAATGTAGTCTCTTTAGAATGATGATTGGTGTGTGGCATGTAATTTGCATGTATACGATTTTCATGTTAAAACAAACGTCTAGAAACAAACAGTAACAAATACGTGATGCAAGTATGAAGAGTGTCGAAAATTAATGTTCTAAGTGATTTCTCGATGTGCACGTGCATATCATGCCTTGTGTTTAGGGGTGGTAATAGAGGGAAATTGTGGTGCGTTCATAAGATGTCTATCCTTGAAAGGTTTGTTTACGTTTACACTTCCGATCCAAATTGAAAGTTCAGTATCTCCTACTTTTTTGAAGAGTATAATTTTTATATACTTTGTCTCACCATGTAATTAAGGGTGACACAATCCTACAATAACCCATGCCAGTAGGCACGATTTGCCCTAAACTAAGATCTTTTGTCTGCCTCGATTTTCATCCCTTGAATGTTCCGATTGTGATCTTAATAGTGTGCATCCCTTTTTTCTAAAAAATCTGTATCCGCCCCTTTGGCTGTGATACCTGTCTGTCCTGATTGCAAGCACTGGTGGGCCATGGCTGTGACTGACTGATAAACTCCGGATGTGATCTGGTGTTTTGTCACGAATATTGTCATTGTCTGTCTTGATTAAGATTCCTGGTTTGTCACAATTGTGAACCCCGCTTTTGCTCCGATTTGGATTCTCGATGCTTCCTGATTATCATCCCTATTCATGCAGACGGCTTTTTTTCTTCCGATTCTTGTTTGCTCTGTTCATGGCGCTCGGTTTGTCCTGGTCTTGAACCCACAGAGGATGCACAGGCTAAAACACCACTTCGGAGTATCCTCCGTACACACAGCTGATATGTCTTGATGTTAAGTTTTCATAACGTTTCTCTTGTCGGTGGAGTCAAAGACGATTTATAATATAAGGGTAACGCAAATTTCATGATATTATCATTTACTGGAAAAGGACTTCTGCAAATGACAATGCCCTGAAAAGATAGCGTTGTCGTTATTACTGCTAAAATGGATGAAATTATCTTATTAGTAATATTTAAACAAACACCGGTATCGGCTTTGAAGCATTTACTGCTAACAACAAACGACGGAGGTCAGTGACACACTTTATACAAATAATGAAACATTTGACGTCACTACTGAGGTGACGAAATTAGACCTTGAACTTTTCCCATACAATTAGGGGCCACTTCCAATGTTTTCATTGTGCATGTTGTAATTTATGGTACAGGTGTTAATGTTGGCACCGGCAAGAAAGATATCATCAGCATTGAATCCAAACTGAAACGAGCCGAAAGCGATTGAACATGATGAGATGGGCTCCGCGTGACGTCACCTAACAACGCGTCTGATAATGGCCCGTCGTCAAGCAATGTCGGGGCATTATCAAGTTGCAGTGGCCCTTTCATTTCAAATAATATTAAGGTGTTTCAATTAGAATTCTATCCATTTCAACTATAATACATTACAGCCCCTGCTACCACTCACAGGCAGATGGAATCCCAGTGATCAGATACCAAGTGTAAGTGGAAGCATGAGACACTGGCTCACAGCTCAAACGAGTTTAACCCTTTTTGGGTCAACGAATATCCTTTGTGACATTGAGATAGTTGTATATTACACTTAAGATAAATTTGTCGAATTCTGGTTTGGTTGATAGCTAGAGCATACAAAACCATGTAGGCGGATTTGCCAGGGTATACGAACCGTAAGGTCCGTCACATCTGTAACCTGACACGCTACACGGGTTGCAGGACTGTCCTTGACATTAGACATAATGTGGCGTCCAAACCCTAACCCTAACCCTAACTAACCCTAGGCCAGGCAGTTTAATCTGAACATAGGACACGCTCATTTCGTACTTCCATCAGACTGGAAGATCCAAGTAAACTCTGTATTTCCTTTGGCTGCGCCTGAGGAAATATGGAATTTACAAGCGTCTTACAGTCCCGTACACTCTTTCAAAGGACCACGTGACCAATAAAACCTTTATGTAGCCTCGAGCAATGTTACCCGGCAGTCAAACATAGGTTGCACAACATAAGTAAACCTTAGTGGTTTGCCATCCTTCGTGGTCTGTAAACAGACTTTACCTTTCTATGACTTACATATAGCATGCCCTGAAGCAAACAGATGTCCACCTGTCTACCTCCACTTTGTCAACACTCTTATATTAATAATCTGTGTTGCCCAGTTAGTACTGGAGAGTACTTTGTTGCTCAGTTAGTACTGGAGAGTATTTGTGTTACCCAGTTAGTACTGGAGAGTATTTGTGTTACCCAGTTAGTACTGGAGAGTACTTGTGTTACCCAGTTAGTACTGGAGAGTATTTGCGTTTGTCCAGGCGATACCGAAGAGTAAATAATATTATGTTACCCGTGCAGCACTATAGAATACTTCCGTTGTTAGAGTTAAGAGTTGCTGTTGCTAGAGTGGCAAGTGTGTCAGAAGAATAATACTGAAATATACATGTGTTTACAGGTCGGGGCCCATCTCAATGTATCGCTGACGGAGGACGTGGAGTCTACAGTCAGGACCTACTTCTGCGAGGACGGCTACTACAATGACATGGCGACGTTGTTCTTCAACTCACAAGAGGTTGCAATCAAACAGCTGTTCCATCAAGCAGGTATACGTGCAGTAGCTATCACGTACGGCAGATTTATTTAGATATCAAGGACATGGCATTTCACACTGCCATTAAACGTACGCACATGCCTACTTGTAAATTCAATAGCTCAGTTTATTTATATATTTTGCATTCATCATAAGTACACAAAGTTAGGTCTCGACTGGTACTAATGTTTCTGAGTGGACGTTTCAAATGTCATCATGTCCCCACATGGGTTTAATGGTGGCTGTAAAATAGTCCTCAGTGTTTAATATTCGAGGACCTTTCGAAGGTTTCCTGTTGTGTGGACAGCTATTTTGCACCTATATGAGTGAGTGAGTATGGTTTTGCGCCGCTTATTTTTTAGAAATAATTGCCAATGTCTTATGAACAAGGCCAAAGTTATACCATCTTTTAGACATGAAGACCGTGAAGATCCGCGTAAGAACTGATCTTCAGCAACGCATGCCTGCCGTAACGAGCGACTAACGGGACCGGGTGGTCAGGCTCCATGACTTGGTTGATACTCGTCATCGTATCCCACTGTGTCCTGATGCTGTTGACCATTGGCTTGTCTTGTCCAGACTCGATTGTAGCTGGAATATTGCTGAGTGAGACAGATGTCATTCTTCGCTCAGGTTAAACAACTTTTTTTTTCTAACAGATGAGAGGACAATTTTAACTGGAGTATGTTTTGGTTGTCCGTCCATGGATGCATTTAATCCATCATTCGACCTTTCGTCATTTTAATAATTCAAAGCAAATGAATAGAAAATATATTGTCTTTTCCGTTCATGGGTTAAGTTCAACCAAACCGCTCAAAGTAATTATATGTACACACGCACGCACACAAGCCCGAGTGGCCGCAAACACAATCGTAAACTATACGTACTATTTACGTATGTTTGAAGTCGCCTGGTGCCTGGGCTTTTTCTAGAATTTAGTGGGTTTTCTTCATTAAAAAACTTGAAATTATTTGATTGGCTGGACTGGACTTGACTGGATGGTACGAAGATTTCCAGTGCTTAGGAAACCGTCTATGATAATAGAATGTAAGAATGACATGAATGTTTCTACGTTATCTATGTTTTCTATGTTATGTCAGTTGAATATTTGGCATCATCCACATAAGTTACACCACCGAGACTGAAACAGTAACACCGATGTTTCAACAGGAACCCACAAATGTAACAGCCATACACCATTGCTGAAACGGTAACACCAGTACTGCTGCGGTAATGCACCATTACGGCAACAACAACATACAATGCTACAACAAGAATACACCATCACTTCAACAGCCACACACCATTACTGAAAGAGCAATTCACCATTACTGCCACATTATTGCAACAATACTACAACAGCAATACACAGTTCCTGCAACAGCAATACGCCATATCTGCAACAGCAATGCACCAATACCGAAACACCAATTCACCACCTCTACAAGAGCAATACACAATAACTGCAACATCAATACAGCGTTACTGCAACAATAGTAATCTATTACTGCAACAGCAATACACCAGTACTACAACTGTATCACACCAATATCACAGCAGCAATACACCGACACTGCAACGACAATACATCAACACTGCAACAGTAATACACTAATACTGCAACAGCATTACACCAATACTGCAAAAGCAATAAACCATTACTGCAACAGCAATGCTGCACCGACACTGCACATGTATACTGCATTATTCCACAAATACTACACCAGAAATCGAACAGTAAAAATGTTCAAACGATGTATTTTCTCCTGTTCCGAACGGTTCCTCCTTGGGTTTTGCCTGTTACAGAATTTGTCAGCGACAAAGTCTTGTTATAAGATTCACGACTGAAAACGGTTAATTCTGATCCTGATTTCAATTACATTCATTGCGTTTCTTTCGTGGATTGGTTTGAATTTACAAAGTGAAACGGATTTTAGAGCGATGTGTTTTTTATTAATGTAAAACGTGCAGTTTTTGTGACGATTATGATCTGTATATTGCCTACTTACGGAAGCGTATGAGGCTCACGGTGATTTTTTTAGTCTCATTATCTCCTACGTAGGATTTATTATCCCCTATAGCTACGTAGAATTTATTATCCCCTATAGCTACGTAGAATTTATTATCCCCTATAGCTACGTAGAATTTATTATCCCCTATAGCTACGTAGAATTTATTATCCCCTATAGCTACGTAGAATTTATTATCCCCTATAGCTACGTAGAATTTATTATCCCCTATAGCTACGTAGAATTTATTATCCCCTATAGCTACGTAGAATTTATTATCCCCTATAGCTACGTAGAATTTATTATCCCCTATAGCTACGTAGAATTTATTATCCCCTATAGCTACGTAGAATTTATTATCCCCTATAGCTACGTAGAATTTATTATCTCCTCCGTAGAATTTATTATCTCCTCCGTAGAATTTATTATCCCCTATAGCTACGTAGAATTTATTATCCCCTATAGCTACGTAGAATTTATTATCCCCTATAGCTACGTAGAATTTATTATCCCCTATAGCTACGTAGAATTTATTATCATCTGCGTAGAATTTATTATCATCTACGTAGAATTTATTATCATCTACGTAGAATTTATTATCCCCTATAGCTACGTAGAATTTATTATCATCTGCGTAGAATTTATTATCATCTACGTAGAATTTATTATCATCTGCGTAGAATTTATTATCTCCTCCGTAGAATTTATTATCATCTACGTAGAATTTATTATCATCTGCGTAGAATTTATTATCTCCTCCGTAGAATTTATTATCATCTACGTAGAATTTATTATCATCTACGTAGGATTTATTATCATCTACGTAGAATTTATTATCATCTACGTAGAATTTATTATCATCTGCGTAGAATTTATTATCATCTACGTAGAATTTATTATCATCTGCGTAGAATTTATTATCATCTACGTAGAATTTATTATCCCCTATAGCTACGTAGAATTTATTATCATCTACGTAGAATTTATTATCATCTACGTAGAATTTATTATCATCTACGTAGGATTTATTATCATCTACGTAGAATTTATTATCCCCTATAGCTACGTAGAATTTATTATCATCTACGTAGGATTTATTATCATCTACGTAGGATTTATTATCATCTACGTAGAATTTATTATCCCCTATAGCTACGTAGAATTTATTATCATCTGCGTAGAATTTATTATCATCTACGTAGAATTTATTATCTCCTCCGTAGAATTTATTATCATCTACGTAGAATTTATTATCATCTGCGTAGAATTTATTATCATCTACGTAGAATTTATTATCCCCTATAGCTACGTAGAATTTATTATCATCTACGTAGAATTTATTATCATCTACGTAGAATTTATTATCATCTACGTAGGATTTATTATCATCTACGTAGAATTTATTATCCCCTATAGCTACGTAGAATTTATTATCATCTACGTAGGATTTATTATCATCTACGTAGGATTTATTATCATCTACGTAGAATTTATTATCCCCTATAGCTACGTAGAATTTATTATCATCTGCGTAGAATTTATTATCATCTACGTAGAATTTATTATCCCCTATAGCTACGTAGAATTTATTATCATCTACGTAGGATTTATTATCATCTACGTAGGATTTATTATCATCTACGTAGAATTTATTATCCCCTATAGCTACGTAGAATTTATTATCATCTGCGTAGAATTTATTATCATCTACGTAGAATTTATTATCATCTGCGTAGAATTTATTATCTCCTCCGTAGAATTTATTATCATCTACGTAGAATTTATTATCATCTGCGTAGAATTTATTATCTCCTCCGTAGAATTTATTATCATCTACGTAGAATTTATTATCATCTACGTAGGATTTATTATCATCTACGTAGAATTTATTATCCCCTATAGCTACGTAGAATTTATTATCATCTGCGTAGAATTTATTATCATCTACGTAGAATTTATTATCTCCTCCGTAGAATTTATTATCATCTACGTAGAATTTATTATCATCTGCGTAGAATTTATTATCATCTACGTAGAATTTATTATCCCCTATAGCTACGTAGAATTTATTATCATCTACGTAGGATTTATTATCATCTACGTAGGATTTATTATCATCTACGTAGAATTTATTATCCCCTATAGCTACGTAGAATTTATTATCATCTGCGTAGAATTTATTATCATCTACGTAGAATTTATTATCATCTGCGTAGAATTTATTATCTCCTCCGTAGAATTTATTATCATCTACGTAGAATTTATTATCATCTGCGTAGAATTTATTATCTCCTCCGTAGAATTTATTATCATCTACGTAGAATTTATTATCATCTGCGTAGAATTTATTATCTCCTCCGTAGAATTTATTATCATCTACGTAGAATTTATTATCATCTGCGTAGAATTTATTATCTCCTCCGTAGAATTTATTATCATCTACGTAGAATTTATTATCATCTGCGTAGAATTTATTATCTCCTCCGTAGAATTTATTATCATCTACGTAGAATTTATTATCATCTACGTAGGATTTATTATCATCTACGTAGAATTTATTATCCCCTATAGCTACGTAGAATTTATTATCATCTGCGTAGAATTTATTATCATCTACGTAGAATTTATTATCTCCTCCGTAGAATTTATTATCATCTACGTAGAATTTATTATCATCTGCGTAGAATTTATTATCATCTACGTAGAATTTATTATCCCCTATAGCTACGTAGAATTTATTATCATCTACGTAGGATTTATTATCATCTACGTAGGATTTATTATCATCTACGTAGAATTTATTATCCCCTATAGCTACGTAGAATTTATTATCATCTGCGTAGAATTTATTATCATCTACGTAGGATTTATTATCATCTACGTAGGATTTATTATCATCTACGTAGAATTTATTATCCCCTATAGCTACGTAGAATTTATTATCATCTGCGTAGAATTTATTATCATCTACGTAGAATTTATTATCCCCTATAGCTACGTAGGATTTATTATCATCTACGTAGGATTTATTATCATCTACGTAGAATTTATTATCCCCTATAGCTACGTAGAATTTATTATCATCTACGTAGGATTTATTATCCCCTATAGCTACGTAGAATTTATTATCTCCTCCGTAGAATTTATTATCCCCTATAGCTACGTAGAATTTATTATCCCCTATAGCTACGTAGAATTTATTATCCCCTATAGCTACGTAGAATTTATTATCATCTACGTAGAATTTATTATCATCTGCGTAGGATTTATTATCTCCTACGTAGATGATAATAAATTCTACGTTACACATGAACTGATGTATAATAAAACAAATTCGTAACGTTGACAAGGTTATTGTCATGAGTTCAACAAATGATTAAACTCGGTGAAAAATTGCGAATTCTTATCAAAACTTTATCCCCAAACGCAGCAGTTCACATGCACGATATTTGCACGTGCTTTTCAGCAATTTGATGAATCATCCTCGTGCAATTAATCTCCATAAGGTTTTTTTTTTTGTAGTTGTTTCCCCCAAGATGGTGGAGAAATTCATCTTCGTTGTAACCATGTATACATATATGACATATAGTTGGTGTTGTAAGTGAGTCTAGACTTTTGATGGGTAGTATACTTGTTGCATATTACTTTCATGTGTTGAACCGACTGTTGTCCTTTACTGCCTCGCGTTCAATTTGCCCTATTCTTACGCGTTGCAGTCATTTCACTGTTATATGTTACACGTCTTTACATTTCTCTATTATGCGCTGGATATTTCAGAGGTCGTTGCACATTAGTCTTAATCTGCTTGCACAGACGTGTGTATCAGTGGCAGTCTATGCGCACTTATATCCTTACACTTATACACACAACTATACTAACAATCTTTTGCCTTTTTTTAATTCCGTATTTCTTTACCCCGCGTTCAACACTTTTCCACCCGAGCCAAGTCGACTTGTAAACAATTACGAAAAGCAAACCGCAAACGAGCGTTATATCTGATCCAGCCTAGTGTCATAAATATGCATTGTCGTGCATTTGTACTATCTAACGTCCTGCATTGGAGATAGTATGGCCTATGTAGGGAATAGTGACACCAAGAAAAAATTCACCGTTGCCCTAATACGCTTCCATACATACTCGTTCTGTAGAGTTATATTCCACGATTTAGCCGACATCCTTCACGTATCTAAGAGATTCAGGGTTTTGCACAAACGAAAGGCCAGTTTTGTTTACAAATAGGTTTCCATCGCTTTTTAAACGTCGATTACAGTTCAAGTTTGGGATGTCATGGAGACGTTAAAAACCAGTGTCATGTTCCACTGTCGTGTAGCATGGTGTGTATATAGTGTTAATGTAATGGTGTTGCACTCCTAAACATAAAGCTGTCATGTTAATACCAAGTGTAACATTCCCGATTTTTACTGCAAAGAAGTTTTATCTCTCTCTACCATTTCTTTCTGTCGCACGGAGAGCTATCACCATACAATTATGATTTAACTGGCTTAAATCATTGTTTATGGATGACCAATGTTGCAGCGTAGGAACAGCCGAATGCCTTCGGATATAGTTATGCTGGAAACTGACAGAAGCAAGAGGCAAAACACTCACTGTTTGACAGTCTGTAACACACCAGCAACTTTATGTTTTTGTGCCAGAAAGGTTCAGCATGCCGTCCCTGTGGATCTTGCAGATCTATTACTCAAGTCAAGTCTACATTTTGGTGCGTTCTTGTTTCAGCAAGGTTCAACATGCAGTGCCTGTAGATCTTTCAGATCTGTAACTCCTGATTCTACATGTAGGCGTGTACATGTAGTTGTTTCACGAAGTTTCAGCATACAGACCTAGTAGATCTGTATCATCTGATTCTACATGCTGGTGTGTCGTTGTTTCACGATGGTTCAGCGTGAATCCCTGTAGATCTGTATCACCTGATTCTACATGATGGTGTGTTCTTGTTTCAAGAAGGTTCAGCGTGCACTCCTTGTGGATCTGTATCACCTGATTCTACATGTTGGTGTGTTATGTTTCCGGAAGGGTCAGCGTACAATCACTGTAGATCTGTACCATCTGATTCTACATGTTGGTGTGTTTTTGTTGCAGGAAGGTTCAGCGTGCAGTCCCTGTAGATCTGTACCACCTGATTCTACATGATGGTGTGTTCTTGTTTCAGGAAGGTTCAGCGTGCAATCCTTGTGGATCTGTATCACCTGATTCTACATGTTGGTGTGTTCTTGTTTCAGGAAGGTTCAGCGTGCAATCCCTGTAGATCTGTACCACCTGATTCTACATGTTGGTGTGTTTTTGTTGCAGGAAGGTTCAGCGTGCAATCCCTGTAGATCTGTATCACCTGATTCTACGTGTTGGTGTGTCGTTGATTCACGAAGGTTCCGCGTGCAATCCCTGTAGATCTGTACCACCTGATTCTACATGTTGGTGTGTTTTTGTTGCAGGAAGGTTCAGCGTGCAATCCCTGTAGATCTGTATCACCTGATTCTACATGTTGGTGTGTTTTTGTTGCAGGAAGGTTCAGCGTGCAATCCCTGTAGATCTGTATCACCCGATTCTACGTGTTGGTGTTTTCTTGTTTCAGGAAGGTTCAGCGTGCAATCCCTGTAGATCTGTATCACCTGATTCTACATGTTGGTGTGTCGTTGATTCACGAAGGTTCAGCGTGCAATCCCTGTAGATCTGTACCACCTGATTCTACATGTTGGTGTGTTTTTGTTGCAGGAAGGTTCAGCGCGCAATCCCTGTAGATCTGTATCACCTGATTCTACGTGTTGGTGTGTTTTTGTTGCAGGAAGGTTCAGCGTGCAATCAATGTAGATCTGTATCACCCGATTCTACGTGTTGGTGTTTTCTTGTTTCAGGAAGGTTCAGCGTGCAATCCCTGTAGATCTGTATCACCTGATTCTACGTGTTGGTGTGTCGTTGATTCACGAAGGTTCAGCGTGCAATCCCTGTAGATCTGTACCACCTGATTCTACATGTTGGTGTGTTTTTGTTGCAGGAAGGGTCAGCGTGCAATCCCTGTAGATCTGTATCACCTGATTCTACATGTTGGTGTGTTTTTGTTGCAGGAAGGTTCAGCGTGCAATCCCTGTAGATCTGTATCACCTGATTCTACGTGTTGGTGTGTTTTTGTTTCACGAAGGTTCAGCGTGCAATCAATGTAGATCTGTATCACCCGATTCTACGTGTTGGTGTTTTCTTGTTTCAGGAAGGTTCAGCGTGCAATCCCTGTAGATCTGTATCACCTGATTCTACGTGTTGGTGTGTCGTTGATTCACGAAGGTTCCGCGTGCAATCCCTGTAGATCTGTACCACCTGATTCTACATGTTGGTGTGTTTTTGTTGCAGGAAGGGTCAGCGTGCAATCCCTGTAGATCTGTATCACCTGATTCTACGTGTTGGTGTGTTTTTGTTGCAGGAAGGTTCAGCGTGCAATCCCTGTAGATCTGTATCACCCGATTCTACGTGTTGGTGTTTTCTTGTTTCAGGAAGGTTCAGCGTGCAATCCCTGTAGATATGTATCACGTGATTCTACGTGTTGGTGTTTTCTTGTTTCAGATAGATTCTGCGTGCAATCCCTGTGGATCTTGCAGATCTGTATTACCTCAGTCTACATGTGGGCGTGTTGCTGTTTCAGGAAAGTTCAGCGTACAGTCCCTGTGGATCTTGCAGATCTGTATTACCTGAGTCTACATGTCGTGTTTGCTGTTTCAGGAAGATTCACAGCATGAAGTGCATATAGATCTGTATCACCCGATTCTACATGTTGGCGTGTGGTTTTGTGAGAAAGGTTTTTTTTGACACGCAGTCCTTACAGATCTTGCAGATCCCTATCACCTGATTCTACATGTTGGCGTGTTGTTGTTTCAGGAAGGTTCAGCATGCCATCTCTTTGGATCTTCTTTATTTGTTTCTTTATGCTGGCATGTTGGACATACGGAGTGACTGTTCCCAGCGGGTTGTTTGTGCCCTGTTTGCTGTGTGGAGCTTCTTATGGAAGGATTGTTGGAAACCTTCTCGAAAAGTACTAAGATTTTGACATTTGAAGAAATATGAAAGGTCATACGTTCATTGTGACTCTCCTTTGATCATAAGCCGAACGGTCTAATCTTTAAAATATCTCGTCTTTTTGAAGCAGTGTAGTATATACAACAGCAATAGTTACGATGCACTAATGTCTGACATATCCACTACAACGGTATACTTTTACAAGAGAACAAATAGCTCCTTCATGAACTCATGATCACTAAGTACTTAGAGCTAAAGAACAGAAGTCACTTTGACATTTTTAACTACAGTCGTTTACTTTCATCTTTATATGTTACAGATGCCATATGACGTGCCTTTCATTTGCAATTTTCAGTTATATAGGGTATAAAACTATCTACTCGGGTACGTTCGCTTTAGTCGGAGCTGCGTCGTTTCTTGGCGGAGTTGTCCGAATGACCATAAGTCTCACCGTTATCTTGATAGAGTCAACCAATGAGATCAGCTATGGACTACCTCTCATGATAACGCTTATGGTAAGCCAGCCACACTGTCCTCACAGCTTTCTTAAATGTGTATATCACAGCACGTTATATCACATTGTTATCAGGCACACATTTGTCACTAATGACACAATGATTAGGTCTATATATATATATATATGTATGTATGTATGTATGTATGTATGTATGTATGTATGTATGTATGTATGTATGTATGTATGTATGTATATATATCATTTTCTGTATCTGTGCTGAATATGTACTGGGTTATGAACAAACAAAATTGTTTTTGTCTTTAACATAAAATAGTTCCACCTGTCTGTCCTCATCTTTCCTTCTGCGTTAGAGTTTTCTAAAGACTATGAAAACATTTCAACAGGTGGTGGACATACATGGTATTCTTGCGCAGGTGAACTAGAACGATATAAACGATATAGAAGGTATCAAAGGTACATTTCACAGAAAACGTTAAATTTCAACCAAGATCCTTAATCAGTAAACAAATACATCAATCAGTTTCTATGGATTCACATTTACCAACGTGTTTCTTCAGAAATAAACAGTATTGTTGAGCATGCGAGTTGTGGCTTAGCCCTTTGGACAGAAGCGAGGAGAGATCACAAATACAGATAACATACAGTTGTATGTGTATCTGTTCTGTACATTCTGTTCGCCCGATGTTTAGCTATTTAGTTATTTTTGTGCTTGTTCCTGACCTTCTTATTCAGGTCGCCAAATGGTCGGGGGATCTGTTCAACGAAGGTTTGTACGACATCCATATCAAACTGCGAGGCGTTCCTCTCCTGGAGTGGGAGGCCCCCACAGAATCATACAGGTAGGGTCTGGGGAAGACCAGACACAACTACAATGTCTAGAAGTATTTTGAAAATGTACATGAGTTCCGATGAACAGAATAGTAGCTAATACATATACAACGTGTCTGACTGTTTTAAAACAGTAACACAAGTATACGTTCTTGAAGTTCCGATAAAGTGTCCCTTTCATGTTGATAAGTATAATCCTAACAAAGAAACACTTCATGCAGTTCTGATACACAAACTAGACAGAGAAACATTATTCAACCAGCATCAGAAAATATATATTTCCTATACATACAGCTTCATAGCTATACGCTTCTGACCTCAGAAGTCATACCGATGCATTAAAAACACACTTTCAGTATTTTGTTTTCCATGTAGGTGATCGTGTCTTCTAATCCTCTGTTCCAGATTAAAAGCTAAAGATGTAATGAACACAAAATTATCCGTGATTTTCCCTCACACAAGAGTATCAACATTGATAAGAATTCTCAAAACTACTGTCCACAATGCCTTCCCGGTTGTGACAATGCCAAGTCCGTCTGACCGAGCACATGTAGAGTCCAACATTGAACAAGTGAGTATTCTGGTGCTTCTTACAGGTTTTAATGTCTCTATACCATAGGACACAATATACATATTCATAAAAACAACTCTTACTGGTATGGCTCCTGATGACAGTTCTTGGCATAACAATATTTGACCCGAGAGTAAACGGGTGTGCATGATTGTAATTTTATAGTGAACATCATAGTGTATTAACACGATTAGGTCAAATAGTGGTTGAGTTGCTGTGAAAGGATATGTCTGGTATGTCTGGTCTGGTTTGGAATGATGTACCCGAATTGAGTGTATAAAATGTTTAGGCATTTGAATATTCTAAATAATGAGGAAATCACTAATATATCTGAAATGGCCCCTGGGCATACAAAGAAGATAGTTGAAAGGTAATCCCTCTTTCTCTTGTTGCAGGATGCTGATGGGAACAGTTTTGTTATCCAGCAACAAGATAAGTATGTGCACCACCGGTTTATACGTTAAAGCAGCATTATTGTGCCACTATCATGCCTGACCGCTAGCTTTGGGAGACATCATACATTGTTCAGCTTTGTCTGAAAAGTCTAAATTCTGATTTGTCGGTATGACAGAAACATTGTCTGTCGTCCATCGCGCGAAGCGTCATGTGACTGCACAGTTAGGAGGAATGTAAGACCTTGTGATAATCCCATGCCATTAAAACATTTTCAAAGACCATTTACGTACCAATCACACATTGCAAAGTGATCATGAGCGACAAACCATATCTGTTTTAATCAATCCGAGTCTAAGTGATAGCTCCATGCCAGATTAGTTCTTCAGATGTACATTCCCAAGGGTGGTTTAACGCATACACGGAGCGATAAACAGAGATGTAAATTTGGCATGATTGCTGTTGATGGTTTCTTGTTGTCCTTCCTCGCACGGTGTCCTTCGATCGCTTAAAACAATGCACTTCTATTTAGAAATCGTACGCAATTTGCTCTATTTTACCTTGCACCAGTCCAATGCCAAACATGCCTGCAAACTTCCACGTCGGGATGTCGTTAATGTATGTGTCTTCTCTAAATCAACCATGCAGCATGATTAGTGATTCCGGTAAAGGTTTCTAACAGCGTCAATGATGTTTATTCACATATGGAAATAAGCTCTTCAGGAATTAAGGAGGCCACACGAATACTGTAGCAATGCAATAGCACTTCTACGGAGTGAAATTTAAGATGAAACACACACCGCTTGTGATTGATGAGTGTTGGTGCTTTCAATGTTGTACGCTTCCGTCGCCCTTGTCATGCAGTAATGACGTATCACGAGATGCAGGTGGCGGGTACACTGTGGTCGTTGTCACTACAGATTTACATCTGCGCGTATCTGAATGTGCTGAAGGCACGGCTGCAATGTTGACCAATGAGAAAGTCGATAGTTGATTGTATAGACATGTTCCACAGCATTTTAGGTAGGAAACTGTTACAAAATGTTTCAAATAGCATTCAAGATATAGTGTATAAACCATGGATACTTTCGGGATCCTCAGAAACAAACTCACAAAGATCTCTCAGGACTAAAATGAATCATTTTATTGTGTTTATACGCGCGCGTTGTGAAGATGTTGGCTTGGAAATAAATTCTCCACGTATGATTGATAGCTGCATGTTTCACTGCAATCCCAGTCTGCCCCCAAACCGCAATAATTTCCTTTTCCAATGCTACTCGAAGAAAGAGTATATTTGTACTCAGGTTTCGACTCCAACAACTCATTGAATCTTCCTATTAATTACAGTAGTGCATGACAAGGGCGACGGATGCTATTTCGGGGGTACCCATGTAGTCAAATAGCAACCGCAACGTCCATCAGCTTCTTGTTAGTTCTTAAATTCAAATTTTGTCTTAAACAGACCCATTGCAACATTTGTTTTATTTTCAGTCATAAACCGGCTCTTGTCAGTTTCCTTCTCTGTAAATGTTTTTTTTCTCTCTCTAGTTAGTAACGGCATTGTTAGAGGGGGCTTTAACTTTTACTTTTCAAACTGACGTTCATATCATGTGACATTAAAACATCGCCCTTTCTAGAGAACGTGTTTTCTGAATTAATTGCCCAGAACAAGGTACCCGGTGAGACACCCTGTTTGAGAACTCGATCATCACATATACTTTCTTCAGTATTTCAGGCTAACAGCAGCTCCACCTTTTCTTATTAATTCTTTGCAAGAGTCATGTATTCAGCTTGCCCTGTTAACCGACTGGTATCAGTTATGTGTAGTGACTATGCTTTCTGTATACATGTACATCAATTAGCGCTGGTGGTGTTGAGATCATTAGCAAACGTGAACAATTTCTTACTTTATAACAAATACATGTTATTCTACATGTAATGCACCCTTGGAGATCCGGGTTGGAATTGGTTGTTAGCACCCCATGCTTGTCGTAAGGGACGATTAACGGGATCGGATTAACGGGATCGGATTAACGGGATCGGATTAATGGGATCAGTCCCCATGTCATCGTATCCCACTTGCGGAGATCGATGCTCACGAATGAAGATTTTATGGATATCACCTGATGAAGGAGTAAGCATTAACTCCGAAACGTTGTGTTCTCATATAAAGAAGTTGATATCCATAAAATCTTCATTCTTATGCATTTCACTTCTAAATGCCCTTCAAAGACTTGATCGATGCTCACGTTATTGATTCATGTGATTGTCCTCACTGTTTTTTTTAGAGAATTTGTAACGCTTCTTATATATGTCACACACATAAATACTACTTATACCAAACAATGCAGTCCTTTCATTGTATAATAGGACGGGTCTGACGGATACTGTTAATCATACAGCATATTCAGAGTGACTCAAGTTATGAAGTGCTACCTAAAGGAATCGCGAACAATGGCGATATGCAACTGTAAAAACGGCTTCGGCTTAGAGCAAAGGAGTCAAGATATCACATATCTTCACATTGCGTTGAAACATTTTAATAGCTTACACCATCGGCGAAAAAACAAGTGCAACCATTTCTCTTTGTTCAGTTGATTCTGTCTGAGAATATTAAAATGAAGGTGATATTTCGTCACGACAAGCGTGCGTGTGTGGCTATTTCAAAACGTCTTGTACCCAGCTATCATTACAGCTCGTCGTGATGTCAAGGAGAACTCGTAATTAGCAATTTTCAGTAACGAGTGTAGGAAGCAAATATACAACTGACTTGCAAATATATGAGCAAAATACATGCAATGCGCTTGGCACGTCAACAATTCGATCTGACACCGTGAAGTTCTCATAAAGACAGGCCTGGGTTAAGTGTCTCATGCACAGTAACAATGTACCGGCGAGAAGTCTGATATATTTATATACAGACATGACATGTGTAAGGCGAGTGGTGAGGGACATTTTTAGGACCGGTTTTCTTATTTAAAACTAATGCCATTTGTCAGTAGCTGACCTTTGGAGACAACACGCAATACGAACATTTTGGACAATTGGTGTTCGTTCCCTGCCGTGTAGATCCAACTGTAAGCACATTTTAAGGCTGCTTACAGTGTGAGATTAGCATTCCAAAGTGATACCCTCTTGCTTCAAGGATTCGTATACTAAAACACGTGTCTTTCTACAGTTCAAAACTTTGTTAATTTCAAGCTGTAAACCACTTGTCTGTGTCCAGGCACGTTGTCTTGACATAATGCATGCATATTTCGCTTTTCAGTAATTTTATGTGACTTCTTTGTAGCACCAATATCAATAATTGTTGTCACCATTTGGACCAAATCAAATATGGTCAACGCTTAGACGATTCCATGATAAACAGCTCAATGACAAACAGCTCCATGATAAACATTTCCATTTTGAACAGTTCCATGATAAACTCCATGTACGTATTTCAGCATGTACGAGATGGTCGGAAAAGTCCTTCCCATGAAGTTTAATGGTATCATCCTCCGCTCTCAGCTGGTTATGCTCCTAAAGAAGGCGTCATCAAGGGGTGATAACCAGGTAGGTTAATACCTGCATCTACCAACTCAACCATACAACACATCAGAGATATATTACCAACAGGCATGTTTCCATGACAACATATCACATGATTATTATTAAGCTAGAACATCATGCTTACAAACACTACGTTTGAGACATCCACGTTTGTAACATACAACGTACAACCTGCTGCTGTATCATCTGTATAGGGGCCGGAGGCCAGCCGTACTGAATAAAACAAAATGAAGTATCGCAGATACATCTGGTATGTTTCCAACCACTGAGTGAACTGATAGGTTAGCATAATGCAACACAAAGTGTCAGATACACGGAGGGACAAAATACTAGTAAATCGGGGATCACGTTCAACTATGCGATACATAGATTGTGAAAACCTTGGAAAAATGTAAAAGACCTGTCATGTGATCGCTTATATCTTATGTTCTGTAAAACGTTGAACCCTTATTAGAACAATCTTGAGAAAATTATTGTCAAAATAGAGTCACAAGATGTCACAAGAGGCATTGATTGAGGTAACTGTTATTGAATGTCTCGTATAGCATTTCGATTAAAAAACGAATATCCACCAGAGTTCGCGTTTCTCAATAGCAGAGTTGTCGATGTTCAGGTTGAGTTTTGTTTACTGTAAGTTTCATAATTGTTTACCAGTGACACAAAGAGCTACAGCCCTTCATTCTTCTTATCGCACGAGGTTTTTGTTTCATTTTGAAAACAAGTCTCCTTCCCTGAAGGAGGTTTGAAGGCAGTCAGTTTGTTTACTTGACAAATAACGATGGATGGAGATATAATTGGTACTTCTTACTTGGAAACGTCCTTTCAAACGAATATATGTTGCAATTGTAATCTGTGTGTGAAACTGGTGTCAAATCTTTATGGTGTACCTTTCGTAAAGCGCATCTGTCAAAATATTTCTGAAAGCTGTGTAAGTGTCACGTGATAACTAATGTCAACTTGTTCTCCATTTTTAAAAGAGTAAATCAACGATGATGTGTGTGAAAGGCAACGAAATGTTTGTTCCGATTCCCATATTACGGATTCATATAGATAGGCCGGACTCTGAACACGTGTTCACAGGAACATTAAACGTTTTGGAAAGCTTAACTTTCTACCTCCTGTCCCCTCCGTACCACCTCCAGTGCTTTGGAATCAGATCTTGAATTCAGAATGCTCTAACTAGCAATCTTTCATTGTGATCATTGCGAACATTGTACACTGGTAAGTTTGTCGTCTTATTTACACATCGTATTTTTAAACAAATATGTGTGTTTTCTGTAGACGCGACGCGTGGAAACACGTGCAGAATATCATGTTTTTAGACACTATCCTCTGTATATCCTGTTTCTTCAGGGATGTACAATTTATAGAACATGTGAATCCAAGGTTAAAACACAACACCAGGAAAATACAGACAACAAATGCATCTCTTACTAAATACACGACAATATCTGTGTATATTGTTTGTTGAGGGTTAATATGTTCACATGCCATCCTCATCAAACTTGACCTGATAGGCTTCTTCCTCTAGCACCTCTACCAACGACTCCCAGCAATTCACAACCTCGGTGGAACACACAGTAATTTCATACACTCATATCGCCTCCGTTACATTACCTCCGGGAAGCTGTCTTTGAATGACCTTTATCATTTCTCCTGATTTTCATCGAATGTGTCTGTTTTATGTTTTTTTCTCCTTTTTTTGTTTAAAGAAAGTTGAACTTTTCCATTGCTTGAATAATCATAACTTTTTAATACTTTACAACTCCCACTCTGCGCGTTCGTGACATGCCTTGAGCTAATATATTTGCAAAAGACCCTTTTTACCAGAAAAATCGTTAGCCATATATATTGATGAAGTAAATTATATCTTCTTCGTGGAGCCCCTAACAACATTTTCAGACTTACACGCTAATAAAGGAATAACGTGCAACAAACGTCAGTTCATCCGTGAGAGGATACCATGTCCGCAGTCTGTGGGTCGATGGATGACTGCGTCGCGAAAATATGTTCAGATGATAAGTTTCGGTGTTGAAGAAATATGTGTTGAACACTGCCAAGGAGTGCGGTAAGTGCCTACATGCAGCACGTAACAATGGAAACTACTGCGGTGAGTAGCCTAATGGTTAAGGCGTCTGCTTTTCAAGCTGCAGAGCCGAGTTCGATTCCCTATATAGGTACCATGTGAGAAGGCCAGGTGTCACCCGCCAGGATATTGCTGGAATACTGATGAGACCGTAGTCACTCCAACCTCCCTTAATTCATATATTTAGAGCACAACAAGCAAACAAGCAACGGACTCGAGAATGTCATTTTCTGAATGCTCTGAATATGATTTATACACTAGTATATTCATGCAGAAAGGCAGTCTTTACGGTTTATACACTAGTATATTCATGCAGAAAGGCAGTCTTTACGGTTTATACACTAGTATATTCATGCAGAAAGGCAGTCTTTACGGTTTATACACTAGTATATTCATGCAGAAAGGCAGTCTTTACGGTTTATACACTAGTATATTCATGCAGAAAGGCAGTCTTTACGGTCTGATGGCAACACTCCGATACGACCTTAGAGATATCATTGTTTCGTTCTTTGACTAGAAGATTTCCTACGAGGTACTTCCCAGTTTGAGGAATATATGCATGTAATGAACCTTAACCAAACTTGAAGAATCATCAAAAATCACCATTGGCATTATTAGACGGCGTGACGTTTAAGCTGGCTTGTTCGTGGTATCTCCCATCCCTGCGTTTTGTCTAGTAATCACCATGTACTCAATATACATGTGTCATCTTGTTGCAATCACTATAGTTTCCTGTTTCTGTTCTATTTAATCTCAATTTCAGGTTACCATTGCAATCATGTAACGCAACACATAAGCACTCTCCTTACCTGAATGTAAACTGAACCCTTTCAATCAATGTGCTCCGTGAATTCAATAAGATTTCAAGAGATGCTTTAGCAACTGCCAATGACTATATGCAATAGCGTTATGTTCCTTACTTCGAAACAGAGATAAGTTGTCGACCAAACAGCTCAGGTGTTCTGTCATATCTCTGGAACATATGAACACCAGAGAGCTGTCTTTATAGTAAAGATGATTATTTGAGGTCCAAATGCATAAGGAAGAACATGACACCTTTTCCAACGGATGTAAAAAGAACTTTCGATGCAGAATCTGCCAGACTCCCAAATGCGCTACCCGAACCTCGAGCTATGTTTCTCGTGACGGTTGCATAAAGAACCCCCCAGATTTGTAGGATACCTGTGTACTTTTGCTTAGAGGTTAAACACAATAGGCGTTCGGGCGTGTAAATCCATATTGGCTCCACTATGTGTGGCGGTACATGCAAGACATCTTGGTCTACCTGATGTCGATTCACCCTTGCATGATTCACCTTCCCTTTATTTTGACCACCACCGCACCACACCGCACCACATGAGACGCTACCTGGTATCTTGGTAGACGAGTAATGAGTCCGTGCTACATCAGACGTTACCTGGTATCTTGGTAGACGAGTAATGAGACCGTGCTACATCAGACGTTACCTGGTATCTTGGTAGATGAGTAATGAGACCGTGCTACATCAGACGTTACCTGGTATCTTGGTAGATGAGTAATGAAACCGTGCTACATGAGACGCCACCTGGTGTCTTGGTAGATGAGTAATGAGACAGTGCTACATGAGACGCCACCTGGTATCTTGGTAGATGAGTAATGAGACCGTGTTACATGAGACGCCACCTGGTGTCTTGGTAGATGAGTAATGAGACCGTGCTACATGAGACGCCACCTGGTATCTTGGCAGATGAGTAATGAGACCGTGTTACATGAGACGCTACCTGGTGTCTTGGTAGATGAGTAATGAGACCGTACTATATGAGACGCCACCTGGTGTCTTGGTAGATAAGTAATGAAACCGTGCTACTTCAGACGCCACCTGGTGTCTTGGTAGATGAGTAATGAAACCGTGCTACATCAGACGCTACCTGGTGTCTTGGTAGATGAGTAATGAGACCGTGTTACATGAGACGCCACCTGGTGTCTTGGTAGATGAGTAATGAGACCGTGCTACATGAGACGCTACCTGGTGTCTTGGTAGATGAGTAATGAGACCGTGCTACATGAGACGCTACCTGGTGTCTTGGTAGATGAGTAATGAGACCGTGCTACATGAGACGCTACCTGGTGTCTTGGTAGATGAGTAATGAGACCGTGTTACATGAGACGCCACCTGATGTCTTGGTAGATGAGTAATGAAACCGTGCTACATCAGACGCCACCTGGTGTCTTGGTAGATGAGTAATGAAACCGTGCTACATCAGACGCTACCTGGTGTCTTGGTAGATGAGTAATGGGACTGTTAAAGTTTTTAAACACGTGCCGCTACATGGCATCTGACATTGTGGAATCAAAGTATAATGAGCTGTGAGTGTAGATCACATATGTGTCTACATGAGACCAAGTAATGAGTGAGTAAGTGAGTTTGGTTTCAGACCGCACTGAGCAATATCCCAGCTTTATGGAGGCGGTCTGTAAATGATCGAGTCTGGACCAGACAATCCAGTGGTCAACAGCAAGAGCATCGATCTGAGCAATGAGGAACCGATGACATGTGTCAACCAAGTCAGCGAGCCTGACAACCGATCCCGAGACCAAGTAATGCCCAAAGATATACGAGAGACTAGGCTATATATGGTTGTGTCCAATCGTACTTGTGACTGTATATATTTCTTTCCATAAATGCATGACGTCAGATGACGTAATGTATAAGTAGGCCGTCACCCGACATCCAGTGTCTACTAGTATAAAACATGATTAGCTCGGGAACTGGTTTATAGTGTTGTAAGAATCTCATTCAACAAAGACCTTTTCACTTTATCAAGTAACAATTGAAACATAATATTAATGCTATACCTTAGTCACTGCTCAGTTCCCTGCTGATATACTACCCTACGATACCAGCTCCTCTCCCTCTCCTCCCTCTCTTCACCCTCCTCCGCCCCTCACCCCCACCCCCACCACCAGCAAACAAAACCTAAAAACCTGCATGTGGAAACGGCTGGGCTGGCTTCTTATATATAACAGTGTCACTTTAATACACGCCTATTGTTGAATTCGCTTTCATCTTTGACGTCACGGAGATCATCTGATTACTTTTAGTGAAGTGTCGAATGATTTCGTGACGGAATAATTGTTTAATTTTTTTCTTCAAATCGTGCAAAATTTACTACAGATGGTATTTCTTCGGAAGAGAAATGTAATTATGAAAAAGAAAAACATCATCTGGGCACTAGAGAGTCGTTTATATCTAAGAAAGCGTTGAGTTAGCATATTTTGTCAATAAAACACGTTCGTTAGAGAATCGTTCGAGAAATACTATATCTTGATCTAACAGAGCATAGCATTATCCGTGGAGAATGTGATACATTTCTGTCGTTGATGCCATGTATCACTGTCCATTTCAGACTCGCCCACGTTCATGCATACGTTAGAACTTTCCCAAGATTAAGGATAAGGAATTGCTGCTAAAAAGTAAACTTACTGACATGATAAACATCGACATCTCCACAAAGATGTATGGATTTTTGTAACATATTATGGTGCTTAGAACAACGGTTTCCAGAATTTGAACTTATATGCAAACAACAGCTCCACGCGTTGGCCTTGGCGTTTAAGCCTATTTAATAACATTATGTGCACAGTCTTCAGTTGAGAAAAGATTTGATCACTCACAGTAAACTCTGTTCTGTGTTAATGTAAAGATGTCGCGATTGCCTGGATGGATGTTGCGTATGGCCTCATCGATAATATTTTAGCTACAGCGAGGTAAAAATGAGTACGAAACTATAAGTATTGTTACGTCAGCGATATTCGAGATAAGATAGAACTGATAGGGTGAGGCGTTAGTGAGGACTCCCTATTGCCCCATTACTGTCTGGCATTGGGGAACGTTGGTGCAGAGTAGGGGAACATCCACGAGGCAGTGTTGGTTTAGAGTCAGGCAAGGTTGACACACTGTCGGACTAAAGATGGTCAGCACAGGATTGTGATGGAATGTTTGTCTCTCGAGCACCAGAGTATCATGGAATGTGTCATTCAATGACTACAGAATGAGCCCGAAATTTGTATTCCTGGATGTAAACGCAGGAGCGTTGTACAAAACGAGTCCTTCATTTATCATCATAATGGTAGATTACGACCTTTCAGAAGAGGGCAGTAGGGAGGGGTATGAGTGTCCTTAGAGCGGTCATAGGACTGTGAAATAATGCTTGTCCTTAGGCACGAACACGGCACTGCAGTTGAATATGGGTTCCTATGAACACATGAATGTGGAAAAATGTTAGACCTTGGAAGCGAGTGTATGGATGTTGTGGAATCGGTGAGAGAGAGAGAGTGAGTTCATTTTCACGCCACAGTCAGCAATATTCCAGCTATATGGCTGCGGTCTGTAAATGATGGAGTCTGGTCCAGACAACCCAGTGATCAACAACATAAGCATCAATCTACAAAGTGGGATACGATGACAGTGTCGACCAAGTCGGAGAGTCTGATACCCGATACCGTTAATCGCCTCTTACGACAAGCATGGTTTACTGGAGATCAGTTCTAACCCTTTCTGGTATAACATGTTGTTCTGTGTATTGAATGTGTGATGCATAGTGACCGTATTACTATCACATGTTGATCAGTATATTAATTACTAGCACATTGGAGATGAAGTGAATTCCGTTCTTTTTATGTGATTGTATGTTCAGCATATGTGTTAAGTTAAGCTTATCGTCAAATCATTCAGTACACTAGTGATTGTTAGAACATTTCATTTTCTTACGACTTTGAAATAGCCTGGTTTGTTGTCTTCTGGAGTAATATCAAACATGAGGATTCTCCCCCGTGCTCCCCCCCTCCACCCCCCTCTTGCCCACCTCGTGTAGTGCAGTATTGTGTTTGTGAAGTATTGTCAGTGTTGCATAAATCAATTGTCTTTAGTAGGTAAATTGTTGTGTAATCTATTTAGTGGTACGGGTACGATTGGGAACACCCCTTTCCATGAGCTTCACTCGTAACAGTATTTAAATGCAGATGTTTATCAAACAGTTAAATGCAGATGTTTATCAAACACTCTAAGTATGTTTGCGTATTATCCGTGCATGATAAAGAGGAACACATGAACGATATAACCCTATGGTTATCGAACAGGGCGCAAAATTAGAATTTGATAAAACGCAAATGACTTGTAAATCTTACATAACAGGTTTAAAAGAGACAATCGTTAGATGCATCAGGTTAAAATTTGTTCTGGCCTGATACTTGATAAATGTATTACTTCATACTGACAGTAAAACAGATGGGCAGTATCTCCGTGTAGGGATTAGCTTCCCTGCTGTTATATAATGATTACGACCAATACTGGTATGATGGACGTGAACTCCCCAGCCGCGAAACCCAGCCCCTAGCGCTCCATACATCTCTCTCTGTCTCTCTCTCTCTCGCTAATTTCCTCTCTCGCTCTCCCTCTCGCACTCTCTCCTCTCTCGCTCTCTTCCTCTCTCTCTCGCTCTCTCTCGCTCTGTCTCTCTCGCACGCTCTCCTCTCTCTCTGACTCTCTCTCTCTCTCGATCGCTTTCTCTCGCTCGCTCCGTAACCTCCCACCTCTCGCTCTCTCTTTGAGTGTGTTTATAATTAGGCATCTTTCAATTTTAAAAATAACATGCGGCTACAGACATTTATGTTTAAATCCGAATTATTTTAAGTGGAATGTTAAAGCACGCATCAGCTTACGTTAAGGTATCTAGACACTCAGCGCACAGCGTTAAACAAGATTATCCTTATGACTATATGCATGTCCACAGGACTCGCCAATTTGACTAATGTACCATTACGATCTCAACCATTTGACCCTTCCGTGATGTGGTCTTAACTGCTACACTTTAATATGGACTCACGGTCACTATCGTGTAAAAACGACCTGGCTGCACAGTATTAATGTGTGTATTTCGCATTGACCTATTGTATGTACAATGTACCGCTGTGTGTGGTAACAATGTCGTTGTGTTTGGAGAATGGACTTTCTTGAACACGTATGTGACCAGATGACTAATACCCAATCCTAGATGTTATACTGATTTACAACATGAGTGTATGAAAAGGGATATTTTTCTGGATCTGTTATAAATCGGGCATTAATCTCGATTTATTGTCCATATGTATTAATAAATAATAATAACACATATCACCACTGCCGTGACCAGGCCCTGATTTCTCCAAACAAACTCATGTCTTCACTCATATTTCCAACAGAGTTTGACAATTTGAAACAGATGATTTTTTTGAAACTTCATTTTTGAAACAGAGAAACCCGAACAACTCATTTAATGTATCCACCCAAATCACATTGCCTACTATGTTTGAGGTTATTAATAATTTCAGCTCATTTTGGGAAATGTATTTTGCTTCATTTTCTCAAATTTGATTGAAAACACTGATCTGAGTCAAAACGACGACCTCGAGAAATCGGGCCCTGGTGTATAGTGGAGGTCAAGATAAGCTGGTATTCATTATCTTGCCTTCTTGATCGCCTGGTAACATGTAAACGTAACAACGCCAAAATTCCATATATCAACTTCCGTGCAAAGGAAACTATCCGTCAGTCAAAGTTACTGATGTTTTCACTCCCTGCCGAAAAGTCTGTTACCGCTCATGCGGACTTTAAGTTCGTGTTATTCCTTGTGTGGTTCAGTTTAAAACATACAGTATTTTATGGGGCGATTTGAGATGTTTTTTAGGGCCAATACAATTATGGTATAGTTACAAAGATATCGATAATAGCATTAGTAATATCGTTAGTGGATTTGAAATATATTTTTGCAAACGAATTCAATTGATTGCTTCTTTTATTGGGTGAGGAAGTTTTTAAGGAATGTTGTCGTCAGTGCCTTAACAGATTTGATTGTTTTTCACTAGTCATGAATAAGTCAATAATTGAGTTGAAAGCGGGAGCGGTGCCACGATATCTGTTCCCTTCTGTACACGAGTTCCAGATGAAATATCGGATTGTTTGGGAGCTTATTCTTCTATATTCTACTGGAACGCGGTAGCAGTTATATCCCACACACCGCTGAAGCGCTGGACGCCCATCCATACTAAGTCATTACATTATGTGTTCACACTCTCAACAGAACGTTGATAATCTAACCCTGACAGGGACACCAACTGCAGGAGTGTTCACCAAATTTAGTAAGCACGTCAATGACCCATTTAGTTTGTGTTCCACAACGCTTTAAACAACCGTTTTACAAACCAGATGGCGTGAAAATTCTTTTAAACTACTTGGTAATAGATAACAGAAACACAACAGCTAAATTTGAATTTTTATTATTTCATTGAGTCCCCTATGCAAAATGCACGACACCTCAGCTTCCGAACAAAAAATACATGTACAGTCTTGCATAAATCCCCGTCGGCGATGTTCGTGGACTTGTAACACTTGATAAAAATATGTCTGCTTTTGTCATCTAAAACAGTGTGCTATATGTTGTATATTGACTGGGTCTACTGAAGGCGGTAGCGGTCATCACGAGGAATAGGCGTCCGTTCTACCCTCCTCGTAGATAAAATGCTTCTGCATGGGTCCTTAAATCGCGTGTAACACATTGCCAAAGTCAGAGGTCAGTTTTTTTAGTTTTATTGAAGCTGTACATGCCGCCACCGCCGCGACAGATAGTGTCCCGCATGTGCGTCAACCAGTATTACTGTGTAGTTGTGTTCATTTTGTTGCGGCACACACCTTCGACAGGATAGTAGAGGGAAGGGTCAATGTCATTATCTCCTCAGTGTCGCCTAGGCCGAAGAGAGTGGATGGAGGTTGAGCATTGGTTCAATCATGTGGAAACAGCGTTGTCTCTAGGGTCAATAGAATATCACAAGGCCTGCAACAGAAAAAAACACAATTCGTCACATAACATATACCGAACCGCAAAAGAAAGTGAAAGTGAAAGGTAACTGTTCATGTTTATGTTTTCCATTAAAAAAACTTGCCAAAAACAGTTGCGTTTCTTTAGCTGTTAAGTATATACAGGTAGAATAGGAATGTTTGATTCGTGCATGCATGATCCGTTAAGTGCTTGAAGTCTAGCTGTCTGTGATGCAGAAGTATTGACGGATTTCGGGTATTTCTGTGATTGGACACACTGGTGGATGTTTATGCCTGAGCCGTCATGTACATGCTTGGTGTGCTCCTATCCGCGTTTAAACTCTTGCACAACCTTTGATGTTTTTCCATGTAACATATGTTTAGGATTACACCTTTTGAATAAAGAACAAATTTTACTACTTCGGTTGATATTTATCCGCGATTTCATTTTCCCGTAGCCTTGGTGGCTTAATGTATTATCTAAGCGGTGTGCTGTCGTTTTAGTGCTGTACCTTGAGTCCTGGATGCACGTGTGCCCTTTGGATGAAGTCACTGTGGACAACGAGGGCACGTGAAAAAAACTTGTATCACAGCACATGAAGATGCTACTCCAGATGGCCTGACTTATTATTGTTGCTAAGGGTCACGAAGCAAATTGATGTTCCAAGATGGTATATATAATCATGAAGTTTTGTCAGACTACGAAATGAACTACAAGAAGTTTACTACCGCCATTCCAGGTAGACGTCATTACGACAAATGGCTGACTTTATAGTGTTGTTACTACTGTCGAGACTAAGGAAACACATCGAAGCAAACACATTGTGTCTGATGCCCAGGCGGAGTTTACAACGCAGTGTTAATCTTCAGCTCAATCTATCATGGTGGGGAAAGTTAGACATGTCTCCTAATTGTATGTCTGCTGAGCAGGTTCCTCTGGTGATTGAAATGTCTTTTTTATGTGGAACGGGAGCGGCAAGACTGTTTAAATTACTTCGCAGGGTTCTTGCCATACACACCATTTTACGTTCTACAAAAACTTCCTTATTGGTAGGAATTAAGAAATATAACCTCCCATGTGAGATATGAATGTCCGCTACCTCGACATGTTTGCATCTCTGTGGACAAGACAAACAGGTCTTGATTGATGTCAGGTAGAATAAATGACAGATGAAGATGTCAGTTGCGTTTGTTGGCTACATTCATTGTCACAAATTACAAAGCAAATAGCGTCAACATATGGTGGTACACAGTAGATGGTATAAACGATCAAAATGAAGTGGAAAAACTATGTTTGTATTCGGTCAAGCATTCTACTTGGAATCAACTGTTTTCAGACTTCAATTAAATGTAAGCGCAAATTTGTGCCGATCTCTAGATCAAAAGAACCGATCGGGGTTCTGTTTGAATTGCAATTTGGATGAAAAATAATTCAGTGAATACTAGGCTCTCGTAGTTCGAAAACGGAACTAAATATGAAATCTAACAGAGCACCGCTGACGTAATGTTAAACACAATACATTGAAAACTGCCAGACATTAAACACCCCTTTCTGACATTCCATCTCAATCGCATATATCACTGCAATTTTGTATTAAACATTAAACATGATTCTAGCTCTTTGTGTCCTCATAGAGATTCCTTTAGGAAAAACGGCATTCATGAGGACACTTTTTGTAATTACGACTCTGCGCCATGACACCGATCCCAGCCTTAGGCACACAACAAGCTTTATTGAAATTCTAACAAACTCAAGAATTTCATTTACTTTTGACTCGCGATTATTTGAGACGATTTAATGGTGTTTAAGAAATATAACGTTGTGAGGACGTGTACGATTAAATGGCTTCCTCTTTTACAGAAAATCGATTTGTTACTTTATGTGAGCTGACGAGCGATTACGGGAACGGACACTACATGAATATGCTTGCTTTCGTAACAGATACTGACGTTAAAAAGTCAGCAATTCTGCTCTCAAACTATCGGAACTATCACAGCGACAGCTGTAGTGTTCTGCTGTTTTGTTAATAACAGTTTTCTGAAATCGTCTTGGCCCCTTTAACCAGCCTCCAGGGAACTTATTTTTTTTAACTCCAGTGTTTTTTTCATGTTGTTTTAGAATAGATTCGCATATTTGCGTTCTTGCAAGACGATGAACTTAGGCATCAAATGTAATTTAGGCTACTGCCAATGTGACTGATCCTACAAAAGAGAAAGCTTACGACACACATTGTGCATCTTTTTCATATTATCGAGCATTTAGAAAATGTCGCAAGGTAGAAAAAGTCTATTCTGATTAAAAAGTGGGTTTGCTTCAGAGATATTTTCTTTTGTACACGAACTGTCAGTTAGTTAATCGTGTTTCAGAATGTTGAAGCCAAAGCTACACAGTAAACAACCTTATAGCCAACATACCTGGTATCTGGCCATATAATTTTCTTGAAATCGTTTTTCGTTTTAGACCGCAACATATATTTTATCAGGAATTAGTGTTTCTAGGAAATTGTATCCTCGACTCAAAATGATCCAGCTATGTAGCGACATTTTAATTAAGAATGTTTAAGCAATGAGTAGAGGTCGTAAAGAAATGGCATTTAGAGACGAAGAAACTTGATCTGGAATGATGCATGCAACAGTTCTAACCTCTTCCCTGTCGTGAACTAAAGACGATTTTCTTCTTTCACACACGAAGAAATGTATGGTGCAGCCTGGTACTCACCTTTGTATGATGCAGTACCGGGTGGTATGCGGGTCTATCTCCGTGCGGCTCTGTTGACGATAGGGGCGGCCTTCCTGCTCTCCCAGTCCTTGTACAGTTGGCCGATAGCAGCTAACGTCGCTTCAGCGTCATTTAGGGGCATGCCCTCGAAACGATGACGAAGGAAGTTGCCGACAAGGTCTTCCTTCTCTCCTGAAAGGTAAAGCTTTGAATCGCAAACGTAGGAATAAACAGAATTGTGCAAGAGCTTCATATCTCAATGAGGAAAGATGATCACACTGCAACAAGTGAGTTTGTTGTCATAATGGCGGATTGACCGACAGCGTGGTGTTGAATTCAGAGGTATATAAATAAGTGTATCACGTCTGTGTGATGATTTTTAATCTCGATACTTTCAGAGGAAAGGCAGTCTCGTCGTAGCAATGGAGTATGTTGTTGTGGTTTCTGGTCAGTGTGATGAAGATGTTGTTCATTTGTAACAGTGCAAGATGTAAAACGATACCCATGTGTGTAGCCACAAGACTTCACGCTAGGCGTTGCTGTCAATGTGAAATCGTACCAGAGTACATATTAGCTACAGGTCGTCTTCATCTACGCCCGGTGAGGTAGTGTAACGGTTACAGCTTTCGCTCGGCACGTCGAAGACCTGGGTTCTATTCCCGATTTCTCGAGTTCCTCGTTCTTTTATTGCAGGAATATGACAGACTCTACTCACACAACCACACTACCAGTAGTCATGTGGGTATCTAGTCGTTTGATGCTGTGTTGCGACATAATGTCCGAGGTATGGTATCATCGTGTTCTGGGTTACATTCGACAATCTTCTGCGTGATTGAGACCACATGGTCTGCAGCATCGTAACAAATGGCAAATGGGTATATTTATGATGCTTTTTAAAGAACAAATGAGTTCTTTAAAGTTCGTGTCGAATGAACTGGCCTTTGCTACGGGCAACGATCAAAATACTTCACCAAGGTTAATAAAAGTCAGATGTGAGGGTGTATCCACTGATGTGTAAACTGACTCGCACCCCCTCCCCCTCCACCACCGGCAAAGTTCGGATCATTTGTAATATGATGCTATGCCATGAATAAATATAAGAATCCAAACTGGATTAAATGTGAAGTGAGTCACACTAGCATGAGTCCCCAGTGACATATCCATTAAGTTGTAATATCATGTATTTGTATATGACACCTACTAAGAGCTAGAGGCCTGATAGTTTCATTACGGATGTGTTTTCAAACAGCTTCAGCTTTAAGTTAATGCCTTCTGGATATCAATCATTGCCCAAACACCTCATTTGCTTGTATTAAAACATTTGATAATCGAAGTTGAGTATCCACCTACGTATGTTAAACTGATTAGTAAATCTATTAGATTAGTTCCAACTTCATGTTTCATACGTAAGCAAGTTATAACATAAAAGCGGTTTTGTAAAAACACATATCATTTCAAGTTTAAATACAAGCAATATTTGGCCCATGCTTGACTACCCGTTCAAGCAGATTCGAATTGTTTTCAAATCAATGTTCATTAATCTATCAGGACGAACCTCGCCGTCAGTCAGGAGAGAGATCAGGTCTCCGGTTAAAGCACCACTCTACCGTTGTTAATTGCATCATTGTGACGGACGTCCGCTATCCATTATCATTGAAACGAGCACACGGAACATCTATCGCATCATTTTTAATCTCCTATTATTTTAATCATGCTTGGAAGCGTTGTGTCGATGTTGATTGCTGTAAAGATAACAATGGTTTATTGACCAGTGCGAGGTGTGTAAGGGAGACGAGGTGTGAGAGCCGAGGAGGAACCCCTCCAGCACGCTCAACCGTCCAGTAAAGCTAATGATTGATTGCCTACACAACAACCAGTTTAGTCGCAGTTATATGCGGTATGTTCGTATGGACATGGAGCTATGAACGATAAAAGAGGAACGTTTATATATACTATACATCAACAGACTCGTTCAATGACTTGTTTTCTCGATACTGCACGAAGTTGACTTGTCCTTCAGAGTAAGGTTCCGTCATGGGACGTTCATTCCACGGTGTTTAAGTCTGCTTCTCAAGTCGTCAAGTCGACAGTTCATTGTTACCAAACTTTAATACACAATGGAATTTCGAGGATACGTGTAAGTGGGCGGGTTCGGTGGATTTGATAAAGAATCATGCACATCAGAACAGATTGGGAGCCGTGCGCTGAACATTTCGCAGTGGATGCCAATCCCTGACAATATTAAGTAATTTATTGTCCAGCTCGCGTGCATTTGGTCACCTCGTGGTGTTTAGCCTTAAATATTGATATCGTTCGACACTTTCTAAACGGTCAAGGCAATAACGGCGAATAAGATGGCTCTTCAGGCGCGATGATGGCAATCTTCCGCACCTTTAACGCCACATCAAGCGGGTTGAAGGCGAGTTGTTAGGTCCCCCGGGTATAAGACAATCTCTGTATGACCTTCCCGAACTTGTTTGTGAGCTCAGAGAACACTGCCCGGACTTTGGTCCTAACACGACTATACTTGAATATCTCGTAGAAGCTGTGTTTTACACCATACATTCTGCTGTATCCTTTCCTGTTAACCTGTAAATGTCCATCAAACCTAACATTGCATATCACAAGATTTGCTATTTCATGAACTCATTTAGCAATTACTGAGATTATTTCATGAGCGTTTGTATAATACGTATTAGTATCTAATGTTCCCCTTTTGTAGTATAAATTATTTTTTATTTCAAACCTATCATTGATGTATTTAGTTTTTCTTGGTTTTGATTACGTTCTCGTACTTTCAGTTATGTTTCGGATATTTCTTGGTGAAATTTTCTTCAAGTTACTTTCAAAAGCTTGAACTTTCGATTTTCCATATCGGTGTTTCGGTCTTTTCTTGATATTTAAAGTTACTAACAAAACTCGAAATTTCATGTTGCAGTAACGGCAAGATACTTGAAATGTTAAGAAAATAATTAATATAAGTAGGATATTATCGTCGGAACCAGAACACCGCGAAATGTTATGATGATCAAAACAAAATTGAAGTGGCGAGAAATTAATCGAAGTAACGAGAAAATAATCGGAATTTCAGTTTGAAATAATCGAGTCAGGGAGAGAATAATCGGGGCAAAGAGAAATTTCGCTGAAAATACAATTCTTGCTTTAAACGTGGCAGCATTATGCGTTTGTAGATAACGTGTACATTATTTTCCAAGAGTAATCAATATGACGCTCGCGCATTTCTGTTTCTACCGAGTATTACTCCGTCCCTATTTCATCTACCGTGTTGGATAAATCCACAATTGTCTTGGCGTCGTATTTAGTGTGACGTCATCTCGAATTTACGTCACAATAAGAATAAAATTACGCCAACAATGCTGATAGAATGATACAAACAATCACCAGTTCACGTGAAGTAATATTTGCACATGTGCTCATTTGTTCGAAGAATACGCTCGTTTTTTACCCTTTCGTTAATGATGATCGGCGTCATGTTGAAATCAATGAACTAAAAGACTGATATTTACACAAAGGTAAATTTGCCAGATATGTCCGTCCAGATCGCGGTTGACTGGTACATGTACATATTGTACGTGAATAGCTGAGAGCAGCTTAGTGAAGGAGCCGGAAATGAAACAATGTCCT
The DNA here is from genome assembly GCF_037392515.1 of Haliotis asinina. Taxonomy (NCBI): domain Eukaryota; kingdom Metazoa; phylum Mollusca; class Gastropoda; order Lepetellida; family Haliotidae; genus Haliotis; species Haliotis asinina. The sequence goes on along the minus strand of NC_090295.1, from coordinate 6,885,485 downwards.
AGTCCAATATGATCCAAGCTGTGATTAATATAGAAGAGTCGGCATGCTGCAGGGATGGAAGGGAGCAGGGCAGGATTCAGTTTTAAACATTCATCTATTCTGATTTCATATGAGGAAATCCGAGATTATTCCCCGCCTTAATAAATACGGATCTTCGGGGGATAATATTTCACGAAAAACAAACTGATCTTGAAGTAAACTTTAAGTTGCGAGTTCGGCAGGGATTAAGGTGCCCATATTTCAATGCCTTACTATAGTTTATACGCTCTACACACGCGGATCATCTTCATGGAAGCACGAAGTAAACACAAAGTGTGTGCAAAGCAATCGTATTAAAACAATCTCTTTGCATACGCTTAACACGTTTCGAAAGAATATTTCAATGAACTGACAAAATTACGATATCGTGGGTACCAAAGAAAGTGGTAGGGGAGTAGACGTCAATATTCTAAGTTTCCCGAAACTTCGGTAAATCTAAAAATGGTGTTCGTTTCAGTCAAGTAGAGCTGCATTGAGAACTTGGCGTAATAGGCCCAAAATTCGAAAACCCTGCCATGCTCGTCTCATTACATTACTGGAGCTACTCAATGCATTTATATCTCTCTTTTATAGAACTACATGTAACCAATTGGCTCGAATTATTCCGAAGTCGAATAAGACCAAGGACAAGTTGTGCGTCAGTGGTGTTACACCACGCTATCTTCCCCGTTTTATCGACGTCAGAAAATATTTCTTGGCCATGGTATGAGTGGTCATGGTTTTGGGCGATATGACAAGTGACAGACAATCTGATTTTCACATTCTATGGACACTAGACTAACTGTAGACATGGGACGAGATCCTGCGTCCCGTCGTTGTTCCATTTGTTAGAACTACCGGCAATGTTTAACTGCTAAATGACCAATACTAGACTACATCTTCACCGTTATCTCCTCACGCAATGGACAGATCCAACATGTTTCAAGTAGAGGGTCTGTGGGATGTTCTCGGGTGAGCAGTGCAGGCCAGAAACCCTTAACCAACCGGCATGTCCCAGATTAGCTCAGTACGCGGAATGGTGGTCAATGCCAAGTGCAACGGAAAACAATTAATTAACTCTATAAATCAAGACGTCGTGAATGTATCGCAAGAATGACTGACAAACTGGGTATTGATCTACAAGGCGAAAATTCATTACATCTTCCTTGCCATGTCATCAGTAGGTAGCTAGTCTGCATGTCTCCCGTCAAACAAACGTCACTACTTCACAGTAACGAGTCAGGGTGTCAGAAACAAACTTTAATCTTATGCGGCTCTCAGATTCACAGTGATATGCTGTTTTTGCTGTTACTGATTTGCCAGCATCATGTTCCCACTCGTGGATTTGACCACAACAATCCTTAATCAATCCTTTGAAGCTAACTCATTTCAGGACAGAATGGTTTGACATACAATTTCGTGTTCAAAATGAATAGAATAAAGGTTTCATGGTCACATTATATTTACGCTAAATCTGGGGTTTTAAGCCTTCCCTCCTGCTGAGAGAATCTTGTTTCGTCAGAAGTGTCTTTTGAGTCATTTGAAACGATGAAGTTTAGTTCTTGCTCTTGGGTAAGCGTTATATGACAATTGCGGACACTGGATCATGGTGTACAATATCACAGCATTCCAGTGACCGTTGACACCTAGAGTGGCCAACCGCCAACCGTCACTCATAGTAAGCAGATGGAAAATCGATCTTAACTAATTTGTTTTTATGAGAAACACTCCGCGTGTTTGCATTTCAAATGAGAGCGTTTTGTTAAGCTACAAATTAGTGCAGTTAGGGCGCCTTCGAAGACACTACTGCAGTCCTTTGCATATTGATATGTTAGATGTCAAGCCAACTATATTAGATGTCAATTCAACTTAGTTATTGGTAACCAAGCGATTTAGTAATGAATTCTAAACTTCCCCAACCTCAAACAGAAATCATAATTGTTCTTCTACAGCTGCTAAAACTCCGGGGTTGTGCTGGAACCAGAATATGGTATATAGTCAAATCAATAGTCATGTCTAAGTTGAGGGTTCTGTCCTATGGCTTTATTTGACGGTGCTTTCATTTAAGTACTGTGGAGACATCGATGCTGCAGAGTATACCTTGTGGAATGTATTACAATTATTGGCATAATGTACCCACCCTACTGAAACGTCGTATTCAAAAGAGTACATTGGATAGCAGTGGATTCCGATACAGTGCACTAGTCTTCAGGCTGCTGTATGACAGAAGTGGGGAGTGCTGAACAGAAACGGAACTGTTTCCAGTTTTACGAGATTTCATGACAGTCAGATCGGATTTCAGTTTCGTACAAGCAGTTATATATATATGGAGTACAGGTGTCAGTTGTTACAGATGTCAATCGTCATACAAAAACCACAAAAACGTAAATGTGTAAGAAAGCTGCGTCAGGCGAAACAGATGCGCAGTTACACGTACATGAAGTGAAATATACTCTATACCAGTTCTCAGTTCGTAAAGCAATATAAAGGACATATAATATAAGGCTGTATTGTCGCAATGGAATTCCATATCCCAATGTTCATTTCAACTACAATATGAAAAACAGCCGAACACATGACATTAACAAATATATCATATATTCACTTTTCCATGTTTGAGTGTTTGTAATATGTGCAACACAAATGTCCCCTGGTAGTCTCACAAAGGTGAACACAACATCAGAGTGTTTCCTTGTTTCCGACCACACAAGAAACAAAACTAAAGCTGGTAGATGTAATGATACTGGTTACTTTTATGTAACGACAGGACGTGTTCCATTCCGTGTTCCAACTATAACTTTAAGATCTAAATTCTTCCTGCCTATGTACAAACGTCTTGGTAATTGCCAGAGTACACGTAGTGGTCTCTGATTGACAAATTGGATGTTTTTACTAACTTTAATTCACTTTGTGTATGAACTATATATTATAATTGTCGTATTTCAATCTTCATAAATAAATAAATAAAGTATTTAAGTGGCAGGGCACGTTATGAGAAATCTCCTGCCCCTACTGTGACGTGTATGGCTCCTAGCACACACTGACTTAATGACATTGGCAATTCGATATTATAGCTGTGTGTTTCACAATCAAATACACCTAGTCCCTGCAAGATAGCATTGCATCGTGTGGAATCTCTAACATTTTGTAACGGCCGATAAATCTTCCGGTGCATACAAATGTATAACTAAACAACAACAACAAAAAAAACCCAGCGAAACAGTACGCCTTGTCCATTTCTACGTTACACCCACGTAGTGCCAAGTATCATGCCTTGACCTTTCACGTTTAACAAACTGTCTTGATGTTAGCTAATGCTACAGAACACATGAACTAAAACACTTTAGTCAAAGACAACTAAAATAGGATGAAAAAGGATGAACAATCCTATCTTAACTTCATTCAAGGTATAACTTTATAAATGTAACTCCACGGCGGTGTGAAGTCCCCCAAAGACACAAGTTTGACTTACCCCTCTTGCCGTACCAGTTGGCGTTGGATGTAGAGATGATGGCGAAAAGAACAGTGCAGACGAGAAGGGTAACACGCATCATGCTTGGAGGAGTGTGGAAAACTGAAGTAAGCCTAACCTTGCAGGTGCTATGTGGCAATTCTGGACTCGGGGAGTTTGTGGCCGAGGGAAACTCTCCCCTTCCTTATATACCCATTGGATGAGGGTTCGCGAGTCGTAGGCGGGCTCAATGGCGAACTCAATTGAGTCTTGTCGTCTTGATTGGTGGAGTCACACGCAGTCGGTGCAATTCATCCTGGCGCCCTTGTCTACATGTACATGCTGTTTCCAATTCACCTCTCATAATCGCCGTTTTGGATTATTGACCTTCAATTTGCAGAGCACTTTCTTGATCTTTACTTGTCGTACTTATCTGACAGAATTGTGGCAGTTGATTCTTATTGATTGCTTTGGCTTTTATGGTTGTATGTATGCTACTGAAATAATGGACATGGCAATTTTTGTGTCTCCTTTGTGTATTTAAGACGCATTATGCCTGTCGCACTCAAAGGAACATTACGGGGGTTGCTGGAGTATTTACATGAAATATATGCATGATGCTAGTCGAATCCATAAATGTGAATGAATATTTACACGGAGAATGGCATATTGATAACCAGAGATCTCACACTGGTGTTCGGGGGTACATGAATCATCAACAGGTGAAGGAATACTTTGTCAGAGATCCACTTTGGGGAAGGTCAGCTACTTGTTATCACGGGCAGCAATACTTCATTCTTATGGGTGTGCCAAAAGTAATATTTCATGAACAACATTTTAAAGTTTTGACACGAATGCTCAAACGAACGAAACTGGCATGATGTCTGATCGGGTCAATATATTTCAAACGCATCGTCTAAGTAACATACATACTATTTGAGTCAGAGACCCGAGAAGATCCGGGTTACAACTGATGTTCAATAATCCCTGCTTGTCGTAAGAGGGGATCAACGGGGTTGGCTTCAGGGTCTGTACGACGGACGGTGGATCGGTGGGTCAGGCGTGCTGACTGGGTTGACACGTCATTGTATACCATTGCGTAGATCGCTGTTCATGGCGTTGATCTCTGGATTGTGCGGAGTAACACTAAACTCACTCTCTCATTCTCCATTCGACACAGAGCCAGAATAAGTTTTAATGTATGTTATATGGGTTTGGTATTAGCATGCCTCACTCACTTTCACACCAGAGTATCCAAAGTCAAAGTGTGCTACACGTCTTGCGTTTACCTATTTATCTTACAAACGAGACTGCATACAGCGCCCTGTGATGTTGTGACATCACTTGTACTGGGTGAGACTTTGTACACTTCATGTCTCAGGTTCTCATCCTGCACCAACACCTATTAGACAATAGATTGTGGAGGATATATGGTGTTTCATTCTTTGGTTACCTCCAAACGTGTGCAGATCATTTATATTTTGATATTGAGACTGATGAGAGTTTGAAGGTTCATAATGGGATACTTCCATGCCCCTCAAGATTAACTTTAATAATCAGACAGTTTTCAAAATGAATGGGAAAGGCATTAGAATAGAGGCTGCATGAAGTCCTAATCGGAACAATGTTATTACAACCCATGGCATGCCAAAGACGACGAAAGCCACTGCTCGATGCAAAATGCGTAACAGTGTGGATAACAGGCCAACACGTACGTATGATGCATAGCACATGATGCAGGACGTTTCACCTTTGGGATTATCATTAGTCGGGATGTGATAACAACCATGGTAGGAAATAGAGATAATGAAATTGCAATGTATTAAATCCGGCTAAAGCGTGACTAGGTGTCGCGGAGACAACATTCCGACATTACATAACCCGCCACATTCTTGACAGCAAGAGTCCTACCGTCTCCATAAAGACACTTATGTCCATGACACATCACTGCCAAGGTACAAACACTTCAGTCGATGATGTATCACCTTGAGGATAACACTTTCCTGGTCCAAGAAGAATCACATTTGGTAGAATAACCCTGCTGTCTGTGATGTAATGACCTTTGGGATAACAACCCCGTAAGCCATGGTGTATCACCTTTAAGATACCAACCCCGTAGTTTATGACGTATTGACCTTTGTGATAACAACCCTGTAGTCAATGAGGTATAATGGTTGGGATAACAACCCTGTAGTCCATGACGTATAATGTTTAAGATAACAACCCTGTAGTCCATGACGTATAATGTTTAAGATAACAACCCTGTAGTCCATGACGCATAATGTTTAAGATAACAACCCTGTTGTTAATGGCCTGACACCTTTAAGGTAAGAATACTACTGTCCATGACGTGTCGCCTTTAAGGTAACATCAGTTCAGTCCATGATATGGCGTCTTCAGGATAACAACCCAGTAGTCCATGACACCTTTAAGGTAACACCTCAGTCACCGATGTATCACCTTCGGGATAAAACACTGGTGCCAATGACGTATCTTCTTCTAGATGACAACATAGCAGTCAAAACTGGCGGTTCATCATCGGGATAACAATCCTGCTGCCCATGGTCTGTCACCGTTAGTATAACAATCCAAGAGGGAAACCTAAAGAAAGAGACGACAGACAGACAGTCGGACGAAGGAACACGGTCTAAGGCCTGAAACTTCTGTCAGATGTTCTATTCATAATTAGTGTTTTTCATATCATTTCTCGGATGTTAAGTTGTTGCAGTAAATTCAATGAACATGAGGTCTGATTATACACCCTATGTAGCAACGTTACAAGCTAAGAGACACTTTAAGAGATGTTATCAGACTGGCTTGCTATCTTACTTTGTGGTCATCTCGTACACCTAACTAGAAAAATAGAACCAATCAAATGTGTTTATGATTAGAACATTTCGTTAAGAAATATGTATCGATGCGAAATGACTCGTATCGTGTATCGATGTGTTTTTATACCGGGTTTAAGTAATGGACTGGTGAATTGTTTCTGCCTGTTCGGTGTCATTACGTTGTCGTTATAACCACCAGATCTATGTCAACCAGTCATTTCAATAAGAGATGTGATGTAGGTAGGATATACAGCTCAAGGTGTTACATATATCAGTATCAACTTTCGTTCCGTCTCGACGCACGTTTCAGTGTACTAAAGGCCAGTAAAGTAAAATGAAAAAAGTTTGTGAGATTGTGTTGCAGATCTACATACATTTAGAGTGACATGAATACTTATCGTAGCGAGTTTTGGAAGTAAAATGTACTGAGGTCAGACGCTCCGTAATGGGGTTCCAGTTCACTCCTATTTGGGGTGGTGGGGTAACCTTGTGGTTACGGTGCTCATTCGTCACGCTGGAGATCCGGGTTTGATTCCCCACATGAAAACAGTGTGTGTAGGCCATATCTGATGTCCATGGTATTTCTGGAATATTGCTAAAAGCGACATTAAACCAGCTCACTCGCTCACCCAAATCTGTTTGTTACTCAAACATCTGTCATGAAGAATGCCTAAAGATTTGGATATTTCGGTGAAACACAGTAAAGTTGCACACATTGTTTGTTGCGTCAAATGGTCTTTGATCGAGACTGGTTTCTACTTAGCACTGCCTTTAACATATGCAGCTAGAACGATTTTTTAAAATAATATCAGGTGTGTCTCTGAACTCGTTGTTATCACATACAACGAATGGGTTTGGTTTCATTTGTTGATTTACGCCGCACTCAGCAATATTCCATCTGTAAATAATTCGAGTCCAGACAATCTAGTGATCAACGGTATGAGCGTCAATATGCGCAGATGGGAAACGATGACATTTCTCAACCAAGCCAGCGAACCAGACCACCTGATCCCGTTAGTCACCAACAACCTTAACGTCAAATAGTCTTCGTGGATTGACATCCTTAGTATGCAGTTGCAGGTACACCTAGCTGTCACTACTGCGGCATTCGTTACGACAACGACAATGAAACGACCGTATATGAGTGTCCGTACGTAGCATAGGGTTATGCGTGTCATTACTATAGTATGATGGCCTACATTTTTCTATACAGCATTTAACCGTTCTGGACATGACAAAAGGTAGACGTTCAGAAAATGCATGAAAATACACGACGAAGTGATATTCATTGATGCAAACGTGTTGGCCATGCAGTTTAAGTCGGATTAGATGATTTTGAGTGAGTTTAGTTTTATGCCGCACTCACCATATTCCAGCTATATGGCGGCAGTCTGTAAATAATCGAGCCTGGACCAGAGAGTCCAGAGACCAACAGCATGAGCATTTGGGACTCGATAACATGTGTCAACCAAGCCTGACCAACCGATCCCGTTGGTCGCCTCTTACGACATGCATACTCGCATTTGATGGCAAGCATGGGCTGCTGAAGGCCTATTCTATCCCGGACCTTCACGGGTATTGAGGATTTTGACGCTGAGAATTTGATTGTCAGTATGAGGAGGACTGTTAACATTATCATGCGAGTGGTGCCAACACCAAATACTGGTATGGTCGTCAGTAGAAGTTCAGACCAATAATTACCTTAACATTGCCTGCAAAAATGTTTCAATTCCATTTGTTTTGTTTTGGACATTAAAATGTGGTGCTTGATGAATGCTAATGTATGTATCTTTATTATCATCTTGACACTGCATAAATGCATAGACAGCGCATGCGTTAGTTTTCCTGTCGAGATTTGAATAGTTTGGTGACCTATCCGATATATATATATATATATATATATATATATACCACAACTGTTAAAAGTAGCTGTTGCTGTTTTACTATAATTTAGGAGAATCAAAGTTCGTGCACAATAATGTTACATGTTTGTACCCGAAAACTTTAAGTCCAAAAGCACCCAGTCTTACTCAGTTTTCATGAAACACAACTCCAGTAGTTGATGTGCATGTTTTTTCTTTTCTTTCTGTAGTTATTGACTATCATTACCTTCACGGCCACTGCTGTTTTCACGGGTTTGTAGGCGGTAAGGACAAATCTCGCGACGGCAGTGACATTTATCCAATTGAAATTTGTTTGAATCTAAATTTTCAATTCAAAGATATGAAATGTTTTGGAATATTATTTTTGAATCATTGTTTGGTTTTAAATGAATAAGTGAGTGAGTGAGGTAATATTTAACGTCACATCGGCAATATTTCAGCCATATCGTGACGAGAGCCATTAATATTGTACGTAACAGTGAATGGTAAAATATCTGTCAACGAACGATAATAATAATAAAAAAAAACATATTATCTCAGAAAGATATTTAAAGCTAGTAATTAACTCTAAAACAGTTTACCTATAAAAAACGATCTATAGACCGCCAACAACTGAAGATTGATCACCATACTAGGGACCATGAGGACTTGCGTTACCTTTGCTACCTGCATAGACCCTAGTTGGATTTAAACCATCACTTCAGCCGCTGGCGAGTGTACCAAATGGTAGCTAAAATTAAAATAACAAGAATACTACGATTAGAAACTCGGTAGACTTAAATTTACATCGATTGTTTTGGGGCTTACGTACCCTCTCAGGAGGACAGTAATTTTGCAATACTTCAACCCCCTTTGAGGGCACAGCCACTAACAATCTCAGTTACTGATCTAAACTACCAATAATAAATATTTACTTATTTAATAGTCAATCAACAATTTATCTAATTCTTTTTAAAATGCAGTAATTAAATGAGAACTTAAATTATTAGAAAGATCCTTCATAGTTCGGGATTTGAAATATGTGTCCCTTCTGATGTAATATTCAACACAGCCAATCAAGACATGCTTGACCGTGATTCTTTCATCCCAATGGATATATAACGGGGGATCTTCACCTATTAAATGAATAAAGTCAATGAGGATATAAGTATGATTTTGTTATGGTAAGGACAGGGTAGTGTAACGGCTGTGACAAAGACGAAAACGGCTGTGATAGGGTCGTGACATTATATACCGGCCCAATATCAATGCCGTAACATGCAGTCAATACCTGTGTTTGTACATAAGTACATCCATTTGTAAATCCTTTGCTCATTGCATATTTTTTACTTATTCTGAAATATCTTACTGCGAAATTTCATTAAATTATTTTTAAACTAAACATATAAACCTGGATATTATTTGAAAAGGTCAATACCGTGGCTGTGTCACGACCTTGACAATTAATGTCAGTGTCCATGCGATAACAATATCATTTTCCTTATTTATTGTAAACTGATATATCTGTATATTTTTGGAACTTGTAGTACACTTATGTTTGGTAGTAGAGCTTCAAGCAAGCATAAGATAATTCGTATTCACATTTTGGATATGTTGCCAGGTATTACTTTACATTTGCAAATCAGACATGAAAGGAATGTATTGGATTGACGGTCCCGTTTAATTAATAAATATAAAAACTTCGGAACTCATAAGCAACGTTATATTATTAAACATATACACAAACGCATTGAATGAATACAATTTTTGGATGTTTCCTGTTGAAAATGATGATACAAATGCGGTAACGTTAGTGACGCAATTTCAATAAAAAGTCTTAGAGTAAAATATGAAAAATGAAAAGGTGTTAAGTTGTCTAATTTATGCTTTGCAATGTCAGAATACTACGTAATTAACAACTTTCAATAGAAGAAGAAGGAAACATAGGTGCGTGCGCGCGCGTGTGTGTGTGTGTGGAAATCACATTTACAATTCTCATCTCAAGTCAGAGAAAACTGCAGAAGTCAACTGCAGAAAACGAGCTTATTTTGAACTTACAGAACATATTTAGAAATGTAAATGAAGCTTAGAATAATTACGTTTGAATACATTTTCTACATCTTCTGTTTTGTTCACGAGATTAGATTAGTATTTATTCCAGAAGTTTTAATTTACTAGTGTGTTAATGTTTCTGCAATGTTTAATGCAGGTACTACTGAAAATATGTTGTCGTTCTTGTCAAAAGTGGTTTGCTTTTTGGCTTGTTGCTGAATAACACGAGTTGTCCCTAATACGGCCTGTGATTTAAACATCGCAGCGCAGCAAACAGTGGAAGCCTGTTGTAACCCGGGTTGCGAGTTTCGATTTAACTTTTTATTGCTCTTTTATATGTTATGCTATTTCCGTTTTTCAATTTTGATTTCGGTCAACCATTTGCGTCCAACGTGCCTTACCGTGTTAAAATCAGAAAAAGCGGCTTTGTTCTCTTTACTTTCCGGACAATTATGCTTTTCAGCGGGAACAAACGTTAATGGCAAGCCGTGGATGAACGAATCGAATGGGGTTTGTTAATTACCTTATGTAATTATGCATACGGCCATTAATGGAGCTGCGAAGATCTCCAATGTATATAAGATTTTTTTAAATCCGAACCTTTATAATCCTTCAGTATCCTTCAGCATTTACTCATGATCGCAAAACATCCCCATTTGAAAATGAATGTTGGGCTCTATGAAAACTTAGTTCTTTCACTGATGAGGGAAAAAATTGATATTCTTCTACGGACCACAGTGTGACAAGGGTCAGGGACAGGGATCGTGTGACAGTCTTTCTAGTATATATCAACTAGAATGTTGTGACACATGCAAAGGCGGGTATGTGTCGATGCTGGGACGGGATGTTTAACGACGTATCAGTGTAGGGTATGTGTCAACGCCTTGACCGGAGGTGTTACGACGTATGAGAGGAGCGTCTGTGTCCTAACCGTGACGGGACATGTGATGACGTATGAGAGCAACGTGTTTGTTAATTGCGTGACGGGATATATAACGACATATGAGAGGAGCGTCTGTGTCCTAACCGTGACGGGATATGTGACGACGTATGAGAGCAACGTGTTTGTTAATTGCGTGACGGGATATATAACGACATGTGAGAGGAGCGTCTGTGTCCTAACCGTGACGGGACATGTAATGACGTATGAGAGCAACGTGTTTGTTAATTGCGTGACGGGATATATAACGACATGTGAGAGGAGCGTCTGTGTCCTAACCGTGACGGGACACGTAATGACGTATGAGAGCAACGTGTTTGTTAATTGCGTGACGGGATATATAACGACATGTGAGAGGAGCGTCTGTGTCCTAACCGTGACGGGACATGTAATGACGTATGAGAGCAACGTGTTTGTTAATTGCGTGACGGGATATATAACGACATGTGAGAGGAGCGTCTGTGTCCTAACCGTGACGGGACATGTAATGACGTATGAGAGCAACGTGTTTGTTAATTGCGTGACGGGATATATAACGACATGTGAGAGGAGCGTCTGTGTCCTAACCGTGACGGGACATGTAATGACGTATGAGAGCAACGTGTTTGTTAATTGCGTGACGGGATATATAACGACATGTGAGAGGAGCGTCTGTGTCCTAACCGTGACGGGACATGTAATGACGTATGAGAGGAACGTATATGTCAATGCCGCAACGGGATATATAACGACGTATGAGTGTTATGTGTCCTAATTGTGATGGGATATCTAATGATATATGAGAGGAACGTATGTGCCACTCGTATGTTTGATTCAGCTTTCAAGATGTTCATTCAGCTTTTCAAGATGTGCTTTGAAAATGTCAGGTTGAAGAACTGTGCATGAGCTAGATCTTGATACACAAATACAACAGTTATGTCTTTTGGAAACCGAAGAAACTTCCAGTTCTGTGGGTACTAAAACGTGACTCTTGTTTTGCAAGATTTGATTTGTTTGTGTTTAACTCTGCACTCATTAGTATTATACATACGCTGTACAGCGACGTCTGTAAATAATCAAGTTTGGACCAGACAATCCAGTGACCAATAGCATGAGCATCGATCTACACGATTGGGTACCGATGACATGTGTCAACCAGGTCAGCAAGCTTGACCCCCGATCCCATTAGTCGTATCTTGCAACAAGAATAGGTTGCTAAAGATCAATTCTAGCCCAGACCTTCAAGGGTCTGTTTTTTATACACGAGATCTGTGTACCAACCAACGTATCAGAGAACCATTGTCACGAATTTCACAGCTGATGTTGTTAGAGTTAAAATCCCACCAACATGTTGAACAAATATTTATTCCAAGCTGGAACGAATGCATCAGTACCAGTTGATGATTGTGACTGTTGGCAGTTATTGAAATTAAAGGCGTGATGACGTACATTCATATCACGCACTAATACCCCCTGAAATTGGCGGTAGGACCCTGTGATCTGTTACTGATAATAAGAGGGACGCTACATCTCAACACGCACTTTCGTGTCCCTGTACCCGACAGCCAAATGCTATATTTCCCCGGAATGCCGGAAGATAACTAATTTGACTAATGACCACCAATTATAAGAGCAAACCGGATTTTACTTACTGCGTTAATTCAGTGTGCTTTGCTAATTTTAAAAATTGAAACAGTAAAAATGTGTCATGCCTGTAGGATCTAAAATTTGAGGAAATAGTTTTATCTTTTTACAGACTTCAAAGAAATTTAAGTTATTTCATTTTCTTCCTCTTTGCGAGGTCCTAATTGTTTTGGCCGAGGTCCTAATTGTTTTTGCAGTATTATTGGACTGCTGCAAGATTGAAAAACAAATGTATTATTTAAGAAGACATGATGAACGTCACAGCATCTATGCACGTGGCGGAGTACATATTACTGTACAACCAATCTTCAGAAATACGATCACGTTAACGTGTTTGTGTATCTGGTAATGGACACAGCTTCATTACAGGCATTATTGCAATGCTTCAGTGGTCGTATAATTTATAATAAATATTTACACACGCATTAAACTAATACAAAGCAACGGTGATTCATTTCATGAGCACCGCATGATGTGATTCATTTAAACGGAATCTATCTCAAAACGGGTGGTGTGTATTTTGTGTTTGAACAAAGAATGCTATTAACACAATTGCTGTATTTTTAATGTCTATTGTAAAGCGTTAAATTATATTGATGTCATGTAATATCGTGTTAAAAGCGCTGTGCATTTTGAATGATGTAATGAAGAAACAATGGTGTAGATGATCTTCCGTGTATTGATCAGTGTATTCTGTGTTAGAATTGTTACAATAATGTGGCGGTAATGACTTCCTTCGTATTCCAGACCACACTACAGTCTTATATTACCAAGCATTCTTTCACATGACATGGTCGAGTTGTTCCATAGCGCATTCCACAACTTGTGTGCAAGAACATGTAGAATGCAAACACATTTGTCTCGCTTCATGCCTTGTCACTTGTCTCTTATGTGTGAGAGACGTAATGTCCTTCTTACTCGAAACACTATCAGTTGTAATGCTTCTAGTATAGCCCTACTGGAAGTACGGAGTATCAAATATTGGTATTAACCGATTATGGCTCAGATTCAAAGAGATAATATAAATGCGTAATTCATGATGGTCCTTGGACACCACTAACGATGGATACCCATTTTGATCATTAAGAGAATATGAGAATGTTCCGAGTGTAAGAAAAAAAGGCGGACACAGAGCATCATTTTGCAACTCGGATAACAAAATGTTTTTTTGAAATTCGTCACATGCAGTTTGAAGATACGTGAAAATGATGAGACTCATCGGCGTTGTTGATACTGGGGTAATGTGTTACAATATGATACAGTTTTAATCTGTGTATGTACGATCCAGTATGATTCAGTATAATTTAGCTTTGACAACTAAACGTTCGCATGATTTATTACCGACAATTTAGAACTCAGACACTACGACTTTAGATACTTCAGACAACATGTCACATGCTGATTTGTGGCAATGCTTCATTCTTCAAGGGGTTAGCTACCGTGGTGGACAGAGTTGATGCACACTCGTGGCATCATCGAAACAATCCTCGCACAATCCATCTGCTTTGCCATGTCAGCATATGGAGCTAAGTGATTCTATGAGACCTTTATTCGTCAAATTAGTGGCTCGCGCCTGTCCGCTTACCATCGATGTTTCAAGCCAGTCGCTCTGAATAAACAGAAAGACTCTGTTAATGTAAGCGGGGGACATATTGAACGTGAAACTCTGATGGTATTATCACCATGTTAAACATGCTCTAGTACCACTACCTCAAACATTTGTGGCAATGACTATGCAGAGCTAATATGTTCTGTGTTTGTGACGCCTGTGTTCTACTAACTACGTCAAGTTATCAATTTTGAAGTATTTGTTACACAGTGATACCTGTGTGTTACTTACTACATCAGGGTATCAGTTATGAAGTATTTGTCTCGGAGTGATACCTGTGTATTACATACTACATCAGATCATGAATTATGAAGCATTTGTCTCACAGTGATACCTGTATGTTACCTACTACAGCCGATAATCAGTTACCCTTGTGTTACTTACTACATCAGATTATGAATTATGAAGCATTTGTCTCACAGGGATACCTGTATGTTACCTACTACAGCAGATAATCAATTATGAAGTATTTGTCTCACAGTGATACCTTTGTGTTACTTACTACATCAGATTATGAATTATGAAGTATTTTGTATTGTTACAGTGATAGCTGTGTGTTACCTACTACAGCAAATACTAGTAATCAGTTATGAAGTACTTGTCTCACAGTGATAGCTGTGTGTTAGTTACTACATATATGATTATCAATTATGAAGTATTTGTTACACCTGTGCATTACTTAATACAACACATTATCAATTACACGGTGTTTGTCTCCACAAGGAGAAGATGTTAGTAACAACTTTCACCTTCTTCTCATCACGGAGATAATTTACCTTACAATGTTCGTGCTATGTTTCTAGTATTTGCTTGCTCTGTATCCCCGGGAGTCGTGTGATAATTTCATAATAATCAATTCAATTAATACGTGTTTGAATAAGTGGGACGGACCATTGAAAAAAAATGGTGACCCGTGTTGGCTATTAGCACGAGAAAATATGCAATTTAACATTCACCGGCTGTAGTTATGACAATAATATGACAACTATAAACTGTGGTCATATCATGAAATATTGAGAAAATATGCTCTTTTCACCTTCACCTGACATTACCTTTGGTACATTCTGTGTTTCAATACTGACCATGAAACTGATACGATGGCTGTGTATAAACGTTGGCAACAATTCAATCGCGAGAAGAATAAATGACAGCTCGAGAGGAATTGTGGGGAACAAACAAAGATGAACGGAATCCCCAAGGCAGCAGCTCCAAATAATCAGCTTCCATTGTTGAATAACATTCACAGGGAAAGATAGTCATTGAGCAACGAATTTTTTTCAGTTTTGGGCTTATTTTTTGTTTTTGTTTTTTGTCAGACCTTCGCCGTATGGTTACGAGGTGTTGCAGTACAGTTCAATCTCAGTACAGAATCCTGTTTTCCAAAGTATACATCAATGTCTTGTGTGTCATGTATCACCTTTCCTGCAGGAGACGAGATCTAGAGATTTGCAGTATAACATACGTTACGAAGGGTAATCCCAAACATAACCTATGTTACATTTACATTTGACCACTTTCTAATGGTATTGTGTAATCTTTGCACTATATATAGCTCAATAGCGAATCCTGTTTTATGTACACTTAATGGTCCTATGTCTGACAAGACGTCTCTCTTCCAGGAAACAACATTCACGTATGAAGAGTTGACTGAAGACTACCCAAGGTACCCGGATGTACAGGATCTTGACATGTCAACAGTCAACCCAGAGGACATTCTGGTACGTACGTCCCTGGCCATAAGTGCAGTATCATGTCTGATCACCCGTCAGTAGTTGTCTATTATAAACATTAACTTCAACATTTGTGGATTTACTATGAACGTCAATAGAAAACCCATAGCATACACTAAACGTCAAAAGAAACGTTTACCACCTACCTTCATGAATTACTGAACAAATATCAAAGATATTTTAGAGGGAAAAACAACACAGGTTTACGCAAATCACGAAAATCATTTCTCAAATATATTCATAATTAGGTGAAATGCATATTTTCCCGAAGATTTAAATTGTCCTATTTTGGGCAGAATTAAACCAGTGACAGTGATTTAGATGCCCAAAAGAAAGGTTGAGACAAAGATAATCCATTTAAAGTCACCATTTTTCAACTATTAAAGGACAACGACTGTTTAGAGTGTGTTATACTGTAAAAGAATCATGCATGATTTCAGCCAGTACGCAGCACACATTTTCCGTTGAGTGGTATTAGTGAAAACAAGCAAAACATGTCTTTGATATTGTGAAACTTCATATACTGGAAACATCAAAAAAGATCTTTTTTGACATTTTTCTCTTGCAACGTATCATTTTTCCAAATTCGGTTTACACATAGCAATATTCGAGCAGTATTTGCATCCATTTCACGCTCAGAATGATTCTACGGGGTATGAAGCGACCAGAATGCATAATATGATACTCAAGTGCGAATACAAGCTGAAGAGTAGAGAACGTGAGTGAGTGAGTGCGTTTAGTTTTACGCCACACTCAGCAATATTTCAGCTATATAGCAGCGGTCTGTAAATAATCGAGTCTGGACCAGACAATCCAATTACCAACAACATGAGCATCGATTTGCGCAATTTGGAACCGATGACATATGTCAACCAAGTCAGCGAGCCTGACCACCCGACCCCGTTAGTCGCCTTTTATGGCAAGCATGGTTTGATGAAGCCTATTCTACCCCGGGACCTTCACTTGTCGAAGAGTAGAGAAAGCCACTGGGGTGGTGCAGATGGGGTAGACATATACTGGACAGAATAAGTTAGGGATATTGGTATTTTTATGAATTGATATTTCAATAATTATAAAAATTATATATTTTTAAAAATAATTTCTAAATATACATATATCACAAACTAATTTTGTCCCGTATATAATGATATCGGCAACGCCCTCGGGTGCCACCGTATCACGGTTATGAGATTCGGCGCTTCATAGTGACAGTGGTCACCGTAGACAGACCAAGAAGAGGACGTCCACGCATCACAACGACAGCTGCGACAGGTAACCTCGTCATTAAGGATTAACGTCACAACGTTTCTTTTGGCGTTTAGTATATTCATGTTACTTGAACAGTTCTTTAACTTACGACATATACACATTAATACATAAATACTTACGATAGGGTAATTCCCCAGTTGTATGTTTTTGTTTGTAGATTCTGCAAAGGTATTGTTACAGTCATTAAAAGTATATATTTCAAATTTGTCACGAAGATTCCACACAACTGCATCACTCGACACCAGTGTATCTGAAAACGAGACGTTACTGTAAAAACCATGTCACGCATATTATGATGATATGGGCGTGTATTATCACACACTGATTGATTTGAAATTTAAATCCTCCCCATCATACAACATGGCACTTCTATTTCTGTCACGTGTATCAAGATATACAACTCAGATATTGTTGCTTCTTTGGAAGGATCTCCAATTCGCCCTTTCTACAATATAAACCTGAAGCCTCTCGTCATCTATTATTTATGTGATTTGTATGTCCTTCACCCTTCCTATGACTTTGTGTTGAGAGTTATGTTTCCATAGACTGTACAGTATTACCAAGAGGTTGGCATCACCACAGTGGTATAATGTAATGTGTGTGCATGAATCACGTTTCATAGCTGCTGAGAATCCCGCGACTAGCTCAAAGGATTGCACTGTTTGCACGTCATCGATGTGATGGCTATCACGATTAAACACGCGTTTGTGGCAATACAGTCGTAAACAGATATGATGTTAAGATGTCATTGTATCTTGATATCACCACCGTTGAATATTTCTAATATGCCTGTGGGGCAATGAGGCATCTGAAAATCAGAGGCTTGGTAGGTATTACTATATTAATATGATCCTGTTGGAAGCCTTCAGAAGCAAACCTTAGAAAACGTATGAATCATTTATTTAACTCACAGACCAAGATTGATAAAATTTAATGAGGATAATACAGAGTTTTGAGAACGTGAGTCATATTTTTTTGTCAAAGGTAAGCTGGGGTCATTGCATGCGTTGAACCAATGATGTTACTCTGCTGCCACAAATAAACAGATCAAGTTGGATTACAATAGATTAATGAAACAAAATCTGAAATCTTAAGCGACCTCGAGGTCCAGGAATTTGTAACATAGGTGACAGCGATCGTTTTTATCAACCTGGTGTCTTTTGTATTCAGTCTTAAATGGTTCAGACTTAAACTAACTAACTATCGTCGACAGCAACAAAAGAAAAGTTCCCATTCATGAACGACTATCAGCAATATATAATATATTACATATTTATAGTTCACACACTTGAGGATATTATTTACAGAAGACTATAACTGAAAGAGTAGCAAATTTTAAAACTGCAAAATGCATATGTAAGAAATATTAAGAGTGGTTCATAAAAAGTGGAGTAAATGTTATATAAAATAAGGACATGACTTTTGAGCAATCTGACTCAAGTCAAAAACCATAACATAGTCACGTCTCGAAACACGGATGGTAAGTAGGGATATGTAACAACTCATTCAACAATGTCAATGTTATCCACACTTCCTTTCAAAGAAACAAATGGTGTTTTGTCTGTGTACGTTAAAGCCCTGTCAACATCAATTTCCGCTCTCCCAGTCTGCAGCATAGACCCGACACATGGATATCCCGCGGGTTGTTGCCAAATTTACGACAAAACAAAAGTTCAACAAAAGCATTCCTAAATACATTGAGTGATTACACACGGCAAATATGCACGTTGTTTCAAACACCTATCCAGAAGACATGTGGACCGAAGTTGTAATAATCTATGTGAATGTGTACCTACACGTTGGGGATATTGACAAGAACCCAGCTTGCAGACAAAAATTCAAAGAGTTTATGATCTTAGCATTGACCTTGAATATTGACTTGAAACAAAAATCTGTTCATGTATCTCTTGCAACACACTGTTTATGGCATGACTACAACACCTGGTGATCCATCCCACTGAGGTTTGCTATGTTTTCAAAGTGTGGGTTTTATTTCATATTGATCTTTGATATTGATTGGAACACACATTTGACCGAGGGTTAGCTGACACATTTAAACCTCAACGTAGGTAACAACTTCTCTGAACAAATATGTCTGTCCTCTTTAACATGCCATGTTTTTGCAGAAAAACAGAAATGCTTTTCCAGCAAACGTTGACATCGTGGATTTCTACCGTTGTGCTAGCCTTTAAATCAGCAGAACTGTTTTGTAATAAATGCGGATTACAACGTGCAACTGACTTATCGGAGGAGTTTTTGCCAGTTACTCTATATTGTTTACATGATTATTCACCTTGATAGATCCGTTTGTTATATGAAATTCGGATTACAATACTCATCAAAAAACGCCTTTTGTAATTTCAGAATAGATTTTTGCTATTGAACTAAACATGAAGCCAAAATATGACAAACAAAGCATAACTGCCATGTCCGATACAAATTTCGGAAGTATTCCTTTTTTTGTTCAGTGTACAATTCTTTCCGTGATGTTTACAATGAACAGTCATATATAGATGTGTAGATGGTGTGTGCAAGCGTCATTGGGAAAACTACCTCCTCAAAAAATAGTTGTATTTAGATAGCCAAACAGTTTCTCATTCCGCGTCAAGGGCGAATGCACTCAAATTGCATCGTGTGATATTTTTTCTTTACTGAAAAAGCCTATTACATATAACTACATTCAATTTGATAATATTTGATAAATGTATTTAAGCTTCCTACAAAATTAAAGCCCTACATAACATGGGACGGTGCACATTTTACAATGTTAATGCCAAAACACAACTGTTTTCATATTATCAATTAACAACACGACCGAAGGAATCGGCGTCAGACCAGAGGCTGTGTTTCGAGTCACTGTACGCCCTAAATAGGTGTGTCAGCACCTCGTGGGTTTCAAATCGCCGTGAGATTTGAGATGACAACACAAGAGTTCATGTTGTCAGTGGGTACCTCCAATAGGACAACATAACCACATTACCATGACCTCATTCGGTGCAGAGAGGTATATCCTTGGACGAGGCGTCAACAACTGACCGCCCTCAACAAACTGGACGGTACATGCAGGGATGAAACGAACCAAAATGGCATAGGGTGTTTTATTTGAAGCATGTCACGTCAAAGCTATGACTGGCTTTACATTTTAAAAAAGCGACGGATTTGCTCAATGAAAACGAGTATTCGTCCTATATCACATGGTGGACAGTACAACGCCTTGGCAAACCAATCATATGGAGGTCATTTTACATTCAGTGGCTAATGCCAGACAGATGGCTTTTCTATACTGTCAAATATCAAATTGATAGATTTTGACACCTTTTTATTGAACATCCCCTGTCTTCTTTGAACAGCATTACGACACAAAACATGCTGGAGACTGAACTACGTCTTCAACGGTAGTCTGGTAACGGCACTCGTTGAGACAAACCTGGTGTTTACACAAAAGTTTCTTGGCATATATCTTGTTTGGAGAAAAAAAAGTAATACATTACAGCTACAAGACTACAGCTACAAGAGCTACAGCGAATTACCTTCTGCTCGTATGCTCTCAGACTATCCTTGCTAATGAATGTACTCGTCTTACACGGGAACTAGGTATAGGTAAATATAAGTCGGTGTGCTTTGCATAAGCAGTTGACGTGAACTGACGCTCTTGCACAGCTTGTTTACGTTTATGTTCCAGCTGTTTTAAGTCGCTAGATTGTGCTTATCAAGCACTGAGAGACCTTTGCACGACCGAAGCAAGAAGCTTCGTCAAGCTTTCCTCGCATGACTCCGTGTGGCGTTGTTGGGGCGGTATAATGTAGCGGTCACTCCCATCAGACTACGTGTCTTGGGGATGCTCTGTGACAAGCAATAGCTGGCAAATTAGGCTAAATAGGACGAGGATGTGATTCGTGTCCTCTTGATTGCAACAACATCATCGATCTTTGCATAACAATCCTGTTACCTTCAAAGTATGAGGTCAGGACATTGTTCTCCTTTTGTTTTATTTGATAGCCTCTGAAACCATGTTAAGGTTCTCTGAAACCATTTCAAGGTTCGTTTAGGTTCAACAATACGCATATAAGCAACGTCATATAGAAGAAGAGTGTTAGTGTTAGCGGGTGTATTAGAAATAACAGGGCATCTGAGAGAGAGGGCATGAAATGGCAACGTTTGCATGGCCCGGAGGTATAACAGAAAGGTTATGACAGATGGATGTTATAAGGAGGGTATGACAGGGGCAGTATGACAGGATGCTGTGACACGGTGAGTATGAGGAGGATATGACAGTTGGTGTATGGCAGGGAGAGTATTAAAAGGCGTTATGTCAGTGAAGATTTGAAAAGAAGTGTATGAAAGGAAAGCTATGACAGGTGGGTATAGTCAGGAGGGTATGACAGGGAAGGTATGACGAGATTGTGACTCGGTGGATACTAGCTGAAGGGTAAGACATGGATCGGGGTATGACAGACAGGTATGACACGGAAGATATGAGAAGGGTATGACAGGACGCTATGACAACTGGGTGTGATAAGGAAGGAGAAGAGATGACGGGGGAGGCCTGACAGGGAGTATGTTCGTGTATGTGAGTGAATGTCATGCTAGCTTACATGTAAGAGCGGAGGTGGAGGGATGGGAGTGAGAGAATGAGTGCTTGAGAAAGCGTCGTAGAAAGACAAGAAGAAATGACATCTCCTGATATATGGGCGCCGTGTTATATAGGTAAAACATACGTATTCTTCTTGCATATTGTTCTTGCATATTCCTTTTTGAACCTTTAATCAGGTCCGATAATATTCATGAAGGTGGCGAACCAATAATTATAATGCATCACGTCCTACCTCAAACTTCATGTAAATTCGCATAATTGGGCGCAAGGTTCAATACGTAGATCTCGTCACAATTACAGATGCATGTGCTTTCTGTCATTCAGTGTTGATTTGTCAACAGTCGGTTGTTTACAGCCATTACAACTTGCATTATTTACATCCGCATTGTTTGCTCGAGGCATCTTAGTTGTGAATGTCAGTGTGTTTCCGCATAACGGTAAATAAAACACCTCCGAGAATTTCAGTCTACCCATTGTATTGAGCAGGACAATAATTCTGAATCGTGATACAGACAGGACAGGTTATTTGCATACATTAATCACGATAGTGTGAACATAAGATTATGGAAGCGTATTTGTTTTGACGCCAGGTGAACGACAGGGAGATCTAGATCATCGCCCCATGGGGCGGAAAGGTAACGCAGTATTGCCCACAGAGTATTGCCCACAGTGATAATAATGAAAACGTCATTTTCGGGGCATGGCAAAAACTAAAAAATGCCACTTGACCAGTAATTTCCAGTGGTTTAATATGTATGAATTTTGTCTTTGATGTTGAATGTCTTGGCACGAACAACATGGTCTGAAAAATGAGAGCAGTGCTAGCAGGTACTGCAGTGTGTCGTGATGTGTGTATGATGATCTGTCTATTGTGTTCCAGGACGTAAGCAGCTACATGAACGCCTGTCCCTACACGGTATTCCACAACACTGCTGTACCTCAGGTATTCAACCTATTCAGAAGCATGGGGCTGCGCCACCTACCGGTCATAAGTCACCAGGGGCAGGTAACTACACCTAAACGCCTAGCATTGATCCACATGTCTATGCATCCTCTTACGAAGACCACAAATCAGCGCTCGCTTGTTGTATGCACACAAATCGATATAAATCAGACTTGGGAAACATTTAGGCATGCCGATAATGCAAAAGAAACCTTGTTAGATAACTGGTGGTAAGTTCGACAGTCAGGAGAAAAGCCCGATTGATGGATGTCAGCTTGTTTATTGTGCATGGCACGACGTTTCGGAGCGTTTGTTTGCTCCTTCACCAGGTAAATAGCAGGTAGTACCAAGGAGGTGTATATACAGATGCTATACAAGGGAGTGAGTGAGTGAGTGAGTTGAATTTTACGCCGCACTCAGCAATATTCCAGCTATATGGCAGCGGTCTGTAAATAATCGAGTCTGGACCAGACAATCCAGTGATCAACAACATGAGCATCGATCCGCGCAATTGGGAACCGATGACATGTGTCAACCAGGTCAGCGAGTCTGACCACCCGACCCCGTTAGTCACCTCTTACGACAAGCTGAGTCGCCTTCTATGGCAAGCATGGGTTGCTGAAGGCCTATTCTACCCCGGGACCTTCACGGGTCACAAAGGGAACATGTTTAACAACGATGAAGACAGAAAATATAATACATGGATGCTTTCATCTCCATCTTGCCTTATGCCGGAGATGCATCTTCGCGTCAATTTCAGTATACGTAGACAGATTGTTTTCCTTTAACTGATGTTGTTCATTTTTTAAATACATTCAAGCATTCTCCGCAGAGATACAGATATAATCGAGTCTTTTTTATAGAATGTAAAACGTACTTTAAACGTAGATACTATGACTGTGACTATCCTCTATGCCCCGATTCCTATGCTTGATGGGGGTAGCGAATATGAAGACTCTCGGGAAGATGTGGTCCAGTTACACCATCCTGTATATCCCTTCAGAGGAGACTTTGTAGCACGTACTGAAACGTACCCTCTTGTCGAAACAGCACTCGATCACATACTGTAAATCACGAAATTTTTGCGAGCATGATATTTTTGCGAAGATTGCGAATGACTTGATCACATACTTTTCCCACATGCTTTTGCATTTGTCAGACGGAAGTGACACAGGTTTTACATGGGTAATCAGACAGACCTATGTCCTGCCGTATCTATGGCCGCTAACAGTTAACTTAAACTGAACGAATACGAATCCCTTGAGGACCAAAAACTTTATGGCTTTACTGTACTCAAGATTAAATGTTAATGTCGTTTCTCAAAGTGTACAATGTGATTAGATGTCACATAACCAAACACATGCGACACGTGCATACGTGTATGTCTGTCTTACATTAATTGGAATGACATATGTCGTTCTTCAATATCATGCAGAATTTGATGTTTTGTCATGCACATATCAGAAGTATTAAGACAAGAAAACCTTTTCATCGCCATTAGTATGGTTTCATGCCGAATAGTTTAGCCAACTTCATCTACTAAAGTAGCAGCTAGACTTATGTTGAAAATGCTTCAGCTGGCGTCATTGGGACCAGTTTAGCCGGCCCGATATGGAACAGGAAAAAGTTTTATGTGGAATGGATAGGCATAAAATTGTTAACTTGATACCGTAATGTCACCGCTATGGGTGTAATTAGGTGTGTCCTTGTTCATGCTGTTCATGCATGTTCTGCTTGCAGCTGGTTGGGATGATAACACGACACAACCTCACCCACCACTACCTTGAGGAGAAGCTCCATCGCTACAGCTCCTGATACGATGGGTGAAAAAGGTCCAGACATGAAGTTAAGAAGAGCATTTACAGAGGTTAACGTCGCTGTGTGCAGCGTCAACGAACAAACAATCATATTTGCCAAGTTCTTTGCCTTATGACTGTTAGATGAAAGGTTGAAGTATGCGGTACAACGTTGAAACAATGACTCATGCAGTGCAGAACATAGCAACAAGCAACTTTATTAAACTTTAATCGCATCTTATCAGATTAAAACACTTTTACACGTGAGAATTGGTCGAGCACCACCCACCTTTTAATATATATTAGGAAAACACAACAAAGTGTTGTTTATATGATTTGAAAACCACATTTTCATGTCTGTTTTTAAACAAAGACTATCTGATAATCTTTCACAAGACTGGTTCTCATCGCTACATAATACAACCAAGTGTTCTAATTATATACTCTTTAAGTCCACCTTGAATGTCGAATCTTATCTCTCTATAGATATTGCCCCATATTTGGGAAATTCTTTAACACAATTTAGATGCGGCAAATATAAACTTTGTTCTGAGACTGGCAGATACAACAATATCCCTTATGATTCAAGATTCTGTCACTTTTGCTATCAAAAGAATTTGTATGTAATTGAAGATGAAATACATGTTTTACTTTATTGTAAAGCCTACCTAGACATAAGAAAAAAGTTTCTGGATAAGTACTTGAAACACCCTATATCACAACACAGTTTTATAAACATTATGACTTCAAAAAATATAGATGTTATAAAAAACTTATGCCTATTTTTATATAATGTTGGGAAAATAAGAGATTCTGATGTATTTAGATAAACGCATGTAAATTCTAATTATAGCTATGTTTGTATTTTGGGCCACTGGCCTATTACTGAATAAAATGTCTGTCTGTCTGTCTGTCTGAAAACCACATTCCGCGTATAGTACATGCTGAAGATAATCGTAGTATAAGATGTTTGATTGCTTTTTGACTGAAGAGTTAGGAGTGAGTCATCAGTCTGTCGTCAGGTTTTAGACGACCGTTCTCTTCATTGGCCTCCTGTCTCTAACCACATGGTTGTTAGACAATTTGTGAAGAGACAGGAGGCCAATGAAGAGAACGGTCGTCTAAAACCTGACGACAGACTGATGACAAGTTAGCACATATGTTGCGACATGCCGATGACCGGCAGTCTACTAAACTGCCATCAAGTATTTTCTGAACGACATATTGTCATGTCAAGAACAGGTAATTTAGGACTTTCGTCTTTCACATGAATTAACGAAAACTATGAAATGCTCACTTTGAAGTGGTTTTCACTTTCGCATCTCGTCAACATACAACCCTTACCTGTTGAGATATTGTGTACATTCCAGTATGCGATAATACTTGCTAGTTTGTTCCAAAGTCTAAAAGTATATTCCCTGGGACTCCAGTGGTGTATATTTAATGTTCGTGTGAAAATATCGAAAGCTAGAAAAATAGAGGATGCTGGACGACCTTCTGTGTAATAACATTTTTATTGAACGAGTTAATGAGACTAAATCTTTAACGAGTTTAACATAGTGGTATTTCACGGAAGCGAGTTTAGTTTTCTGTGTTTACTCACCAACATAAACTGACAGAAACTGTGGCGAAATTGCCAACAGTGTGAGGGCTCAGCTTTCCGCGAGCCAAGTAAGGTCTAGTAAAATTGCGACAGCGACATTAGCATTGGGACGTCACAACTTTGAACCATTTTGACGTCATACGCCCAAAGGTATTACACTAGTGTAATATTGCCGTAAATATATTACACCGCAGTATCTTCAGCAGGCGAGTAATAAATAACTATATTTTCTGTGGTATTTACCGCTTTGTTGTCTTTTTTCTTTAAAACAGTTACTATATTCCCTGTCCTAGTATTTTCCGTCAAATATGGTGTACATGTATTAACGAAATAATCAGCTCCGGACACTCACGTTGAACGTTTCAGTACCACGCAGAAGGGTGTAACTATAACATGTACAGTCACAAGATATAATGACCCTGAAAATGGTAAATAGAAGACACAGTTCAGTACCACCGTGACAGGGACGGGTGCCGAGTCCCAGGGGACTATCAGGGCTACCCCCGTGTATGAGAGTGAGCTGATCATAAGGAACTTGCCCGTGGTGATTGACTGCCCAGGAGTATTTTATTCTCTTCCACAAACACCCATTCAACGACACCGAGCTCCATTTCCTGATTGTCCATCTCCTGTCATCACTTCACAGGCGGTTGTCTTCTCACAGACCACAGGAGGGTTTTTCACAACTATTGTTTTCAGAGAAGATTGGCTTAAAGGAGAGATTGACATATATTCAGAATGACTGATGGCATTAAATTGCTGGTTATTCACTACATGAAACGCACCCTTC
Organism: Haliotis asinina; assembly: GCF_037392515.1. Taxonomy (NCBI): domain Eukaryota; kingdom Metazoa; phylum Mollusca; class Gastropoda; order Lepetellida; family Haliotidae; genus Haliotis; species Haliotis asinina. Next base: position 6,858,374 of record NC_090295.1, on the reverse strand, counting down.
ATAACGGACCAAAGGCGAACGTTATGAACCCATATATTCTTCGACTGAGCGACTGACTGAGTGATTGGTGAGTGACGTCACACAATTGGATGACGATGCTGATGTAATTGAGTAGCCTATTATTACACGTAATGCAATAAGCTAAAAAGAAAAGTGACTGCTTGATGTACTAAGGTTCCATATTCCGAATTCGTCATCTTAAACGCACATACACATATTGTCTTCATGAAAACATAGGCAAGCACCAGAGTGTGTGCAGACTTGATATCATTACGCTATGGCTGCAATAACGCCGATGCCCAGCTCAGCTCAAACCTTAACTCAGTACAAAATATACAATATAGCATAATATAATATAGTATATATAGTACAGTGTATACTACATCACGCCGAAGGATAGTTTTATTATTTTATACTGCGGAGGCTAAGAAATTGGTGTAGACAATTTCAAAAAACATTATATAAGTTAACAAAAAGGTTAAAACTAAAATTAATACGACTGAGTTTGGTTTTAAGCTGCTTTTAGCAATATTCCAGCGATATCACGGCGGGGGACACCAGGAAATGGGTCTCACACATTGTACCCATGTGGGGAATCGAATCCTGGGTCTTCGGCGTGACGAGTGAACGCCTTAACCACTAGGCTACCCCACCACCCCTCATCTTAATCTCAAGGCCAAAAGGCTACAGATATACTAGGATGCAATATGTCAACATGTGATAACCATATATTATTTCTTTTATTTTTAGAAAACATGACAAATGGGTGTATATAAATTCCTTCCCCCGACAGGTATTATTCAAGGTTTGATGGATTAGGTGTAAGCTTCACTCAAAAGAAATTATATAAAACCGAAATCCGTTGCTTTACGGTATCCATGAGAGTCAGTTGAACATATTTCGCTGTAACAGGCGAGGTGTTTCTAACCTTTGCAGATATCACAATCCTGAGACACGCGCGATGCTGTCTTCGCCTATCTGGTGAACAATTTGTATAATCATGTGACCACACTTCATAGTCTGTTATGCAGGGCCTTCTGTTGAGTATGTTGTCCACATGTTGAACTAAATTATTTTTTTTCTAGCAAACAGTTACACTGAGGATTATTTCCTTGAACTGCCAGCAGACTATACGAAATGATTCGGCTTTTGCAAGGATAACAAAACGAGGCTAATGCCAGGATTATCCACTTTAAGCTGATGCGAGACCATGTCCAGCATTCTGTTGATACCATTCATGTTAGAACACTATATTGAGAAGACCTGAGCGTGCTTACTCTCGTGTTTGGGTTGGCGCTGCCAAAATCCACACTGCCGCAGAGAATCTAAACATCATTCTTATCAAAAGTACATGTCGACAAGCGATTAATGCACAGATACGCTCAATTTCCATGTTCTTGTACCAAGGAAACCCTCTTGAATGGCGCGAGATGTATTTTGTCAGTTAATTGCATAGCCCATTTGCCGAACTGCGTCTTCCTTGTGTAAGCAAACCGTTAGTTGTAATTCCACACCCGAGTTGAATGTGTGTAGTGGTAGAAATCGGGATTTGTAAATATGAAATATGACCAAAAAAAAAGAAGAGAGAGAGACAGGAGAATGAAGTGTAACTGTAAACAGAAAAATGGGCTATGTTTGTTTAGTGCTGCTGTGTCAAATGATTTCTCTGGCGGGAATGTCCAATCCGTGTAAATATAGCATGTCTCTTTGTGATTGAGCTGCGAGAGATACATTTTAAGATGTCATGATTCGTATGCTTTGACAGATTATCATTATTACCCGTCACAGGCGTTTTAATACTGATGTACTTACTGCTTTCATTTTTATAGATAATAATACTTTTGTTACTGTAATGCATACGAATGTTTGTTGTTTTTTGCTTGACTTTTTATATAATTAGTATAATTGCTGAAACAAACGTCACCCGTCCGCCAAATGTAGAACGGTTGATAATATATGATCAAAACTGGACTCTGTGACCGACATTCCTAGGTCGCGTCAGAGAGCCATGAGGTCCGAATTCCGGATGCCACCTGTTTGTGGGTTTGTCTGCACCACACGTATGTTCCTGGGTTTCTCCAGAGCAGTAAACGTCTGAAACTACAATTACCTCTGATCACCCACCCACACACACACACACACACACACACACACACACACACAACAAACACCCCACCACCACCACCACTAAACTTATGTCGATTTGATTGACTTTAAAATAGGTTATTTTTTTCCGTTAAATAAATACAATTCTGTTTATCATTATTTCAGCCCCGATACTTGGACAGCCGGAAATATTTTGGTGAGAGACAACAACTGCAAAAATCACTTGCTGCCAAATATTGCAAGAGTGTATTAGTCTATCCGTCAGTCCAGCTGTATACATGCGCCCGCGCGTGCTTGAAGCACATTCGGATATATTTCTAATAAAATGATATAGTGATTTTTTATCATCTGATGTCACGCCCTTATAGTAGATGTAATTAATTAGATTTAGTTGTCACTGATCATACGTCGATTGTGGCGAATTTTAATTTTGTGCGCACAGAAAAACTTTTAAACAAATGAGAGATATTTATCACACCATCCTCCAGACTAAGCACCACTACCAGTTACTTGATAAAATCTTGCAAGTTTGCTTTCCGTAGGACTACAAATTACAAATGTGTATTGAGTCATTTGTAGTAGCTGTAGGAAGCGATACCTCGGTAAATATCCATTTCCATATTAAATTTAGATGGTCATGTTGGATTTCTGCAAGTTCCTAGCGTCAGATTTCAATAATTGAAAAGAAATGACGCTATAACCGTAAGTAAGCATGACACTTTGAAACATTATCGCTGTATTTCCACGCTGGGCAACATGGCCATTTCCACTTCAGATTAAGACATGAGTGAGACCCGGATTTCTACAACGTATTCTAAGATTCGTTTCCATTCTCCCACCCCAAGCTAGGTCCTCAATTTTAGTTGTACTTATGGTCTGCATGTCCACTTGAAGCAGAGGCTTTTTCGTGTGTCTACAGCATGTCCATGACTACTGTTACGGTTAAGAATTAGTCGTGAGAAACTATGTAAGAAATCCCCTGTGAACCTGCAAAACAGAACAAGGGCAAGTTTAAGATATTCAGATACTGTATTAATAAGCAGAGAGCAAGTTATACAAAGTTATACAATTTCTCAATATCGACTGCAAATACAATACAAGTGAGACAAAATCTATGCCAATCGGTGACAAAATATATAGTATAGCAAACTCACCAAAGTCTTAGTGTGAGAGAGAAACAATCGTGCAAAATGTAACACGGTGAGCGGTCTGACAGCGGTTATTGAGATGAAGCGTTGGCATAGGCAGAAAGATATAAACTCCAGCGAATACATGTGAATCTGTGTCTGAACACGGCAACTAGCCTTTATATATTCAGTCATTTCCCGAACGTTCGGGCACATACGACCATCGCCAACACTGTAGAATGCCCCAGAATAACCTCCCGGAAGTAAACACACAGGAAGTCAAGAGCAGATAATTCCCGGGAAAACCTGCTGCGAAAATCCTACAAATGCGGATCATCTGTTATACGAAATGGGACCCATCATAATTATTATTCAAAACACTAAACGTTGTGACCCGATAATAATTACTACTTAATTAATAAAAAATATATATATACAGAAAATACACACTAGTAACACTACAGCTTTGCTAAAAAGACTTGTTCGAGGTGTGTCGAAACTGCTCGTGACTCCCTCTGAGACTTTCAGTGTCATGTCTTATGTGGGGTTGAGCAGTAATTGATCAGTGCCTTACGCTGGAACCATGCTCTACCTTCTGCAATGAAGGACCAGTGGATTGTAATATCACAAATTATATATATTAGTAAAGACGAACAAAGCTGGGATGGCCTCTGTGCGTCCAGTCCAAAGTATGATGGCAGGAAACGTGTCAGGTGAAGTAGTGGCGAGATGCATGCTCGGATAACTCCTGAAAGCGATGGGAACGGTGGCAATGGTGCCATGGTACGATACATAACAGAGAAGAATTTGTTCATTGCCAATGGGCATTTCCCTAACCAGCCATGTGTTAACGGAAGTTTCGTTTGTAGTTCGCTTTGAACTGCAAAACATTACCATACCTCACCTGACCACAGATGGGGACGTAGACACACGGACTGGACTTCCTAATCATGTTCCTGACGTGGCACATAATCTGTATCCCCGGGCGGATTCTCATCTCAGTTTCTCATTATATGTATTGTTTCTATTTTATTTCTCATTTTATATATTGTTTCTATTATTTGTTTCTCGTGGTACAAATTGTTTCTATTTTGTTTCTCATTGTACACATTGTTTTTATTTAGTTTATCATTGTACAAACTGTTTCTATTTTGTTTCTCATGATACAAATTGTTTCTATTTTATACCAGTAAATTACAACATATGCGCAACTGTGAACTGTCCAGTTAAATTATGCCGCCGTGTGCTGGTTTAATTAATTGTTCGTGAACTGGGTCGTACCGGTGTACTTTTGGAAAATAAAAAGAGGCTTCAACACAGCAAGAATTTCCACAGTGTTTACGTCAATAGTGATGAGCCTTTCCTACAGAGGATTCTGAGGTCGAACATGCGTGTTGATTTATGCTTTCGTTGTAGTTATTCCAGACAAAAGGCACGTATTTATACATTGATGACTTATGGTGAAGAGGATGCTCTATTCTCGAATAATGGATTATCCTATCAGGAAACTGAATTACCTGGCGAACTAAATCCGTCATTCCGGTACCCACATTCGTTTGTTTATGCCAACGTTTGTTTGGAAAATAAACGCTTCACGGGACATGTATGTGTTTTATGTGTTGCACGAGATGTATGTGTTTTATGTGTTGCACGAGATGTATGTGTTTTATGTGTTGCACGAGATGTATGTGTTTTATGTGTTGCACGAGATGTATGTGTTTTATGTGTTGCACGAGATGTATGTGTTTTATGTGTTGCACGAGATGTATGTGTTTTATGGTGCGTTCTCTGCTGTTGAGGACATTTAAGTGTATTCAGTTACCTCACACGGGCCTCCGTCTGGATCTCTGTGGCAGTATTGACTTAATTACTTAAATATGTGTAAAAAAAGAACAAAGTATGAAATTTCGAGGGCTTGACTAAATATTCATTCTGACTTCCACATTACATTGTTAACGATTTGTTCACAGTATATCAGCCCCTGCAACGCTGACACTTCTGTCGACGATGTACTGTAAAGCGGAAACTGGGTACAGACATAAAGTTGAGGCTCGATGGAAAGTCATTGTTACAGTACATGCCATTAGAAAAAACGTTTTATAAAACTTCAGACACCCAAAATATCGAACTGTTTTAATACGCTTCCAAAATGCAATCAACTAATTGTCATAATAAAACTGCCCAACAGGTAACACACAAACACTGCCGTTTGGGCATGATCGTACACGATTGGTGATCCGCGTTTGTCCAGAACAGTGAGCTGAAGGCTGGAACGACACCCGAGGCTTTTAGGGTCTGTAAACGTCTTATCAGATACCACTGGAAGATGACTGCAGAAGACTGCCAGTGATTACGGAAACTTGAAGTTGTGCATAAGGATCCAGCATGATTTTCAAAATGGCGTTCATGTCCTCGACAGTCTTAGTACCAAAGGCAATAGCGCTTGGCTCTACATTTCATGTTATGATATTTCGATCCTGAAATTCCGTTTTTCAACCACAATCCCAAAGGAGTATGTTCTTATCACGAAACGAATAACCGATTATCTGTGAAAAGCGTTTGAATGAGCAGCAATTCAGGTTATATATAAATAACATATTATACTGTAACACATAGTGCGGTTTTTATGTTAGACATCACACAGATCAACAGCAAACAATTGTGTTCGTGAACAAAACCAATCATAAAAACAAAATACAAACGATAAGCGGCTTTGAATAAAACACATCGGAATAACCATTTCACTACAATTTGAGTGTTTTCCGCGGTCAGCAAAACTAATATAATCCCCTTCCCCGGAAGCAATCATTCGCCCACTTTGCATCAGGTTTTCACAAACATTTAAATCAGGTCTCCGTCACTTGGACTATGGTATTACATGCACGCAGAGACTATATGAAAGAGTCTATTACATGGTCTCTGGTGCCAGCTGTTCTGAATCTTCGCAGAGTAACGAATTCCAACCGAGATGCTGTCTGCAGATGTTTGCCACTGTTACCTGCTTGTATGTACTTATTAGATTGGGTGTCGGGAGACTTGATGTCACGTGACGCTGCACCCGCTGGTCATGTACTGTGTTGTCAGAAACCAGCAACATGACGGCGTCCTGTCGTGACCAGATAATCTAGTGACTGATATCATAAGCGCGGTGGGCGATTTGTCTAAAGCGCGAGACTAGTAATCTAGCGAGGTAGGTTCCGGGATCGAGCACATCTGTGACCGGAGGTAAAAGCCCTTAGAGTCAACTTTGTGTGCACAGTAGTTCACAAGCATGGGTTGCTGAAGGCCTATTCTACCCTGGGACCTTCACGGGTACCATAAAACGTGCAGAATTTAATTTGTCTACATATTCCCATAATGCAATCACTTAACATTGACCCAACTTTCCATCTCCGTTTTATGGACTCGACAGATACCATGCAGACTATGGTGACAAAATATAACTTTTCGTTTTTCCACGAGAAAACAAACATTGCGAAAATTGCAAACTCCTACTTGAAATGTCAACTTTCATAAGTTCAACCCCGCGGTGACATCTACATATTCCCATCAGCTTATATCAGCATCCATCAACATTCACAGTGAGAACAAATTTTGTTCTTTTAAATTTCCCTTTTTAAACAAATTCCTTTTATGAAATTTCTTTAATATGTCAAGGTTTGAAACACAAAAGTGTTATTACCAAGTTTATGTCAAGTTAGGTGAACAACATGAAAAAAAATTCAAAAATGGCGATAATTGGTCTTGTTAGTTGTTGAGAAAGACCGCGCTTCCTGTTGACCGCCTTTCGGAGAAACACGATCGCCCTGTTCTTCTTTACTAATATATATATATATATGTGTGTGTGTGTGTGTGTGTGTGTGTGTGTGTGTGTGTGTACTTTGTGATATTACAATCCATACTTGCATGGTAGAGCATGGCTCCAATGTAAGGCACTAATGAATTACTGCCCTCCCCCACATAAGACATGACACTGAAAGTTTCGGAGGGAGTCACGAGCAGTTTAGCGCTAACACACTCAGCAAGAGTTGTGTCAGTGACGTGACACAACTCGAAGAAGTCTTTTTAGCAAAGCTGTAGTCATGGAGTTGATACAGACACACAAGAAAAGTGTCAGCTCCATCTGGACATGCAGACCATAAACACAACCGGAAATTGAAGACCTACGTTGAGGTAGGAAACCGGAAACGAATCTTAGTATCAAGCAGAAATCCGGATCTCAATTATGCCTTATCCTGAAGTGGAAATGCTCCTGTTGCCCAGCGTGGAAATACAGCGATAATGTTTCAAAGTGTCATGCTCACTTACGGCTATAGCGTCATTTCTTTTCAATTACTGAAACCTGACGTTAGGAACTTGCAGAAATCCAACATGACCATCTAAATTTAATATGGAAATGGATATTTACCGAGGTATCGCTTCCTACAGCTACTACAAATGACTCAATACACATTTGTAATTTGTAGTCCTACGGAAAGCAAACTTGCAAGATTTTATCAAGTAACTGGTGGTGATGTTTAGCCTGGAGGATGGTGGGATAAATATCTGTCATTTCTCTAAAACAGTTTTTCTGTGCGCACAAAATTAAACGCCGCTACAATTGGTGTATGATCAATGTCAGCTGAATCTAATTAACTACATTTACTATAAGGGCGTGACATAAGATGATAAAAAGCAATTATATATTATGTTATTAAAATATATCCGTATGTGCTTCAAGCACGCGCGGGCACATGCATACAACTGGACGGACAGATACATACGGAGTGATACATTCTTGCAATATTTGGCAGCAAGTGCGTCTTTTTCAATTGGTCTTTTTGCAATATCAATATAATATAGGTTGTCAAAATACCTGCGATGAATTGTATTCATTTTACCTATTTCAGTGACTAGTTGATCGGAATATCACATATACCTATATGTAAATTTTATGTAAGCATATGAGAGTTATGAAATTACGCATCAGTAACAAAGATGCATCTGTCATAAACTACGCTGAGCTGTATTCAAGGTATATCCCGGCGTGTCACAGTGCGACGTAGGGGGTGATCAGAAGTAATTCTGGTTCAAAACGTTTACCTGGAGAAACCCAGGAACATACGTGTGGTGCAGACAATCCTACAAACAGGTGTCATCCAGGATTCGAACATCCTATCTTTGTGACGTAACCTAGGAGTGTCACAGTTACCGATGTCAGTTTTGATCATATAAAATCAACCGTTCTAAATTTGACGGGCAAGTGAAGTTTGCTACAATAAAATACAACTACAAATTATGTAAAAAAGTCAAGCAAATACAACAAACATTTACATGTATTGCAGAAAGAAAGGTATTATTATCTATAACTATGAAAGCAGTAAGTACAGCCCTATTCAAACGTCTGTAATGAGAACATGTAATACTGTGATGGGTAATAATGGTAATCTGTCAAGCACACGAATGAAATCTTAACATGGATCTCTCGCACGTCAATCACAAAGATACACGTTAATATTTACACTGATGGGTGCAATTTCTTACAACGCAAAACATACGCTGTCACAGTATAGACCGACGACATTCACGCCACAGAAATCATTTGACAAAGCAGCAGTAAACAAACACAGTCCATTTTCCTGTTTACAGTTGCACTTCATTTTCCTGTCTCACAAATTAAACTTTTTTTTCTCTCTTCGTGATACTTCATATTTAGATATCCCGATTTCACTAACTACCACACGTTCAACTCTGATGTGGAATTTCAACTGGCGGTTTGTTTACACAAAGAAGACGCAGTACCGCACCTTGTCTAGCTGAAGGAAGACAAAGAGTGGATTAATACTCGAGGTGATTACCACAGGAATAGCTTCCCGAGACAAACGTACAAATACCCCGGAGTCTTTGAATGAGTTGTGTAATTAATTGACAAAGTACATCTCGCGCCATTCAACAGGGGTTCCTTGGTACAAGAACATGGAAATCGAGCGTATCTGTGCATTAGTCGCTTGTCGACGAGTACTTTTGATAAGAATGATGTTTAGATTCTCTGCGGCAGTGTTGGTTTTTTCAGCGCCAAAACAAACACGAGAGTAAGCACGCTCAAGTCTTTTCAATATAGTGTTCTAACATGGACGGTATCAACAGAATGCTGGACATGGTCTCGCATCAGCTTAAAGTAGATAATCATGGTACTAGCTTTACATGAAAGCTCGTTATGTTATCATTGCAAAGGCTGATTCATTTCATATACACTGCTGTCAGTTCAAGGAAAGAATCCTCAGTGTACCTGTTTGCTAGGAAAAATAATTCAGTTCAACATGTGAACAACATGTTCCACAGAAGGCCCTGCATTGCAGACTATGGAGTTTGATTATACAAATTGTTCACATGATAAACGAAGAAATCATTACGCGTTTCTCATGGTTGTCATTTTTTCAAAGATTTGAAACACCTCTCTTGTTTACGCGAAGTAGGTGCGAGAATAATGCCTTGGCTCCACAGGAATGCTGATGAATGATCTGCGTAATGGCAGGTATGTATCAAAGTGATTCATCATTTCCACTGATGCCTTCGGTAACCCCTCAACAGTGGAACACGAGAGAAGGGGTGCTACATCAGCTTAGAACTAACTCAGCTCTAATCTTGTAAAATATACGACTCGCCATCCTCGAAGACAGCGAAATATGCCGTTGAATTATTTTGCTTGTCTTGAATACAGTGGTGGCGATATGTGCTGAGAGAGAGAGAGAGAGAGAGTCAGACAGAGACAGAGAGAGAGAGAGGAGGTGAGGTGAGTGAGAGAGATGTATAATGTTGTATTGAGAGGCAGACACAGTATTTGGTGAATAGATGTACATATTTATAGCGCTTTCAAGGTTATAGGCAAACAGTTTGTAGGCAAACTACATTTACACAAATAAATAAATAAATAAATAAATAAATAAATAAATAAATAAATAAATAAATAAATAAATAAATAAAATAAACCTCACACTTGACAAGCTCATCAGCAGATCCAAGAATGAAATTAGGCTTATTAAAAACTGCCAAATCAGCAAGGTGAAACAAAAACGATCCAAGATGAATTTGGTAAAAAATAGAAATCTGACCGGGGCTTTCTTCCTAAGATTCGATTTCTTAAGTTGGGAAAGTGAGAGTTAGCACATGAAAGGTAGAGAGGGAAATTAGCGACTGTGGGCAATAAGAGAGTGAGGACAGGAACATGAACGAGATAGAGAGAGACAAGAGGAGGCATAAGAATACGAAGCGAAAGGGCGAGAGAGAGAATTTGAGTTGAATACGTAAGACACAGAAATAGACTGTTATGTATTTCTATCATTTGACAGAAATCTGAAATGGGTGTGAGACTGTCAGACTACGTTATTACAAAGTGTGCTAGGTTAGAGGATGAATAGGCGTTGTCAGCGACAGTTTCGGAAGATAGCGGACATTGGTTTAGTAACTCATTTTTAAGGCTTATGAGTCAATGCCAGAGACTTACAGGCAAACGGCCAGGAACTACACTACAAATGACAGTCTGATGTGTCGTGTTTAAAAGGTTCATAAGAAACTGCTTTTGGCAGATGGTGTGCATTTAGAAAGGTTACCCATTATTTAATGCTACAGATGTGACGTGAAATGTGCTAACACTGTTAACACGTAAATGATACACAACACTATTCACAAGGAGAATATATGCAGGGTATTTGAGTAATATACAATTTGGATGTTGATGTACAGTGGTGACATTACGGATAGTTATTCTAATTATAGACAGTGTCTGTGAAGGTACATTCTATAAGCCATTGGAAAATCAATTGCAAGCAACACAGAGGTTCCTTCAGGTGTCATCTACTGCATTCAGTGGTATGACCAGTATCTAGGTGAAACGTCCCGCCCCATTTGTGAAGTAAAACAGACTCTGAAGAGAGGTTTTATAAGTTGTCCACGGACGTCCGCGATATTTGTACGACATATACCATGTTTTGAATCCGGATCTCCATCTCATGGAGCATATTTGGGACATTAAACGAGCTTGCCAATCCGATATATGGTGATGTAGCGAGGTTTGTTGTTACTACAGATAACCATGTTCATCGTAGGTGATAGCGAAACAGAGAAAAAATATTAAACAAATATGCAACCAGACGTCAGGCATATGTTCGTTTCTGCCTTGATACTATATAAGTTGTTCACTGGTCGGGAGGGGTCCATGCGCTCATGTACCCTCGAGGTTTGTTTATGTGCCCTGAACGGCATGGCTCATGGACCCCGAGGGACCAGTGAACAACGTATTTATCTTACCGAACACCCATGTTTTCATTTCGAGCTGTTTGAACCACTTCTGTTGAATGCGAGGCGAATCGTCATTTTGCAGACGACACAAGGTAAACAGATTTAGAGTTATCTCCCTTCCATCGATTTTCAATCGCAAAATATCGGTAATTTCCGTGCTTGATGCGTGATTCAATGTTATTCGAGATAAAAAAGTACTACCATGAAGCACCAGAAGAGTTCGGAATTCCCAGTGGTGTACATTGAAAATAATACATCGCCTGTAAACGGGGTACATTGAATATAATACAATAGCGCTTAGCCAATCAGACAGCGACATTCATGTATGAAGTAAGATAAGTAGGTATGCACCACGTTTGTTTACAAATGTTACATGGATCAAGGAGTTTTCGTTAAGTTTGTCATAAGGGGTAGTGGTGTACAACGTTGAAAAATGACACTTGAGAGAATCCACATGCTATTGATTGCACTTGTCTTATATAGGTCATGTGAATATAGAGAGGGTCCTTCCTTGTTAGTATAAAGGATCATGTTTAATCTTTGAGGCAGCGAATTGGTGGTGCATTTGCTTAAACTTGTAATAGATCTCTCTATCTAAAGATTTTTTCTATAAAGCTGTGGTATCTAGTACAAAAGAGAAATGAGTATGTCTTCAGGTTTTAGGGCCAAACGGTGATAACACTGATGAATGGTTTTCGCAGATGTCTTACCATCTTAACATCTTAACATCATGGCCTAAATGCCGCATTAGATGATACGTGACGTATACTAAACTCTTTGATCAAACAATCATGCAATGATATTTACAATACATTTTCGAAATTCCGATAGTATACCATGTCTATAACACCAACCGTATTAGCAATACCAACCATGCCCACAATACCAACCATACCCGCAATACCAACAGTACCCACAACACCATCAATGCTCGCAATGACAAAAGCACGCAAAATGCCAACCATTCCTGCAATACCAACAGTACCTACAACACCAGTAGTACGTGCAATACCAGTAGTATACCAAACCTTTAATAGGCTTGTACTGACACGCCAGAGAGAGGTTAATATCCCCTAGCTGGCCAGGTTTCATTACGCAGCTCTCCAAATTCCACGCATGTATTTGTGGTGTCGCTGAAGAAAATTACCACCGAAAGTACTGGTTTTGATATACAAGTTAATAGAGGGAATAGTGGTGCACTTATTGAGGTAATTTATGCAATGAAAAGTACGATTACTCCCTGTCATCACCGGAGATCCTACATTGTGCTGAAGAGGTTAGGTCCTGGTTGAGAGTTCCTGCATGCGATAAAAAGGAAACCTGAAGCATCTTTACGCATCTGAGTGGAACAGTCAGCCGGTGTGTATCACAGCGTCATACATTACACGCTCTGTAACTCATGCTTGCACCGCCAGTTGTGATGTCCCAGTGACCAGTTTGTGTGTGTTTAACTAGACCACAGACACAGACATAATGTAGTCTATTATAGTGATATCATTGACAGGGAACGTTTTATACTTTGAGTCTGGTGTCTTCCCATTCCCTTGCACCAAGCACATTACCTACACGTTGTGTTCATTTCGGGTAAAATGCACTTTACGGGTCTCCGGAAGTGTACGTGACAGGCATGCGCAGAAGCCATATTTACATCGAAGCGAGCACTAATGCTGACGCCATTTTTTGTTTACTCCGGCTAATAACTACCGCTGTTTTATGGCCTTGTTTGACCTATTAAATTACCTTTGGATTATAATCGAGAATCAGCTCAAGACCTTCATTCCTCAACATTATTTTAGGGTCAGTATTATGTCATGGTATTGTCAATTGCGGTGTTTATTCATTTTTTAAGATCACGATATACAATTTCCCAGTGCTTACCGAATGTATGATTTTTTTGCAATCTCATATTTCAACAGAATGGGGGCTTTTAGGGGGACAGGTGCCCCCTACATTATTTTTAGATATTACTTATCATTTCTTTTCTATTCCTAATGAACAAAACGAGGTAAGTTTAACTGATGGGTAATATCAAAACGCTTGACTTACATTACAAGAACAAACTTCCGCTTGCATTAAATTCATCCAAATCCTGAACATTATTTTCTTTATTTTCAATTTCAATCATTTTAAAGTATGCACAAAATAACTATCATACAATCCTTTCGCAATTCCATACCTGGACAGGGACGCTTTCACCACTCTCCACGTAATCGCAATTTTATTAGTGCACGCACCATTCTCTGCATTCACAAATTCCTTACTATGATTTACTGGCACATGTGGCATTCCTAGTAACCCACTGCCTTATTTGGAACATTCGACACGTGCGTCCACATTTGACCAATCAGAGAAAAGGAACGTCATGATTACTAACGATTGGATAGCTGATTTGGAGTATTACTAAAATTCGTGTTTAAAACTCTCGTCTTTTAGACGATGTTTTAAATTAAATTTGCCAGTAAACACGAAAATGACCTCTAAATTCGTCTAAAATGCCTCCTAACGGAGATCAGCCCGCTCTCGCGTTCTTTATATATATATATATATATGACGCGTACACGTTACTTTAGAATACATTTTTACTTCCGGGTGACTGCCGAAGGCAGGGACCCGTAAACTGCACGTGTCCCAAAAATTCCTTTAGTTACAAAGCTTAAAGAACCTTACAATGAATATGAAAATGTGTCTCAAATTGCCTGAACTGGAGCCTCCAGCAAGTGCATTTGTTTCATTGTACGACCTTTCTATTTTGTCTGTCCAAATGCAACATGTTCAGTGGCTTCCAAAACATGGGTCGCCTAAGTCTGTGTTTTATGTACGGGTGGATAAAGTTCAGGGGGTTGTCTGTTGCCTTTTCCGACATCTGATGACACTTTTGTAAGTCGGTAGTATTTTGATCTGGTCGGTATGTAGACTATTTCGTGGGTAGTCTTGGTGTATATTCCCCACTGGTGAAATTACCAATGGTGCACTCTGAAGTGTGCCAGAACAATGACAAGGATGTCAGCTGTGTAGAAAACTGGGTTGCTATTACGGGTATGATTCCTTTATTCGATACTGTTTGATGAGATTTGTTTAAAAGTGTCACGATTTTATAGCAGATGTGGGTGCCATTATTCTCCCCTCTGCAGGATGTTAACTGCTACGGTTTGCCTTTTTTCCAAACGGCAGCCGACGTTCGCAGATGGCTGACAATGGAGCCTTCTCTTTACAATGCGGACAACATGAATGATCGACAGGAGATTATTACAGCCTTGCTGTTTGACACAGTAAAATGTACATGTCTTACAGTGTGTCTGATTAATACTTTTTACACGTTTGTGGTACCTGTAGTTCAAGAAATTCTCAAATAGTGGTTGAAGATATTATGTTTACACATAGCTTAGCGGTGATGTTTTCTTGAGTCTGATACTTGTAGTTCCTGGTCACAACACACAAATGCCTTCAAGTGCAAATGGGTAATAACTGTCGGATTTTCAATTCGTTTACACTGATAATGAGTGGCCTTGAAAGGTCATTCATGATATTTTGTCTGCTTTCATATTACAGGAAATGTTTCACAACATCTTACATATTGCTCATGTTAGCCATCACGAGTAGTATTTTATATATACCAGGATCGGATCGAAATGGAAGGAGACGATTCCCTTTTGATGATCTAGATTGTCTCGCTTTCCAGTGCAATGTACACACGTTACTACATTCACTCAGAAATGTCATTCACTTGTGTCTGTTTCAAGGTAAACAGCAAGGTATGTAATGGATAATGGCAACGATGATATGTCACAAAGTGATGCTATTTCTGGACAAAGATGACCTTCGTACAGCGGCTGATGACACGTTGTGATGCAGGCTTCTCTATAAGAGGTGGTTACTCTATGATCTATTGAACAGATATACCCCTTTTCTCTTATATGGCCGTAGTGTATTTAAACCATCACGTACATCGAGACGTACAGACACATGCCTGGAGAGCAATATCGGCCTGTAGATTCGATTACCAAAGTTGAAATAAGCAATAATATAATCACGCAAAATGCTGGTATACATGAAAATCAACCGTACGCTAAGCAATGTTTTGAATCGTGACAGGACATGTCTTTCCAAATCACAATAGCGTATAAAGGCACTTTGCTAAAATTCCTAAACGCAGATATAAAACAAGCTGTCACTTTATTGACTTGTGTGTCTCGTGGCGGTATTGAAGCGTTTCACACTTTCAGAATGCCCGAGGAAGATCACATCTTCAGAATCTGCTCTTCGCGTACAAAGATGTAAAGATAAGAATATCATATTCTGCTATCATATTCGCTGTCGTTGTGAATTTCTCTTCCATCGAGTGGGTTGAGAATATGAGCTAATAACTTTCGATAACCTTACGACGGTATATGTCAGAGCTTCTCCATGAAAAATCAAATAAAAAAGTAAGTAATAATAATAATAAAAAACGCAACAAATGTCCGACTGTCAAATACCAATGGCTAATGTCCAGATTAAAGCAGATCTACGCAAATGTATCCTTAAGTGAACAGTTAAATGCCATTTACTGTTTCAAAATGAAATCGAGGGTATAAAAGTATCATGACAACAACATTCTGAGTCTGACAACACAAAACGAAACTTTTCCTCAGACATTTTACCATCATTCACTGTTGTTGAGACATAATCCAATCTGCTATGTAACTTATCTTCTACCAGAACAAGAGTACTCTCACGTTTAAATATTCTCTTGTGCGAATGTTGCTACACTTTAGGGAATCACTGAAACCAATCTGATACTGTTATTCAAGGAAGTTAGTAACAATCATGATATATTGTGTTAGAATAAAGATAATACACTGGGCGACACACTCGGCACCTTAGCCTTCGCGTTGTTGTCTGAGCTGTCCACATAAAATCTCAACTCGCAAGGGAACAATTCAAAATATCACCCTAACCTTGTCTCATGTACCGTAGAAGCTTTCTTCGCCAGGAAAGGTAATGATGAAGTCCAAATAAATACCCGCGCAAATTAGCGTTTGTAGCTTCATGTCTGATCAAACGAAATGGAAACAAAAATGCGCAATGTATCGCACGAAGTTCGCGTGCTTCAAGAAAACAACAGCATAGTGCTGATCCAGTTGTCCAGTTTACGTATTCAGATGTGCCCTCTTCCAGATGTGCTTTGGATTAAAATGTAAGTCCCGTCTGTGAATCCTGGTTGAGCTTGGCCAGAGGTGGGTAGGTATAGGGTGAATCCTGGTTGAGCGTTGACAAAGGTGGGTAGGTAGTAAGTGAATCCTAGTTGAGTGTGGACAAAGGTAGGTAGGCAGTGAGTGAATCCTAGTTGAGCATAGACTGAGGTAGACAGTGAGGGAATCCGAGATGAGCTTGGACAAGGGTGTGTAGGCAGTGAGCAGTGAGTGAATCCTAGCTGAGCGTGGACAGAGGCGGGTAAGTAGTGGGTGAATCCTAGGTGACCTTGATCAGAGATGGGTCGGCAGTGAAGAATCCTAGTTGAGCATGGCCAGAGGTTTGTAGGTAGTAGGTGAATCCTAGTTGAGTATGGAGAAAGGTGGGTAGGCAGTGAGTGAATCCTAGTTGAGTATGGAGAAAGGTGGGAAGGCAGTGAGTGAATCAGCGTTTAGGGTAATGGACAGTGGGTAGTTCATAAATCCTGGTTGAGAGAGGACAGAACTGGGTGCATGTGTCAATGTCCAGTGAACAAACACACCCACTAAAACCAAGAACAAAACTGAACAGTCACTCATACCAAGAACAAATTGACACTACCACAGTCACTCAAGACGAAACCATCATTTCCTGTCCTATGGTCAGTTGCCAACAATAAACAATTCATACCATTTTCACGACAATAACAAAATCCAGTCTGCTCTTTTCACACTGTCACGCAACGCAGCTATGTCCAGTGAAATCAAAGGTCACCCCATGCATACTGAAACTGTCATCAATTACCTTTCAACCGGTCAGCCTATAGGTATCGGTCATTACTGACCCATCGAACAGTTATTCTTTCTAGAAAAGTCATCACTGACCCGTCGAACAGTTACCCTATGTACAATAGCCCTTACTGACCCACCGAACAGTTACCATAGGTACAATATCCCTTACTGACCCACTGAACGGTTATTTCCTGTAGGATAGTCATCACTGGCACACGGAAGAGTTACTTTCTGAATAATAATCATCACTAACATACAGAACGGTTACTAGCTATAGAATAGTCATCACCAAGTGTGTGTATTCTGTCGATTCTTGAATCTATAGTATTACTCTTTTAAGGGTCGTATACAGATACAGTGCAAATCTGATGTATGATAGTGAAGTGTAGAATTACAACGAATTATGGCACTGTGAAATACCACGCTGTAATCTGTAACTCTACCATAGTAAAACTACCATCAAACATAATTAACTTTTTTCCATTGTAATTGTTGTGAATCCGTATTCATCAAGAACCTGACTCTGGGAATAGGATTCGGAATTAAAGAAGAAACAGGACATTGATGGCGTTGAAAACTAATCTTGCTGACATATAAACTGGCGCAAACAACCAAGACCCAAGACCTGTAAGAAACTACTGGAAGTGTCAGAAATACCTTCAGCCCAAAGCATGGAATTGGAGTATTGGCTGTTTTACAAAGATAAGACTGTTATAAATGTACAGGAGAGCGTATCGGAACAACCCATATTCTTCATAGTATCACTATGGAACTATTAACCATTGCAAAAGAACTTAACCAAACCGCAATGAAAATTCAGTCAACATCCCTCATTGACATGGCAATATTCTGCATACCAATAACTTGCCATCTTTGATCGATTGTCAAATGGGAAGCCCTCGAACAACGAAGGAATGAATCGATCTTCCAAGTTAACTAGCTGTAAGAACAGTTTCCTGAAACTGATTTATGATTGTATTTGATGATGATAAAACCGAAATAATCAAAATAATAATAAATAATAAATGGTCGATATGATCATAGATCAAACATACTTATGATGAATCAAACATAATTATGATATGAACACATAGCGGTTAAAATAATAGTTGTTGCTATATTTTCTCCCACGTGTATATATCCTAGCGAACTACATTCCGAAACCACATAATCTAAAATAGCTTGATCGTAAATGTACATGGACTCAGAAATAGTATATTGTTACGAGTGTGTATTTCCTGTATAGTTTTGCTATTAATTTAGTAATAATTAGTTTTGGGTCACAACGTTTAGTGTATTGACTAATAATTATGATGGGACACATTTCGTATATTAGATGGTCAACATTTTTAAGATTTTGGTAGCAGGCTGTCGGGAAATTATCTGCCCTTGGTTTTCTATTTTTTTGCTTCTGGGAGACTGCTAGAGATTTCTGCAGTGGTGGCGATGGTTGTATGTGTCCGAACTTTCGGGAAATGACTGAGTATATATAAAGGCTAGTTGCCGTGTTGAGATGGAGTTTACATAGCCAAAAAATCCGTCAACGCCTGAATCCACATTAGCATTGTCAGACCGATCGCTGTGTAGGAACATGAAGTTTGGGATTTGGGATTTGGGATTTGGGATTCGGAATTCGGGATTCGGGATTCCAATCCCGAATCCGAATAATTTTTCAGATTCGGGATTCGAATTTGTTTTGTTCACATTCGGGGCTTAAATCCTGAATTTGTATGTATGTATGTATGTATGTATGTATGTATGTATGTATGTATGTATGTATGTATGTATGTATGTATGTATGTATGTATGTATGTAGGTAGGTAGGTAGGTAGGTAGGTAGGTAGGTAGGTAGGTAGGTAGGTGGGTGGGTAGGTAGGTAGGTAGGTAGGTAGGTAGGTATATGTATGTATGTATTGTTACGAGTGTGTATTTTCTGGTTCTGGTTCTGGTTCTGGTGTGTAGCTTTCTGGTTTTCCATGATTTATCTGCTCCTAGTTTTCGATGTGTCTACTTCCGGGAGACTTATTCGAGGGCATTCTACAGTGTTGACGATGTTCGTTTGTGCCCGAACTTTCGGGAAATGACTTAGTAAATATATATATAAAGGTTGACTGCCGTGTTCAGGGCGACACTCACACTCAGTCATATTTGCTGGAGTTACTGCCACGTTTGACATCCCGTCAACGCCTGACCTACATTATCTGCTGTCACACCGATCGCTGAGTTGCCTTTCTGCATAGTTGATTACCTCTCCTACTGAGACTTTGGTGAGTTTGATATATCATATTTTTGTGACCCATTGACTTAGATGTTGTCTCTCTTGAATTGTATTTGTAATCAGCATTGTCATATTGACTTGTGACTTTGTATACCTTGCTCCCGTTGCATAATAATAGTAGTATTGCAGAATTTGAAAAGTACCACTTGTCTTTGTTCTGTTTTGCTGGTTCACAAGTGGATTTCTTACATTGTTGTCACGGTAAATTCTTAACCGTAACAGTATGTATGTATGTATGTGTGTGTGTGTGTGTGTGTGTGTGTGTGTGTGTGTGTGTGTGTGTGTGTGTGTGTGTGTGTGTGTGTGTGTGTATGTATGTATGTGCAAGTAGGTAGGTAGGTAGGTAGGTAGGTGGGTGGGTGGGTAGGTAGGTAGGTACGTACGTACAAAATGTAAAAATAAATCATTACAGGTGTCAAGTCATAAACAATTAAATTTTTATTGTGTTCATTAAAATTGTGGTAATCTGATTGGTTAACTTGGAACATTTCTTTTGAGTTCATTTCCCAATGAATCTGAAAAAAAATAAGCCACGCCCACCGAACCGGACTACTTTCGGACCTGAGGAATGTCGGGGAATACCTTTACACAGCGAGGGAATTCCCTTGCACTCGGGTACCTTAATGAACTTTGGGTAAACATTGAAGTGATACATTGTGATTAACATAAACAAACAACTCAAAATTATCCGTGAACGTTAATAACGTTGCAACGCCTCGACAGGAGCATGCGCACGTTGGAACATCAGTTCATGGCATCGCAATCCCAGTCACATCACACCCTCTTTCTACTTGCGCAAATACTACAATCTCAGTTCCACTAACTTCATATCATCGGGCTTCATTTCCAATTCTCACTTTTCAAACTGTCTCTTTCAGTTCGCAGGTAGTAATTCAAACGTTTGAACTTAAAACTTTGCCGATACCGGGACGCGTCACGTTGAGTTGTTCCACCCTGATTCGCCGACCGATGTTAGCTTGGTTGACTGACGGCTGTTTGGCGGTGCTGTATGCTGATTGGCTAATGGTTTGGTAGGCGTGTCATTTTATGTAAATGAGTCACCTGAGTCATGTGACGCCATTACCGAATTCTTACACCGAAAATGTTAAGCGGTGGTAACAAAGACATCTGTTACGATGAATGTGATTATGTTTAAAGAAAATATTGTTGAAAGGGTATAGTATTTGTTGCTGAATTTAATTCTTAAATGCAAGCGGAATGGTTGTATTTACAACATGTAGCTTCAAAGAGATTGTAGCAGTTGCAGTATGACGTCATTACATGTGCATTGTGACGTCACAGTAGGAACAAAGTTCTAGAGTTACAAGTTCAAAGCTTAGAATGGTATAACTTTTGTTAGAACTCGAAGCAGTTTTATTTTAAAGTTCGTTTTAGTTTGTCTGAATTTTGAACTTGATAAAAAAGGAAATGTTATGAATTTAATATCATTTCCTTTGGCACAGACATCTTCATGTTCACTCAGTGGGATACATGGGGTTTCAGGTCACTTTACTTGTTGTCTATAGACACGAACCCGGGCTTCCAAATCTTCTGAATGAGCAAGACACCGTTCATTACAGCCTGTGCATGTTATGGCGTATATACTCTCCCAAAAAGAAACGCATAATGAAGATTGCAATGTCATGTAGCAATGAATTAAACGTGATTCGTTTTACAAGAGGGTTTGTGGTGTTTATGTCTTGAAACATCATAACAAAGCGCACCATCCGTAAAATACCCGACGGCGTATTACACAGCATGATTTTCAATATCAGAGTGTATTTTCACAGAATACACAGTTAACATGCAATGCACGTGAACGTTGGAGATCAAAGAGTCTCAAAGATGGGTATAAAAGGTTGATCGCAGTTTGTCGATTATTCACTGTATTTGGAATATTGTTGACGAACGCAACATGCCACGTCTACGTGAAGCTAACCGTCATATGGCCATTGGTCTCCTTGAGGCTGGTCAGTCTCAACATGCAGTTGCTCGACGGATGAATGCTCACCGTTTTACAGCTCTGGGAGAGATATCGCCAGGTGGGAGAGTATATTATGTTTTTGGAAGAACAGACAGAGCTCTGTTTTACACAGAAATGTCCGTGTCTCGTGAAAGTTACAGACTTTATGTTGACATGTTTAACAGTTATTTCTGTTACATTTGGACATAATTCATTGTAAATTTCTTAAATGTAAATTTTGCTTTGGTTAGGATCTTTTTAAGATTCTGATTTTGTCTTTTGCTACTTATTATTTGTCTTTGTCTTATTCTCCTAGATTTCCAAATCAGTGTTGAAATCTAGAAATGTACATTACACAATGCCATTTTAGAAAGTGGTCAAATGTAACAAGTGCCATATTTGGGGTGAAGCGGCTGATCTTGTGTGCTGGCCATTAGGTGCCTGACTCTGAGGGTGCGGATTCGAATCCCGGATGGGACTCAACCAAACAAGTACTAGAATGTGTACTTTAATAAGAAAGTGTAATCCCAAATATGACATATGTAAAAACTAAAATGTTTCAATGCATAAGATAGAAAAAAATGGTGACAGTAAGTCTCTAGCACAGACAAAACTCAATATCTGATTTATTGGCCCCTATATGTTTTGCCTGTCTGCCTGCTAATGACAATATACAGTCCAGAACTTCACTCACTGACCCCATGCAATTTAAACTTAACACCCATCAGGCTATACACCATAAACAAAACACGCTGCTTTCTGTCTGTCTCTGTCACATTATGCAATTACACAGACAGGCAGGTGTGATACTTGTACACATGATATGTTATGATGTTTGTTGTTTGCAAACGAACTGCATCCATTTTTCTCGGATGACTGGATCAAGTGGAAAACGGTGCAAACTCAGATTGTCCGTTTCAAGTCCTGCTTTTTATCCGGACGAACGACAGTTTCCACCCACGCAGCAGTCCACCATCTTGGTATTTGTTAACTGGTTTGAACGCAAATGAAGAGAGCATGTATTTACAAATCCTAACATAACTCTTGCTTGACAACGGTATAAGATTCCACGCCGAAACGCCGCATCGTATACAATAAAAGAATTTGTCACCCATAAAGAATCATACTATCTTATAACTCACCATACTTCTAAAGTGCCAGTCAAACAGATCGTCTCTATATACACACATGCAATGAACAGTCAGTGTATCGGCAAATGAACCAGACAATGAAAAGACTTCGATACATTAGAGTACACATCCACCCACTCTGACTGGGTTCGATCTCACAGATGTTTCCTTTCAAGGGAGTTAACCCAATCACAAAATATTGCACATTTGATTCGCGATTTTACACGTATAATTTTGTTATTTGTTTTTTGTTCACAATCGGCAGTGTCATGAACAAGTGATAATTGTGTTTTAATTATGTTGGAGTTTTTGGTTGCACGTGACCTTTAAAAGACATAGCAGTAATAGATAATTTTGATAAATTGTTTTCCGAATCTGGAAAAATGTTCAGTTTCCGGATTTTAATGAGGTTCAAACATGGAAAACTGTACATTGGTTATTTATGTTTTCAAGATACCCAGGCTCAAAGGAGCAGCTAGTTCATTGGAAGGGGTGAGGTAATATATATTGATACTGTTGGTCATAACTCCGAATCTGAACAAAATATTCAGATTCGGGATTCAAACGCCGAAACCGGAATATATAGAAAAGCCAATGTTGAGGCTGAAATATGGAAAACTGTAGGTTTGGATATTTATGTTTTTACGATACCCAGGTTTACTAGCGGCCCCTAGTACCTTAGAAGGGGTAAGATAATGTATATTGACATTCTTTGTTATAACATACATGCACACACACACACACACACACACACACACACACACACACACACACACACACACACACACACACACATATATACATACATACATGAATTTGACTTCTGACTTTGTATAACTTGCTCTGGTTCACATCGGATTTCTTACATCGTTTGTCACGGCAAATTCTTAACCATAACAATATAAAAGCATTAAGGGTTCTTTGTTCTGGCAATAACATCAATTAATGCACAGTGTGATTAAATCAGTTTTCTTCCTAGCATACACTGCAAACCCGGAACAGAACATATAGTATTCCCAGAAATTATTGAGAATCATGTTGCGTCATGTAACTCATTACGTTTATTAACTTCTGGCGTTTTACTTACATAAACATGTTAAAACATCATCCTTTTACAGTCTCAGTCTTGTTTTAGTACTTTGTTAGACCTCCTCGCTCAGCAATGCATGCCTGAATACGCCTAGGCACACTACCCATCAAAGTTTGTAGGTAATCGTGTGACAGGGTATCCCAATATTGGACCACCTCGGCCTTCATGCCTTCAATATTTCTCAGTCCCTTTTGGTTTAGTCTGTCCTTCATGACTCCCCACACATTCTCATTTGGGTTTAGGTCTGGGCTGTAAATGGGCCAGTCTAAAACTTGAACATTTTCGCCCGACAAGCAATGTTTTGTGTAGCGCGCAGTGTGTTTTGGGTCATTATCATGCTGGGAAATCCAATCATCTTCATACAATGTTTGTGCTGTCGGAAGAAGGTGACCATTTCGAATGTCAGCGTATCTTTCTTTTGTCAAGTTTCCCGTGAAAACACACAATGGCGTCACTCCGCGAGCCGATATGCCACCCCACATGTGAAACTTCGGGCTATGTTTTGGTCGCTGGTAGATAGGTTTGACAGTATCTTTGGTCCAAATTTTCACACAATTAGGGAAAAGCCAAACAGAACTTTCATCCGAAAAGAAAACATTATCCCAATCTTGATTTTCATGAGCCCGACACCAGTTTAAAGGTTTTTCCTTTTGTGCATCTTTCATCAACGGCGAGGGAATTCCACGTTTTTTCACCCAATTAAGTCTCTGTAATTCCTGCCTAACTGTTTCATTGCATACCTGAGGACTTCCTCTGCTAATCATTTCATTTCTGATGTTCTCAACACTTTTCAATTTGCCCCTACTCACAATCTGCCCAAGTCTTCGGCGATCCATAACACTGAATTTCCTAGGCGGACCTGCCCCTGCTTTGTGCTCTATCCCGGTTCCTGTTTGAATATTCTTCAAAGTTCTGTATATATATAGACAGAGGAATACCATGTCTACAAGCTAACACTTTAGCATCAGACTCACCCCTTTCAAAATCATCTAGAATGAGCTTTCTTTTCTCTCTTGCTGTAAATTCTGCCATGTCAACACAGGAAGCCGTCTGCTCAGACAAGGGAGATAACTCTTGACGTAATGAGCTGCCTTCTAAGCCTTCAAGAGTTGTCTCCCTTATTTAGTGTGCTTAGTGCATAGTGAAAGCCCTTTTTCCAATCTTAGCATCATTAGAAAAAAAACAAAGATTTTCTCAATAATTTCTGGGAACAGTTTCCAGTCCACATACGGATAGAGTGCTGTCAGTGTTTCGTTAATATTACTGACATGTAGACACATTTAAATATCTCACTGAAAGGAATCTTCCCAACAGTTCCTAGTAATTCACATGGGTCTTACTGATGAAGGAATGAGCCCCAGCAAAGGTCACATTAGCATGTCTTAAACACTAGTGAGGGATTCCCGAATATGAACATTTCAGGTAGATGCAAAAATGATAATGTAAAAGATATATAATCAGATGTTCATTTTTCAGCAAAAGTTCCAAAAAAGGAAGGAATTGAAAGTACCTCTGGTAATATCTGATAGTGAAAGGTATGGTCACTCGATGTCTTTGGACTGCCTGTTAACAGAATATCGACTTTGGAGGTTAATTTAGGTGAGAGGACACTAATATTTCTTGACGAAGATGTATGGCGTGAATGTATGGTGAATGTATGTACCACTGTTAACCTCTTGAAACACCTCTTAGTAAAACGGCGAGTCGATCAGGTGAACAATGTTCCCTCGCTCACGGGCATTGAAATAGGTCGACTACTGTGATGAAATGTAGAATCTTGAAAGATCGATTACGTTTTGAAGACGTTGAAATATCAGATGCTACCAATGTGAAATGTAATTGTTTTTCCTGAAATGGCGTGTATTTGAGTTTTACTACTATATTATTGTAACCCTCCTATTATGTCTGTCAGTTGACATTTAAACTGATTGAAGCATACAGTAAATACAGAATAATTTTAGCTAAATCTGAAAGTTACGTGAATATGAAATGGTACTTGGTGCATTTAATAATATATTGCTTTCATTTAACACATACGTATTTATAACGTGAACCTTGGGGAAGTTCGCAAACTAAATATTTACAACTCACAGTCTGTCCGCGTGCTTTAAGCAAACAAACATTAACTAGATAATGGGAGCTTTGGTTCAGCCGGTTCTGATGTTGACTTTGAACGTTAGCGTAAAATGTAGGCCATGCGCAATGTCACAATGTTTCCAAGAAGACTACTTTCAGGTACATGATGTCTGTAGTTTTACACAACAGTGGACATAGTCGCCGTCTGGTGAATGACCAGGAAATGATATGGGGCACTATTGGGTCACTTGTCCAGACTCATGTTTGTATAATAATCAGGGAGGACGGAATCAGGAGTTGATTAGTTCGTGCTGACCTCTGACCTGCCTTCTGTGTCTGTCAGGTTAACAGTTAACATAGGCACTGCAGGTCTGCCATGGCGTCACATTGAACCAATAAACACATACAGCTGCAGTATAAGGACATGTCTTTGGGCATAATTTTGTCGACAACCAACATACCAATATCTATTGTCTGTATTTACTGCACTCTGTTATTGTCATGGAGGTGAAGTTGAAAACATGAACGCAAACATGTTCAATTGATTCATGAACACTATTTCTCACGTCTGCTTGCTCAGTACAGGTCAACACACTTTTTGGCTTTTTGTGCATGCTGTAATATTCGAAAACAACATCGGTCGGGAGCCAGATGTAACCATAGCGATGACAATCGGGGAACTAATATTTTTGGGTTGTTAATGTATAGACAACATTGATTTGAAATTAGAGATAGCGAATATATCGAAATATATATTGTATCAGTCTCTATGAGAAAGTATGTCAGAAACAAAGACGAATGTGTGTCAGTGTCCCATGTTGATACTAATGGGTTAGGGGACATCAAATCATTTATCTGGGCAGTTGATAAACAGTGGTCACCTGTGTACAAGGTCGCTTCGCACATTCGTGTACCTACTTGATATGCAAGTGATGTTGTGTTTAATGAACAGACGACAGAGCGTCAAACTGTTTCTTCACTGCTGTTGCCAGTACGTTTGTCGTTGCAAGAAGCATCGCCAGGTTTGCAATTAAGGCAATCCGAAAGCTACTTCTCAACGTGACTTCTGAGGACAAATCCCCTCTGTCTGTTCTGTGCATTGCTACGATCTACGGTGGCGTCCACTTCGTCACTGTTTCATGAGCAGATGGTTGTGGGTAGTGCAGATGTTCCAGTACAGATGCCCGTAGAGCAATGCAAGATCGTATTATGTATGAAACCGATTGTGGTCCATATGTCTCAGTGTCTGCTGACCTGCACATTTGTAAAGATCTCTCGATAATACATGATAGGAAATAAGCATTTTGTTTCATGAAATATATGCCTGTGCATGAATTGTAATTCATGCAGTGATTCAGCACTTGCACCTGTCATGACAACTGAGTAATTTTGTTTGCACAAATATATAGAATAACATAATGATTATTCAAACTAACAGTCTGAGTTTGTTGTCATATCTACTCGATGGTGCTACCATTTCTTGCCAACCACTTGGTGAGTTGACTTGAGTGGGCGAGAGACAAAGCTTTAAGTTTGTATGTGTGATTGTGTCTATGTGTTTGCCGAGTTTTGCAGTTTTGTTGTCTTTAATTTAGTGTTTGTGTGTGTTTGGGCTGCCTTTATTTCACCGTGTGATTTGATTCCTGTGACTTTTAGGTGCCTCGCTATATCTTGAACTGAAAGGAAGCACAGTCTCAGTCGTTGTGTAAGTGATTCCGTGAGAAACTAATTGCCATTTCAGAAATTGAATGATGCGGCGCTGGCTTGACAAACGGTTTATGCACGTTGAAGTTGTCACATCAGACAAAGGAAGTTTTTCATGAAGCACCTACTTACTTAGCGAAATGCTCAAATTCTGCAAACAATAATCGCTTAATGTCGTCCTCATTCGAATACCTTCAACTGCTGCGTGATTGCGGATGCCTGCAGCATGAATTGGAACTGTCTCTGCTGCGTCCGTGGCATTGATGTGTTTCTAGTTCGGGGTGTATAATCATGCAGCATATGCATAGGTCACGGAGCCCCACCTTCAGTGTACCAGTAGATCCTTGTCTTACCCTTAACCGTTTGAGTGTAATCGTACGTTCGTCGGTACTTAAACAACGGAGAGTCTGGCGAGATTCAGATCGGTTTCTGTGCAGAAACACATAGCTTTAACAGTGTAAAAATGTTTGCCTCATGTCTACACGGTGACATACCTTGCAGAACACCTTCAGTGTACCAGTAGATCCTTGTCTTACCCTTAACCGTTTGAGTGTAATCGTACGTTCGTCGGTACTTAAACAACGGAGAGTCTGGCGAGATTCAGATCGGTTTCTGTGCAGAAACACATAGCTTTAACAGTGTAAAAATGTTTGCCTCATGTCTACACGGTGACATACCTTGCAGAACCCTAATCTTCGTGTTTGTTGGTTTCGGTTCAGTATCAGCGCTCGCGGTTTTAGTAGTGTGAACAAACTCCCAAATACCACTCCAAAGTTGTCGCCCGCGAAATCAGGAACATCAAAATGGCATCAAGCCTGTGATCACTGTCAAAACCACCAGTAGTCTCCCAATCTGTCAGTTGACCATATCGGTAATGGGTTTTTCCATCATTCATAGGAAACTTACAAAACAAGTTAAAAGAACTATTCCTTTGTTTTCTTAAACAACAGTGATTACGGCGAGAGACCTGGATCAACGAATCTCACCTAAGCGTGTACCAAATCATTTGTTTACACGAACCGAATGATTTAATAACTACTTCTTTTTTTGTTCTCTTTCTTCTTCAAATTAATCTATGCACTTCAGGTTACATTAGTTTCTTTGTCTGAAGATTCAGGTCACCACTGTGACCTCTAGATATAAAGGCACGACACTGAGCGATTCCGACGATGTCTTGTGGGGAGGAATGGAACTGTTACATGCGTCACATTTGAGGGATAGGTGCTCATGTCACTCGAAACTGACCTGTGACCAGTATTATCTGACGTTTAGAATCTGCTATTATTGTGTTTACGGGCAAGGATTATGATTTATTATGCTGTGTATGCATGGAAACAATGATTTACCTGTCATCTTTTAGATGGGGTCAAGTTTTATTTGAATAGAAAATTATTCTACTCATATCTAGTAATAAACCCACATCAGCAAGTACGCATAAGGATTAGTTCTATCTACAGGTCCACTTGTCATGGGTCATCTTGGCTTCATCGAGCATTCCCTTAATAGAAGAATCCAGCATTTGAATCGCAAAGTTACTTCGCTGCACGTTCCTTTGTTAATTTCTATCAATGTGTGAAGCCCATTTCTGGTGTCCCCATCGTAATGTTGCCGGGATATCGCTAAAACCGGGAAAACATTGTTGGTATTGTTGAAATTTATATGCGGCGTGTAACCGTAGCACTCTCAGTGGTGTGTGACTTTGTGAAAGGTGAAATACACAGACAAAGCGTCATCACATGATGACGTACAAATTTCAGACCAACTGCACAGTGGGCTTACGTTACGATATCGGTGCAGTCTAATGTTACATTCCCCCGGCATTGCTGTCAGTCATCATTAGGCATCCAGACGATTGGTAGATAATATGTTTAACTGAGGAATTAGTTGATAGACACACCAGTGAACAATAGGGCTGGAAATTGCCCTGATTTTCCTCTTGCGATATCTTGCAATAATTTTAGAGATATTGCCATACATGTTGTGATCTATATTGACTGGAAGGATTCTACCCAAGTGTGTGCATCATAAAATCATTATAGCTCTCTGTGTGCGGCATCATTTTGTTAGTTACTGTTATGCCATACATTCAGGCTCCACGTCGCCACTGTGTGTGACTATGTGCCAGTGATCTACAGATGATTAAAATGATATAGAGCCTTAACCTGGAATGTTTAAATTAAGTATGGCAACAAAGTTTTGAGAGCATAATGATGAAGGTAATAGTGTAACATGATCTGGATAGTCAGTGTTGCTTGCTTTAACAGAATGCACTTCTATGTTGTATGTAATTATTATTACTGTGTATCAGTGATTATTTCAGATTCACCCCAATGTAGACATGTCTTAACATAGCTGTTGCAAAATGAAACAAAACGTTTAGACGGGAAGATACATTTTAACGTTTGTGCAAATGACAATTAAAGCTGTGAATTAACTCTAAATATAGTAAGCTTTCAACAAGAGTGCAGACATAAAAGAGGTAGGGAGAAAGTCCCCATATCAGTTATTTTTTGTATGTTAATTAGGATAAGAGAAATGTAGCTTGAATTGCGTTTGACGTTTTGCATAAAATATATGAGTACGCGACTCTCATTTACGTCACATTTGCAAATTATATCATGTTACTATATCTTATATCTTGTCATGATCGTACATTTTGACATGAAATTTCAAGGCGGAAAATGACACGGTTCGCTCTCCTGTAAACTCATCTATTTCGCATGGTTTAACAATAGAAGTGTTAAAAACAAAAGCTGGGAAAACGATAGCCATAGGGTATTTAACAGTCAAGCGTAAGTGATGTTAAAAAGAAAACACGAAATAAACACCAAAACTCTTTTTTTTCTATTTCCCTGAGTACTTTAGAATGTCATTATGCAGTCCTACAGACTTACGCCTTTATGATAAATTGATAACATATGTCCCATAATGAAACTAACAAAATTACGAAATACATAGAAAAAGTCAATTGTTACATCCAGGGTCACGGAGAGTCAGAGGGTCTAGTAACATGTCCAAGTAGAAAATTGTTCCATTTGAGGCTACAAAATTCCTCCAAATGTAACATATGAAAACATGTATTCAAACCCAGACAAGGAGAAATATTAAGGATAACCAAACTGTTCATTCAGGTGATGTGGCGGTCCCATACAGGTTCTTGTATTGTTTTCAAGCTATGATACATGAATCTGTGTTGAAGCGTTGCGTCACTGGATACAAAAGGTTTTTAACCATAACGTTTCTCCTTATCTGATTCATAGTCTTCTAACCATGCCTCCAAAAGAAGACATTGACATCCACATGCCTTAAATTCTTTTACTCCTGACAGTACTTCAGGGCTGGCTACTCCGCTCAATCTGTGTGGGAAACTCCAAGAGATGTTTGTCTCTTCCAAACCTTCCAGGGTTTCCAACCCTTTTCAGGAAACAGTATAAGTGTGTGCTCTGCCTACCCTATAGGTCACAGTGACTCCTTAACAGAAAGGAAATTAAGAAACAGAAAAGGAATGTATTTTTACCAATTTAGTGGAGGTGAAATTTCTGAGAAGAACGGGTATAATTTTGATTGCGCTGACAAGCACATGCTCAATGTGCCTCATCCCTGTGGTACGGCCTGACGTTTAGAGAATGTTTAGTGAAACCGTTGTAACGTTGTGCAAACTTTATGATTCCCATGTTCTGTCGAATGATTCTTCAAATCAAAAGTTCAAATGGCAATAAGCAATTGATAAGCGACAACATACATATTAAAGTGAAACTGAATCAATTGACAGCATTTGTAACATAAATGTTTTACATAGTCTTCAAATGGTTCTGTATGTCAAACGTTCAAATGTGATGGTTAATATGCGAACGCACTGCATTTAATTCCTGCCCTAAAGATGATATAAAACCATTGACACACAAGAAACATAAACTGAACTGAAACTAAATTAAAGCAAAGGTAATCACATTAGAGATATGACTGACAGCGTTGACTCAATATGGGACAATATTCTGTAGAACAAATGTCATATGTCGTGACAGTGATTGTCTCAGGCTGACAAACAATTGACAAAGGGGAATGACGTGTAACCGTTAGACAGAATCAAAAAGGCTATAAGTGGACTACGGTTTCATATTTTGTACACAAAATGACTTGAAAACGTCGACACTGCCACTGTGTTTGTGTTTCAGTTTACGGTCCAGAAATGAGAAAAAAAGGCAAGGTGGCTAAGCTAGACGATGCTGTGGGAGATGTCTCTTTTCCCTGTCTGATGAATATAGAACGCCAGAAGTATACGTTAGTGTGCCTTAATGCGATGACCTGGCGGGTTCCATTGAATAAAAAAGACCTAAAATATAAATCATGATGATACAAATGAATAAAATATTCTTGCAGATATTTGTGGTTAACAGCACAAGCCTTACTAAGTGTTATTATTAATATCAACGTGAAACCCGTCACAATATAATATACTGAATGCAGCACAAACTCTCGTTTAACTAAAACATCATGAAAATGCCATAATATGCCGTTTGGATGCATCCATGGGGATGTCATCTTAGAGATATGGAATAAAATATTTAGCAGGGTACCAGTGTAGCTGCAGCCAAGAGTTCCGTCGCGAAGTGACTTCAAACATTGTAGGTGGCAGTAGAGGTTTCCTCATAAATCTATTCAGAACCTTTCATTGCATTTCCATAGGTGCCGGTATTTGTACTATAGAGTGTATGAAAGGAAAGTGTCGAATTGCGGTTTATAACATGGAAAGATATGCAGATACAACTAGTAATGGTACATGTGTGTTCTTAATCCAAGAGAAATTAAAGAATAAATGAATTTGAGTATGGGTATTTGTTTACAATCATCACTACTTGCCCAAGGGAGGCAAGTCTCCACAGCTAATTGCGGCGCCTCTGGGGAAGGTCTACTCACGCCAGATATCAATGTGAAGAGCACAATGAGGTCTTTGTGCTTGTGAATGACGTTAACGCGACCAGACGGTATTTGGATATGTGTTTGACTGCTATAATAAACCACTGCCTTCTTCTGATTATAGAAATAAAGAACGGGTATGTACAAATGGAATACAAACATCTGCCTAACAGGTATATCTAGCATCATAGCAGTGTCTTTTACTTATCTCATTGTCACACAAAACCCTTACATCAATTCACGCCCATTTAGGCGTCATAATAGAAAAGTTTCTTTACATTTGTTTGTAGGTTATAAAACACACACGCTAAAATACGTATCATTGAATGCTGCTGGGGAAAGAATGTACTCTTTCAACACGAATCGTGACACGACATATTTTCCCAAATGATATAACTCACTGAAGCAATAGAATTCAATTTCTAAAAGCATTGCGTATGATACCGTATGTTTGTATGTGTCACTCTTATTTTACTTCTCTGTCTCTCATTTCCAATGCAAACAGTACACAATAACATTCCCGTTCACACAGAGATTTAATCAACTGCAAGATAGGTTTCAAGGTAACCACGAGGGTATAAAATGTATGATGGCAACGACGCTATGTCATAAAGTGAAGGTATTCTTGGACCAGGTCTAATACATGGGCCTCCTTTCTTTATTTACTGTTTTTGTTATGATGTATTTAAAGCATCACGTACAAAGTGATGAATTAAAGCATCACGTACAAAGTGATGAATTAAAGCATCACGTACAAAGTGATGAATTAAAGCATCACGTACAAAGTGATGAATTAAAGCATCACGTACAAAGTGATGCACATGTACATGGAAAGGGCGAAACATCGACATGCACATTCGATTCCCAAAGTCAAAATCAACAACAACTGGATCATAAGAGGAAGTAGCAATGACAACAGTTTGTCCAACACACTTTTGGCGGGCATACTTTGCTCTTGAAAAACATGAAAAACACTTGCTTCACAGCTGGCTGTGTTGTGTGTACATCTGATGTACTTGTGTTACACTTTAGAGCGTCTGGCGTGCCAATGTGCTATCCTTGAACGGTAACAATATACTTCTATATTATTCTCTGATATATTTAAACATGACACTTATGATCAATATTCAGTTACACTCTGGGGGATGTTAAGAACACTAGTATACGAGAAAGAAGTTTTTATTTTTTTTTCATAAAAATTAGATAGTTTCAAACAATGTTGACATAAGCTGCGCAAGATTATTCGGCCATTCGAGAACATACGTGGTTGGTGTGTTAGAAACACGTGATAATCGAATATTAACGATCATGTGTTTCGTTTTCATGCTTCATAATTTCATTTCAACTTTTCGTTATTGAGTGAAGGTACGAACTCTAGTTAATGTGTAACAATAAATTATAAAAAAAACAATCCTCACTTATCGTAGCTATTCAGTGGCAAGGGGACTCACCATGTGTACCAATAGATCTTCTACATTTTGATGCTTATCGTGAGTCACATCCATAGATTAGTTCTACACTGTAGTTGAATATAGTCGCCTCCTGATAAATGTCGAGGAAATAATTTTGGGGACCATTAGGTCACATGCCCGGACCAGTGTTTGTATAAATATCACGGAGGAAGGAATCACGATAAATATGTAAGTTAATTCGTGCTGCTACCTCTGACCTGCCTTCTGCGACTGTCTGGACAGCAATTGACTCAGTCACCTCAAACCTACCATGGCGTCGTACAGAGCCAGTCAACGCATACAGTATCAGGATATGTGTTTGGGTATATTTCTGTCGACTACCAACATTCTCTTCTCCATTGGCTGCATTTACTGCTTTATTGTAGTATCGATGGAGTCAGACCTGCACAGAAATACAGTATTTGGATTCATGAACAGTTTGTGTTGTGTGAAAAGGATTGCTGGTAGAGAGTATACCCTACTGTTCCTGAAAAGGATTGCTGGTAGAGAGTATACCCTACTGTACCTGAACTGCCGTGCCAATACAATTGTCTCTGCAAGAAGGATCGTCAGGTTTGCCATGAAGCCAATCCGCCAGCTACTTCCCAACGTGACTTCTGAGGACAAGACCCCTCTGTCTGCTCTGTGTGTCGCCCTGATCTGATGTGGCGTCCACTGCATCACTGCTTAGTAGGCAGATGACTGTGGGTAGATGCTCTTTCGCCAATAAAAAAATGTCCTTGGAGCGATACATGATCCTGTTGTAAATGAAATCGATTGTGGTCCATCTGCCTCAATGTCTGCTGAAAAGGTGCACGTGAGTGAGTTTACTGTTACGTCGCACTCAGCAATAATGCACCTATATGTCGGCGGTCTGTAAACAATCGAGTCAGGACCATACAACCAGTGATCAACAACATGAGCATCGATCTGCGCGAACGGGAACCGATGACATGATTGTGTAAACCAAGTCAGCGAGCCTGACCACCCGATTCCGTTGGTGGCGTCTTACGACAGGCATAGCTGCCTGCTGAAAAGGGAATTTGCTGAAAAGTGTCGAGATTTACAGACAGGATTATAGTTTAAACTTGGCGGCGCTCTGCGTGACAAACCTCCTTCTTCTGTAAACTGTTCTGGCAATCATCCTTCTTCATCCCAAATATGTCCAACCTGGAAGATACAATCTGAAACGTTCATACACACCAAGTATGAACGTAACATATTTTCCTTGATGCGAAGATACTTGTTCTTGTCCAAGAATCACCACATGTACTCTAACTTCTAACACAGATTCTGGAACCATTTCATGCAATTCCGTCGGTTGCCAGACTGACTACACTTGGACGGACTCCTCTGCTCCAACTTTACTGCCTCCACCCATCCAGGCTCAAACCGCTCAGAGGACGTCCGCTTCACCGACAACAACCTCTCTTTCCCTCTAGAGATAAGAACACCAGTGCCAATGTTAATCATTCGAAGAAAAAGAAAAAGCAATCTGATCGTGTTCCTAAAGCACACACAAAAAAACTACTTTGCTGTTGAGCACGTTTGGGGTGCTAGAGGACATGGACGTATCGTCTCCTCCGAACACCCGCTCCCGGAGTCACCAGTGGCCACAATCCAGTAATACAGTTGAATAGTAGAGGTTTTAGGAATGATTTAAATCAATTCATTTCATTCAAGGCTTTCAACCGGTCGCCATCTGTTTACAAGAGACATGCTACACACACGCTGATAAGTTTTACCTAAGAGGCTATTTTTCCTGTAATGTCTTTTCCCCTCTTATCTTACTTAACAATGGCATCATCCATAGTCCTGTCCATCTAAATTCTCCGCTTCAAGCTGTAGCGTTCCGTGCACATTGCTTTTACATTCTGTCCACTGTACCTTCCACCATCTTCTTGTATACAATAGTCTGAACTTCAAGATCTCTATGACCAACTCCCCAAGCCCTGCATTATTAAGGGTAATTTAAATGGACACAACCCCCTTTGGGGTGGTGCTCAGACGACTACTAAGGGGAAGCTTTTAGAAGATTTTATATCTAATACAAGGCTTGTGTATACTTAATGACGGCTCAAGAACGTATTTACATCCCGGCACAGGAACTTACTCTGCTATTGAGTTATCAATTACAGATTCGGCATTACTAAACGAACTTGAATAGTTTGTCCACGAGGATCTCTCTGGAAGTGACCACTTCCCTACTATTGTGACTGAGTGAGTGAGTGAGTAAATATTTATCGGCAATATCTCAGCCATATCGTGACGGGAAAAAAACACTGAAATGGAATACATGTGTATTATAAAAACCTGTCAACAAAGGACTGTAAAGCAAATAGAATATCACAGACAAGAATGTAAAACTAATAACTATACCTATAACAATTTATCTATAGAGGACAATGCAATATAAAAATGGGCTATAGATTGCTGACAACTGAAGGTAGATCGCCATACTAGGGACCATGGAGACTTACAGTACTTTTGCTACCTGCATGGACCATAGCTGGATTTATATCATCCCCTCAGCCGTCATCAATTTGGGAAATCTAGCCATACAATAAGAAACCCCACTTATTCTACGATTAAAAGCCTGGAAATTTAGAATTTACTTTGAATGTTTGTGGACTTACGTACCCTCTCAGGAGGATAATAACCTTACAGTACTTCAATCCCCTTCGAGGATACAGCCACTAACAAGCACAGTTGCGAATTTCAACTTCCAATAATAGAATATTTATCTATTTACAATTCAGTTAATAAATCTAATTCTTTTAAAATGCAATGATTAAATGAGAACTTGTGTTATTAAAAAGATCCTTCAGAATTTGGGAATTAAAATACTGATCCCTTGTAATGGAATACTCAACACAGTCAAGCAGGATATGCTTGACAGTGATTCTTTCATCACAAGGGATACAAAACGGAGGATCTTCGCCTTTAAGCAAATATTTATGTGTGTATCTTGTGTGGCCAATACGACATTGTCGCATGATTACCTCTTCAAATCTGGACTGACAACCCAAGTAGGTGTAACCAACATACGGTTTTATTGCATGTAATTTATTTATGCCCACTTGGGTGTCCCACTTCTTCTGCACCAGATCACGGATATAAGATCTAATGATGGCTTTATAGTCACTGTAAGGAATAAGGAGTGGTGTCACAGATTTGTTGAGTGCTGCTTTAGCAGCAAGGTCAGCCAATGTGTTACCAGAGATTCCTACGTGGCTGGGTAACCAACAGAAGACGATGTCGTAATCGCGAGGGGCAAGATCATTATACAATTCAATAATTTCTATTAAAGGGGATTTTTTGCAAGAAAAATTTTTTAATAGCCTGAAGGCAAGAAGGAGAGTCGGAAAAATTATATATTGTTTACGTTTAGGGTGTCTTTGAATATATTTGAGAGCTGTTAATATGGCGTTAGCTTCTGCTGTAAAAATAGAACTATTATCTGGTAATCTAGAAGACATTGTTCTGGATCCAATGACAGTGGCACAAGCCACTGCACCACCGTCCTTGGACCCATCTGTAAATACGGATTTATAATTGTTATATTTATTTTTCATTTGATTATATTCTTGTTTATGCTGTAATTCATTCGTTTCTGATTTTTTTAAATGCAGTTAATGTTAGGTCAACTTGTGGCCTAACCAACTGCCAAGGAGAAGAAGAAAGAAGACGGGAGGGAGCTATGTTTTCCAGCTCTATGCCGGCCGAAGAAAGAAATGATTTAATTCTGTGCCCTAGAGGTGGAACAAGAGAAGACTTCTTGTCGTACAATTCCTCATAAAGTGGATTAAACACACAGGTATATGCAGGGTTAGATTCATTAGAGTGCAATTTAGTAATGTATTGTAAGGATAATTTAGTACGACGTTGTATAAGAGATGGTTCATCAGCCTCAACGCTGAGACTGTCAACAGGTGAGGTTCCGAAGGACCAAAGACAAAGTCTTAGACCTTGGGGATGGACAGAATCAAGAAGTCTCAGGTTGCGTTTGCAGGCTCCACCATAGACGATGGAGCCATAATCACGTTTTGACCGGACGAGTGATCTATGTAAGTGAAGGAGGGTACTCTGATCCCCTCTCCACTTTGAATTAGAAACAACCTTTAATAAATCCAGTGCCTTCAAGCATTTGGCTTTTAGGGACTTAATATTGGGCAAAAAGGTCAAATGTGAATCAAAAATAAGTCCCAAGAACTTAGCCCCCTTGACAATTTTGATAGGGGTACGACTTAGAAATATCTCTGGGTCTTTATGAGGTTTATAGTTACGGCAGAAGTGTATACAATTGGTTTTTGATTTAGAAAATTGGAAGCCATTTTCAAGACACCATTTATCTATTTTGTTTAAACACAGCTGCAGCTACCGTTCATTAATATGCATATTAAGTTTGACTGACAAAATACTGCGTTGTGGAACACTCTGATCCTGACTTAATGATCAGACAGGGTAGAACTTGAAATTGTCTGTTATTTAAAAATATGGCTATAAATTCAGGCAAACGACCTCGCAAACCGAAATCATGTAAATCTCTCAATATTGACATATTTCCAGGTTGTGTCATATGTGCCTTCTCAATATCAAAAAGATAGACACAGCATGTTGTTTTTTGATCAGCGCGTTTTTCACAAATGATTCTAAACGAATCGTCAGTACTTCTGTTTTTTTACGAAAACCACATTGTATATCTGTTATAAGGTTACCTTATAAGGTTTCCAAGTACCAAACAAATCGATTATTTATCATGCGTTCCATGGTCTTGCAAACACAGCTTGTTAGTGAAATCGGACAATAATTGGATGGATCCGTATGATCACGTCCAGGTTTCGGTATTGGTACCACTATAGCATCACGCCATGAAGAAGGGTATTTCCGGGAAGTCCAAATATCATCAAAAAGTGATAAGATCTTCTCTAAACAGGATTCTGGTAAGTGCTTCAGTAGTTGATAATGTATGTTATCAGCTCCTGTAGCAGTGTCATGAGCTTGATCAAGTGCAGTATGGAGTTCATGAATAGGAAACGTTTCATTATAATCTTCCCCATTATCAGAGTTGAAATTAATAGTTAACTTTTCTTTTCTTGTTGTTTTTGATATTGCTGAAATGTAGGTATATAATTAGAAGAGGGAGAATGTTTAGCGAGAGTTTCGCCCAGTTTATTCGCAATATCTGATTTATCAGTAAGTAATTGATCTCCATGTTTAAGATGATGGACTGTAGATTTAGTACCTTTACCTTTTATTTTCTGGACCATGTTCCATACCTTGGACATGGGTGGTCGAGAATCTATTTTGGATACATAATTTTGCCAAGATTGACGTTTGTTCTGTTTAAAAGTACGCTGCTCTTTGGCATTTAATATTTTAAAGTTATTTAAATTATGCACCATAGGATGGCGACGGAAATAATGTTCTGCTTTTTTCCTCGCCTTCCCAGCTTGTTTGCATTCATCGCTCAACCATGGTTTTCGAATACGTGGAACTGCAGAGGATTTTGGTATACACTTATGAGCTATGGATTTCAGTTCAACGGAAATGTATGTTCTTCACATCCCCAGCAATACCTTGAATACCCTTGGATACAGCAAAGGGGTTCAACTACAACGGTGTCTTGTCAGGAGTCTCAGTCACAATACTCAATCGATGCAGACGGTCTATGG
Organism: Haliotis asinina; assembly: GCF_037392515.1. NCBI lineage: Eukaryota > Metazoa > Mollusca > Gastropoda > Lepetellida > Haliotidae > Haliotis > Haliotis asinina. Next base: position 6,818,638 of record NC_090295.1, on the reverse strand, counting down.
TCAGTATCAACAGCGTCAGTATCAAGTGGACGTTTTGTTTTTTTTGTTGGGTTTACATAAGCCATGGTTAGTGTAAATGGTTCATCATCCGAGCTCCCCACCCACCACGGAGTATCACAAGGACAATGCGAAAGTAAGCGGGCCCCCAGCTTACAACACCAAGGATACTGGGATGAGCAGAAGAATTAAAACATTAATAATTCCACCAGATTGGCCCATGAGCCACCGCCTTCTGGGCATACGACTCTGGGCAAAAACATGAATTAGTAAAATTGAAATTCAGAAGATCCAAAAATCGGCCTAGACCTAATAAGATACATATTACAATTCTCAAAATTTTGTGCAACATATGTTAATGATCAGGGCTTGGCGTGACCAGCCGACGGGTTGAACCGGGCCCATTCAACCTCCCGTCTAGGTGAAGTCAGAGCCAAAGTGGTGTGTTGAGCAATAGGAACACTGGTCCTGTTCCCATTGTCCTCAACCACCAGGATCCACTCCTCCACCGACACAGGGCCGCAACCCACGGCAAACGGGTTGGTGGACCTAATATCACCCCGGGTCCAGGACGGGGGTGAACGGCTCTTGGCTTTACCCTACATTTGTGAAAACCGTGATTCTTTTAGATGTTCCTCCTACTACAAGATGGAACTTTTCCAACTGCTTGCGTCTAGTACATTAACCTAATCCGTTTCCTAAAACTTATTTTCAGATGAGTTGAAAAAGACAGCCGATGTATGTATTCCTAAGTCCTCTACAAATCAACACACTCCAAAAACATGGTTTAATCATACCTGCAAACAAGCCAGAGAGGCACGGAAAAAGGCTGAGCATTATTTCTGTCCCCATCCTATGATCCATAACTTGACAAAATTGAAATTTTCAAATGCAAAAGCACTTCGTACTTTTAAACAGAAGAAACCCCAATCTTAGCGAACCTATGTCTCTAAAATCAATGCACGTACACCGATTTGTAAAGTATGGATTATGATCAAGAAAATCAAGGCTAAGGGTTCCAGATCAAGCATTCACCATCTTAAAGACGGCGACCAGTTGCTGACGACAAAATCCGATCCGCTAATAAGCTTGGTAAAACACAAGCGAAACATTTGTCTTCATCAAATTATGTACCTCAGTTCCAAAAGTATCAAAATCAGCAAAGCAAAGAACCCTATTAATTTTACCTCCGACAATAGTGAAGATTATAATGAGGTATTTTCCATTAACGAAATCCATACTGATCTTGACCAGGCTCATGATACTGCTTCAGGAGCTAATAACATACATTATCAAATTCTGAAGCATTTACCATAATCATATTTAGGGACACTTCATATTTGTGGTGATATTTGGACATCTGGAAATTTTGCTTCATCGTAGCGTCATGTTATAATTGTGCCCATTCCTACAACTGGACGTGATCATACTCAATCTCCCTATTATAGGCCACTTTTGTTAACTAACTGCGTTTGCAAGATCATGGAGTGCATTATAAATGATCGACTTGCTTGGTGCTTGGAAACAAATACCTTAATAACACATATGCAATGGGATTTCCGTAAAAACAAAAGTACTACTGATCATTTATTGCTTCTAGAATTTTTTGTGAAGAATGCCATCATTAATAAAGAACATGCAGTGTCGATATTCTTCGATTTAAAAAAGCATAAGACACAACGTGGAAACATGACTTTGGAGTGCACGGCCGTTTGCCCGAGTTTATAGCCAACTTTTTAAATGATAGGCAGTTTCAAGTCCAAGTGGGTTCCACCCTGCCTGATCATTACAGTCAGGATCAGGGTGTCCCACAAGGTAGTATTTTGTCTGTCACATTGTTTAGTATCAAGATCAAGAGTTATCAAAGCTTTTAAACTATTCCGTTGATAGGTCACTCTTTGTGGATGATTTTAATGTTTCTTGTCGTCTCAAAAATATGCATACCATTGAACGACAACAATCGTGCTTAAACAAAGTAGATAAATGCTGTCTTGACAAGGGCTTTAAATTTTCTAAATTAAAAAACTAATTGTCGTAAATACAAATCACACGAAGACCCTGAACTTTTTGTTAAACGGCACTCCCATCACAGTTGTTAAGGAAGCCAAGTTCTTGAGGTCTTTTTTTCTATTCTCATTTAGCGTTCTTGCCACATATTAAATCCCTTAAAGCTACATACCTGATACCTCTTGATTTATTAAAGCTTGTTTCGAATTATACGTGGGGATCAAACTGCCCTCCTTCACTTACATAGATCATTGGTGCGATCTAAACTTGATTACGGCTCTATCGTATATGGTGGAGCCTGCACTAGAAACTACACCTGTTGACAGCCTGTACGTTAAGGATGATGAACGATGCCTTGAGCAGTGCGGCATAAAATTAACTTTATAGTATATAACAAAATTATATTCCAGTGAGTCAAACCCTGCATATAACTGTGTCTTCAGTCCTCTCTATGAGGATGTATACAATAAGAAATCTCTTGTACCCCCTCTTTGTTTGAGAATAAAGCCATTTATTTCTGTTACCGCATCGAGATGGATAATATAGCTCCTTCCCGTCCTCTTTCGTCTCCTCCCTGGCAACCTTGGCAATTGGTTAGGTCCCAAGTGGACCTAACATTGACCACATTTTAAATAATCAGAAACTAATGAACTAAAAAAAATAAACAAGAATTTATTCAATTACGTACTAAATATAATGCATACCGATCCTTATTTACAGATGGCTCCAACGATGATGGCTTGTGTATCTTGTACCACTGTCATTGTATCCGGAACAATATCTTCCCGATTGCCTGATAAAAGCCCCATTTTCACCATGGAAGCAAAGGCCACATTAACAGCCTTAAAATACATAAAAGACATCCTAAGTATAGACAATATATCATCTTCTTAGACTCTTTTCCTTGCCTTATGGCTTTTAGAAACTTATTATGTAAACATCCACTTTTAATAGAAATTATTGAATTGTGTAATGATCTTGCTACTGGCCAATATGATATCGCCTTCTGTTGGTTACCCAGTCATCTAGAAATCTCTGGTAACATATTTGCTGACCTATAAAGCTACCATTAGATCTTATATCCGTGATCCGATGCAGAGGAAATGGGACTCCCAAGTTGGTATAAATAGAATAGATGCGATAAAAATGGTTATACCTATTTGGGTTGTCAGTCCAGATTTGAAGAGGTCATCATACGACGATGTCACCTTGGTCACAGGCATGGTACACGCACGAATATAAGCTAAAAGGAGAGGATCCTCCGTTTTGTACCCTTTGTGATGAAAGTATCACGGTCAAGCATATCTTACTTGACTGTGCTGAGTATTCCATCACAAGGGGCCATAATTTCAGATCACGAACTATGAAGGATTTTTTTAACAATATCAGTTCTCATTTAATTATTGCAATTTCAAAGAAATTAGATCTGCTAACCGATTTGTAAATAGATAAATATTTTATAATTGGAAGTTTATGTTAGTAACTCAAATTGTTAGTGGTTGTACCCTTAAAGGGGGTTAAAGTACTGTAAAACTATTTTCCTCCTGAGAGGAAGTCCCAAAACATTTGATGTAAATTTGAGTTTTCCAGTTGTTAATCGTAATATTGTTTGTTATTTTCATGTATGGTTAAATCTCTGCTTTAATGGCAATGGCTGAGGGGGTGGTGTAAATCCAGCTTGGGTCCATGAAGGTAGCAAAAGGAATGTGAGTCCCCATGGTCCCTAGTGTGGTGATCTACCTTCAGTTGTTGGCAATGCATAGCCCATATATATTGTATTGTCCTCTATAGTTAGACTGTTTTAGATTTAATTACTGCCCTTAAATGGACACCGGTGATATACTAGTGGTTTTATTGTTCTTCGTCAACAGCGTTTTGCTTTGTGTTTGTTTTTTTATCTACAATGTAATTATTTCTTGTTGTCGTCACGACGTGGCTGCAATATTGCCAATGTGACGAAAATATTAACTCAGTCACTCACTCACACAGCCGAGCAACGATTGAATACACCATAGTACTTTAACCAGCTTGTTCAGTGAAAACAATGGCATCTTAGAAATAGCTTGCATCTTCACAATACTTCCTGCTGTTACAATCAATAATGTATTGCCAAAAAATAAACAAAATAGAAACTAAACACAAAGGAAATGATAAGGTTAGAAATCAATGCTCATACTCAAAACATATTTGTTTTCTATCCCTTGTCAGTAGTTGTAGAAACACCAACAACAATAGCCGCAGTACTAACATAAAAAGATGACGTTCATTCGTGATCAAAGGTCAGTAGGCATGTACTTTGACATAGATTAGAGAGTGGTAACCATATATCTGCTTGTGTAACAAGTATTTTTGCATGGACTCAAATGACAAATTTGAAAGGATGCATGCGTACATTGCTGGAAGAAAGACGATAGCGTAGTTAATTGTGGTTTAATTTTTCCTCACTGTTTCTGTAACAATGGGGCCTAGAAGACAACAATAAACATTTATAACACGATTTGAAACCTTTCGCAAAATCTACATGGGGGTAGGTATTAAAAACCTACGTTTGTTAGATGTGACAAAGTCTGTGAGCGTAACCGGTTTGTCTAGCCACGACCTCTTCAGTCTAATCAGTCATGCGAGACAGATGGACGTATAATCTTCATACATTGTTTTTGTGTGAGTATATTAATTCTGAACGTGTGATGCGATTCTAGTCTACTGGAGACTATTGACACTTAGAGGCAAATATCAGCACAGACATATTGGACTGTCTAATTAATTGACACGATACATTTCACTCCATCCGGGAGAGAGAGGGTAGGGGAAGGTAAGAGCGCTGACACAGAAACGAAATAATTCTTCCACTAATTCCTCGATCTCGTGTAGTTCTGATCAGTCATGATATATGGACTTCCTACACTGGTTTTAACATTGAGAGCCACAAGCAAGTTATTGAAGATACACTTATTGTTACTCTATGCGTGGGTGCATCTCGTTATGGCAGACAGTCTCGCACAGGTTGAGGACAAACTAGATATCCCTTTGTATAATGGTATCATTACAACTCTGTCCAGTCATAGCAGTACATGGTCACCATACAGTAACAGAAGCCTTGATTTCAGGTATATTCACAGTCCTGGATACCAGAGAGACATTGTTGCCAGTGGAGGTGTAAAAAAACCCTTAACACGCTTATGTAACTCTATTTGCTAGAGCTGTTCAACGCTCAACTAGCAGCCATGATCGCCCGTGGTACTGTTGTAAGAGACAGGCATCCCCCTTTACAGATTGAAACAGTCCCATCAGTTCGGCCACCCTCCACTGTTCATAGGTTTTGTGATCATGAACAACTCCGAAACGACGAAACGACGCAGGAAGTTTTTTTTAAAACATCCTCTGAACGAGGAATCATCTCTTTTGAATACATATGACCTACGATTGTTTTCAGTGATGTAAATGACAATCCGAAGCACCATGCGTCCTATACCTGTGGTACAGATTTGCTACACCTAAAAACTTACCTTGTCTTTGCGTTAGTCTGCATTCAGACTCAGTTCTAATCTAAAGAAACGTTTACTAGTGAGGATGTTTAGTGACGTCTTTGACGAGGCGTTCACAGTTTACGTTTTCCACGCTTGCTTTAAACGATTCTTTTAACTACAAATGTTCAAATGCGATGTAAAAAGAGCATTACATTTTATGATTTCCACAAGATGTCACAAAACCACTAAAACAAAGAAAGAGCAATACATTCAACTGAATTCATCTTATGCCAAAGAAAGAAAAAACTATGAAAGAAGCTGACACTACACTGTGATATATTCTGTGGAACAAATGTCACATACCATGACAATGAATTTCAATAGCCGACAGACAAACAAAGCGAAAGTAAAACCAACCATTAAGCAGAACTATGAAGCCTGAAGTGGACAATGGTTGTAATTTTACGGACATCAATATTAGATGGAAAAGTGGAAACTGCTTTCATGTTAGTGTTTTAGCGATGAATATATAGTATTACTTACATAATGGTGTAGAGAGTTGATCAGCAGCTGTGCAGGGATAACCTTAAAATATTGCCAGAATATATGGCAAGAGGTTAAGAGAATTTGCATTGTTTATCTACTTCTGGTGATATTGTTTCACGTTTATATGGCATAGATATACGTTGACGTTTTGATGACAAAGATTGCCATGATAAGCAAATTCAAAAATCCAGAGAGGGTGTTGTTTTGCACCCATTCATACCTTGCACTACCATTGAGAGGCTTATTTGTTGGAATGATTGTCAGTGTGCAAAATTCAGTTAACATGGCATTTTGAAGATATATTCGCTATCAAGTAATTTACGTAACTCTTGACAGTATCCGATGCAGTGTGACGGGGTTAAACATCGATATTCCCATTAAGTATCAGAATGTTCTCTTGTTTCATTGATCATTTTGTCAAAGAGTCCTTGTGCAAAGAATGGTGTCATGTGACCCAGTGGACAGGCCCATGAACTTGAATATACATACAATGGCTATCTGGAGAACCTGTCTGTGTTCTGAACTATCTGGCATCAAGGGACACTGCTGACGCCGGACCGGAGACACTGATTCTAACTGAATTCCAGTAGCGCTGTAACCCACAGTATCCTCGTCAGTAGCCATGACGAAACACGGATCCTGCTGACACAAGCTGACCAATGTACACCGTGTTGATCCATGGGTGTGAATCCGTCAACATGCTCTAAACTACGTGTTAACTGTAAACCCTGTATAATGCAGTAAATATGCCCTGTAACCCAGTAAACACGTAACGTTTAAACCGCGTTAACAGCATTGTATTTTTTTCATGTCGAAACAGCAAGAAGTGTACAGAACACCCCCACCTCCTTCCCTTCACCTGCCAAAGCACGAAGACGCATTTGCAGTTGTAAGAGGAATGTGACTTTAACGCATTGCTTTCCCCGTAGTATGAAGAACAACTGCTGTAATCAAGTGCACTTCAGTCTTATTCCCTTACGAAAACCAATACCAGAGTGTCACTTTCACTATTCATGATGTATTAGCAGTTAACATGAAAATACAAGCAGACAAATTTACAATTACAAACAAAAACTTTACATGTTCTTTAAAGCACACAATTGTTCCTGATGTACAACGTAAGAATTGAAAAAAGACTTTGACATATTCGATAGTCACGATGACAAAGTGCCGTTTGCCGGTCCTGGTTGGGTGCAACAACTATCTAGGCTTCCAATACCATGCATTAACAAATAAATTGTTCGCCCCCTGAAGCTAAAGGCATATGCTCCATCTTGATGGAGGTGAACAATTACAAATGGTTAATCAAAGCATTCATGCTAGTCTAATCGGAGCAGGTTTTTGCATAACCATTTTTCTTTGTTTTTTTCAAAATATAACTTACATGAAGATTCGAAACTAAGGTTGTCAGCAAGATGATATTATTATAAAAACAATGTTCTACATCGGTCTTGTAAGTGTTTGCAAAGACACAAAAATGTTGTTGATGTAGGGGTAGATATGTTCTCGCTCAAGAGTAAACAGCAAGAAACTTTGCAAATTACTGCATATTTTGGGAATGTATTATTGTTTTTCCCGTACGTAATATTTGACCGCATGTTTGGGTACGTGTTCAGAGTGAAGGCCCATTCATCGCTACTCACATAGCTTTTCTCCATCCATTGCTCAGATCTACATGAAAAAGTTCTTATCAAGATATGTGTGTAACTACCGTTCATTACGGCCTAATTTCTGGCCTACAATAAGATATTTAGGAACTGTTTGTGTGACGTTCTGACAGTGATAGACAAAGGTATCTATTAACACTGACGTAGGTGTGTACGAGCAGAACATTACAAACACTGACGTTATCCAGCGTTGTTTACAGCAGCATGACGGACGTCACGTCTCACACATACATCAACGTGCACGCAGGATGATCCATTCGCTTCACGCACAGGCATCGATGCTTGCCAAACAGCAGTATCCTGAACCATGTTCCTTCGCTTCTCACAGACTTAACCTCATTGTGCATGTCAAGTTGGGGGTACATGACGCTTGTATCATGACGGGTTTCTCTTTAGCAACAGGCCGAAGACTCTATGGAATTTGGCGGTGTTCTCAAAAGGTTGTGTAGCATTCTCCTTGAGCTTTATCCATTTACTCTGCTGAAGTTAATTTGTCCCTGGACAGGTTCGACTGACTCGGCTATTTACAGATCTTACTGACACAGTTTTATATTTATGTAACAATATTAAAATGTTGGTGTTATTGACACCTAATAGTTGTCGTTTTGTTGTTCAAGCTTTATTGAAACTTGCAAAATTAGTTAAGCTCAATGCTGACGATCTTGCGTACTAACAGATTTATATTGACCGAAAAGCGATTTACCCGCAACCTATGAACAATGAGATTCTCAGGGACAATAACGCAAGCAGTGCAAAAGGAACTTTAGATTTAAAACCAGAACTTTCACAATTTCTCGCTGCATATTAAGCTCTTGCACACTGCGCTATGTCAGTACGTGGTCTGTTTGACTATGCAATGTACATACGTTGGTTATAAAAGGAACAGAGTTGACATTATCTGCTTGTTCTGCGATTGGAACAATCAATTTTATATACCACCATACACTTACATCGAGATCGGATAAGGCTTAGCTAGGTAATGAGTGAGGTTGACAGAGAATTAAGCAATGATACATAGTCAGCCTAAAGGGCAGAGCACAACATGGGGTTAGAACGAACTGTGAAAACAATGATTTTCTATTCAAATACGAAGTGTCCTTTCCTACAAGATAATCGGAAATTCATTGCTTCACTACATATAAAGTGTAATAGATCGCGATCCTTGCCCGTAATCACTATAATGGCATACTCCAGGCGAACCTGGCTGCGAAGATATCGACACGGGTGTATTTAGTGTGACGTTCGTTCCTATCCATCAGATGTGATATAAAACACTGTCATTGTAGCAGATACTCTAGTCGATGAAAACACGTCTTTATAACGGATGCTGAAGTTGAGGGATCAGGACATTTGAAGAAATCATTGAAATGTTGTTAATTCAATTGCTTAATTCTCCTACAGATAATTTATTTTTCATTCGCTCAAAGCCACAAAGGCTCTATCGCTGCAGTGGCTGAGCACAGAGATGCATCGTTGCTATGGTGGATGCCTATTTGATTTATGATTTCGTTATCTCTGTAGCGGTACTGGACAAAAGGGATGTCGACATGGGCATTATAGTGCCGCATTTGTAACTTGTTGTAAAGAGAATGCTCACTTTACGAATAATGGATTGTCTGTTTAGCAAGTTAAATTATCTGGCGCGCTAAATTCGGTTTTCCATTACCTCAATCGAACCGTTCTATGTAGATCTGAGTGGCAATGGAAAAGCCAAGAGTATGTTCATAATAAATGCACAAATGTGTAAAATGCTTGTTTAGTTTGACTTCCACATTACGTTGTTAATCATGTGGTCTTTGTGTATCTACCTTACAAATATCTGTATAGCAGATGGACTGTGATGCAGAAAAAGTGTCAATGGGTGAAATGGATTTGCGATAAAAAGCCAGTTTACAGTTTCAACACTTCGAACATTGTTTCCTTAAATGTTCAAAATGCCCTTTTAAAAAAATACTCTGAATCGATTTTAGTTTTAACACCATCCTGATAGTAACACTATGGCAATGAAGATGAACGTATTTGATACATGTTCATTCGGAATGTGCAGGGTAGCATAGTGAAAATCGACTGTTCACCCGGTAGCACAAGGTATGACTGCTACATCATTGCACTGAATTTCTTTTTAATTAAGCTGGTTGACAATATTAACCAGTTCGTACCAGTAAGCTACTGACACCAGATTTATGCAGCTATGTGCATGCTCTCTACCGGCCCGGTAGGTAGTTAGGTAAGCAGGTTGGTATGTATAATACCTTGTGTTTTGGAATGTGTGTTTCTCATTTTACTTTTCTCTCTACATGCTCACAGTCATATTGATTTCCAAAGCGAACGGTACAAGTGTATATTCTCGTCCACACAAAGGTACTATCAGTGCATTGTCTGTTTCAATGTGAGCACGGGGGTATAAAATGTATCATGACAACAACGATATGTCACAACGTGATAGTATTCTTCGACAATGTCTCTCTTTTATGACTCGATAATAACTGATCTACTGAAAAGTCCTTTGTTCATCTCCTCCTGTATTGTCATAAAGCATCACGTACAACGTGACCTACATAGACATACCAACAGTGAAACATCGACATGTACATTCGATTACCAAATTTAAACGTCACATGCAACGTAACACACATCTTTGCAGTTTCTATTATTTTTCTGTATGCGCTTACGGAAAGTAAACATCAAAAATGCCAATTCAGCCAATAAAGTTGAAAAAAGTGCGATGAAAATAGCCCACGAAATCGGAGTTGAAACGATATATTATTTTTTCCCCAGCGCTGGGACAAAAAGTGGTTTGAACAGCTGTGGCTCATAACGCAGTGAATGGGTTCACGGACCTTCAAACAGTATGCCTGCCCGGAATATGAGGTCGTGAGCAGTAGTCTAATCTCGGTTGTGTACACAACCAAGTAAATAGTTTACTCGTTAGATAGAAAGAACATGTTGATTGTTATAAGCAGATTCTGTCACAGAGGAAACTCAATGCCTGCTTTGTTGACGCTTATGACATTTATGGCGAATATTTAGCTACTGTATGTGGGATCTTTCTACCAAAAAGATTATTCAAAAATGGAATCACTAACAAATATGTGAATTAGTTCGTGCTGACCTCTGAACGGTTATCTGCGTGTGTCTTATCAGCCATTAGCACCCCAAGCCTCCCATGGCATCGCACGGAACCATTCAACGCACATAGTGTCAGGACATGTTCTTTCGTAGAGCTTTGACGACTGTCAACATGTCCTCCTCCATTGGGTGCATTTACTGCATTGTGTTATTGTCGTATCGATAGAGTCACACCCACATAAAAACATGGTGGTTGGATTCATGAACATTTTGTGTAGCGATTTGACATGCAAGTGGGGTTGTGTGTAATGGATTGATGGCAGAGTGTATGTCCTACTGTTCCTGAACTGCCGTGCCATTAGAATTGCCTTTGCAAGAAGGATCGACAGGTTTGCAATGAAGACAATCCGCCAGCTGCATCCCGGCGTGACTTCTGAGGACAAGACCCCTCTGTCTGTTCTGTGTGTTGCTCTGATCTGGTGTGGCGTCCACTTCATCACTGCTCAGTGAGCAGATGGTTGTGAGTGCGTAGAAGTTCTTTCTCCAATGTGCATGGCCTTGAAGCGATACATGATCCTGTTGTACATGAAACCGATTGTGGTCCATCTGCCTCAATGTCTGTTGAAAAGGGAATTGTCTAAAGTGTCGAGTTTGCAGACAGGACTATCGTTCAAACTCGGCGGGTTAATACGTGGTTTTACGTGATAATTTATTCATGACTGAGTGAGTGAGTTAATATGTAAGGTCACACCGGCAGTATTGCAGCCATATCGTTACGAGAACGATTAATTATAAAAATACAAATGAATTAATAGCACATACATTGACTGTAAAACCTGTCAACGGAGGACAGTAAAACTAACTAGAATATCACAGTGTAGAATGTAAAACTAGTGATTAGACCTCAAAAACGCATCTGTAAAGGACAATACAATATAAAAATGAGCTATAGGTTGTATTAAATGCTTGTATGTAAGGATGGCAGTTTGACTTGACTAGGAGATGTGAAGGTGCCAGCCACAAGATATCAGAATAGTGAGTCTAACTTCTTAAGGGTTTAACTTTTCTTAACTTTTTCTGTGCAACAGACAATGTAATAATAAGAGGAAGAAAACATTAAACTATTAATTTTGGTTTAGAGTTTCCTACCTGTTTCTGTAAAACGGGCAATGCGACCGAAAGGAAATGACAGCATTAAGCGATTTTTCGGAACATGATTTTAACATTTGGCAATGTGTCCATGTATGTAGGTATTTAAAAACCTGTGTTTGCTAGATATGACAACTTCTGTGTGCGTAAGCGGTTTGTCAAGCCACTGTCTATTTTTTCAATTTCAAAGATGGCAACAACTTTCTTCACTGGAACACTTACGAACAGTTCTATCAGAAAGTGCTATCTTTCAGTCCTTCACAGAGCGAGTTGTGGGCACCTAAAACATGTCAGTCGTATGAGTTGAATGGACGTATAATCTTCATGCCTTGCTTTGAGTGAGTATGATGTTTCTGAACATGTAGCCGATACTACTCTAAGGGCGATTATTGACACTTGGGGGCAAATATCAGCACAGACATATTGGACAATGTAATTAACTGACACGATACAGTTCACTCCATTCGGAAAAGAGAGGGTAGGGGAAGGTAAGAACGCTGACATAGAAACGAAATAATTCTTTCATTAATTCCTCGATCTCGTGTAGTTCTGGCCAGTAATGATATATGGACTTCCTGCATTTGTTTTGACACTGACAACCACTAGCAAGTTCTTGAAGACACATGTATTGTTACTTTATGCGTGGGTGCATCTCGTGATGGCAGACAGAATCACACAGATCGAGGACGAACTAAATCATCGTACCATCACAACTCTGACCAGCCATGGCAATACAAGGTGGCCATGCAGTAACTGAAGTCTTGTTTAGAGAATATCCACAGTCCTGGATACCAGAGAGACATGTATTTGAGAGCGGAGGTGTAAAGAAAATATTAACACGCTTATCTACATTAAAGTTTATTTGCCAGAACTGTACACTACTCATCAAGTACCCATGATCGTCCGTGGTATTGTCGTAAGAGACTTGCATCCCCTTTAGACAGAGGAAAAAAGTTCAATCAGTTCGACCATTCTCCACTGTTCATAGGTTTTGAGATAATGAAGAACATTAATAAACAACGTGAACCATTTCGTATGGACGATTACAAGTCTCTACTCTGCATGCCCGCTTGTTCACGCCCTAGATAGAAATAAGACAATGACAAAGTGCATGAATTTTTTAAATGGAAATTATCTGAACGCAGAATTATGGTTTTGAATACACATGAGAAACCATTGTTTTCCTGATGTGTATGACAAGCTGAAGCACCAAGCGCCTTATCCCAGTGGTACAGATTGGTACACCCAAACAAATTTACCCAGGATACTAGCCCTGTGTCTGTTTTGTTTAGTCTGCATTCAGACCAATTTCTAGTCTAAAGAACCGTTTATTGGTGAATATATCAGTGACATCTTTGTCGCGAGGTGTTCACAGTTTATGCTTCCTATACTTGTCTTAAACGGTTCTTTCAACAACAAAGGTTCCTTTCAGAAAACCACAGAAACACCAAATACAAGACCTTCAAATGAAGTTAATTCATGCCACGGAAAGGAAAAACTATGGAAAAGGTTCATATTACATCGTTATATATTCTGTAGAATAAATGTCGTATACCTTCGTGTTAATGTTTTAGTGGTAAGTACAAAGTATCACTGATATAACAGTGTAGAGAGTTGGTCACCAGCTGTGTAAGGATACAGGGCATGGGGTGACGAGAGAATTTACGTTGTTTCTGTACTTCTAAGGCCTTTCGTGCTGCTAAGATAGCCGAAAGTGCCATACATTAACACTAACGTAAGATCATCTTATCGCTAAGACAGCTTCGAAAATGTAGACCCAGGTGATTATGCTTCATTGCAACATGGCAACAGATATACATTGACGCTTGTATAGCAAACATTGCCATAAGCAAGTTCATAAGCTCCGATAGGGTGTTTCGCACCCATTATACCTTGGACTATTACTCAAAGACCTGTAATAACTCTGAGTGTGCAAATTCATATAACACAGCATCTTGAAGATACAATTGTTATCAAGCAAGTTACTGTTAACAGTTCCTGATGCAATATGACAGGGTTAAAGTTTAATAACGCCATCATGCATGGGAAAAGGGTGGCCTTTTGTCTGGCATTATTTCAACATTGATTCCTAACGTATTTCAGCCCAACCGACGTTGACCATTTTGTTATAAGGTCCTACGTGAAGAAAGTCGTTATTCGACCCCAAGTACAAGTACATGAACTTGGGTACACATATAATGGCTATCTGGAGAATCTATCTGTGTTTTGAACTATCCATATCTATCACGCGTCGATCTGGACACGGCTGACGCCAGTCCGGAGACACAGATTCTCATTGAATTAGATTCCAGTAGAGCTGTTACCCAAGGTATCCCCGCCAGTCGCCATGACTGGTTCCTAGTGACACAAGCTATATCGATGACCAAGGTACACCGTGTTGATTCATGGGTGTGATTCAGTTAAAATGCGCGAAGCTGCGTGTTAACAGTAAACCCTGTAACATCCGCTACGCCTGTAACGCTTAAATCACGTTAACAATATTTCAGCACAAGCGGGAAGGCACCGAACGTGGTTTCAACATCTTATTCACGTGCAAACAGCAAGGAGAATACATGACATTCCCCACCTCTTTCCATTCACCTGACAAAGCACGAAGAAGCATGTTTACATCCCTGCTTGATGTTGTAAGAGGTATGTCACTTTATCGTTTTGCTTTCTCTGTGGTATTATGAACAAGTGCCGTAAACAAGTGCTCATCAATCTTTTCCCAGTACCCAAGTTACACTTTCCTTGGTCATGATGTATTAGAAGCTAACAGGAACACACACGCAAACAAAATTACAATTACTAATACAAAAGCTTAAATATTTCTTAAACACAGAACTGTTCCTCATGTACAACAAAGGTTTTGAGAAAACTTTGTTTAACATATGCGATAGTAATGATGACTGTCGCTGCTTGGGTGCGACAACTAGCTAGGCTTCCGATACAATACATTAACATACATACCGATCACCCGCTGCAGCTAAAGGCATATGGTCCGTCTTGGAGGACGGGAACTATTACAAATGTTTTATCAAAGCTTTCTTGTTAGTCTAATCGGAACAGGTTTTTGTGTAACCATTTCTGTTTTTTGTCCGATATAATTTACATGAAACGGAAGAAGGGTGATATTATAAATTGACTTTCCATATTATCTTTCTATTTTGGTCTTCTAGCTGCTTGCAAGGACACAAAAAAGTTGTTGAAGAGGTAGATATGTCCTTGTTCAAGAATGAACAGTAAAAAACTCTGCGAATTACTACATATTTTGGGAATGTATTATTTATTTCCCGTGCATAATATTTGACTGTTTATTTGGGCACCTGTTCGGAGTCAAAAACCAAATTATCCTCAAATAGCTCATCACCACCTATTCTTTAGATGTACATGAAAAGTTTCCTACTCAAATATGCGTTTAACAACTATTGATCACTGCCAGTTTTATTGTCCACAGTGAAGACACAAAGGAGTTGTTGAAGAGGTAGATATGTCGTTTCAAGTCTTTGAATGTCATTTAGAAGTGTAAATACATAAGAATGAAGATTTTATGGATATCAACTTCTTTATGAGAGAACACAACGTTTCGGAGTTAATGCTTACTCCTTCATCAGGTGATTGGGAAAGGGATACAGAGGTGTATTTATATGTACAGGTAAAACAATAACAAAGTAACAAGTGGAATGAGTTAACGAAAGCTAGTATAAACAAGCACTGATATCAGTGATATCAGTGATATCAGTGCTTGTTTATACTAGCTTTCGTTAACTCATTCCACTTGTTACTTTGTTATTGTTTTACCTGTACATATAAATACACCTCTGTATCCCTTTCCCAATCACCTGATGAAGGAGTAAGCATTAACTCCGAAACGTTGTGTTCTCTCATAAAGAAGTTGATATCCATAAAATCTTCATTCTTAGATATGTCGTTGTTCACGACAGAACTGTAAGAAACTTTGCATGCATCTCGGAATCACTCAGAATTAATTCATATTTTGGGAACGTATTGATGTATACTCCGTACATAATATTTGACTTCTTATTCGGGGATCCGTGCAGGTCCCGGGGTAGAATAGGCCTTCAGCAACCCATAAAAGGCGACTCAGCTCGTCGTAAGAGGCGACTAACGGGATCGGGTGGTCAGGCTCGCTGACTTGGTTGACACATGTCATCGGTTCCCAATTGCGCAGATCGATGCGCCTGTTGTTGAGCACTTGATTGTTTGGTCCAGACTCGATTATTTACAGACCGCCGCCATATAGCTGGAATATTGCTGAGTGCGGCGTAAAACTAAACTCACTCACTTATTCGGGTACCTGTTCAGAGTCAAGGTCCAATCATCGCTCACTCCTCAGCTTATCTCCACCCAGTCCTGTGATCTATAAGCTAACGTTCCTGTTAAGATACGTCTGTAACTACTACTGATTAAGGCCAGTTTTATTGTCCACAATAAAATATTTAGAAACTGTGTGTGTGACTTTCTGACAATGACAGGGGAAGATATCTACTACCAATGACGTAGGTATGTACCAGCAGCACATTACAAACACTGACGTTATCCAGCATTGTTGCACGACGGTAGAATGACGTCACGTCTCACACATACATCAGCGTGCAGGATGGTCAACTCTCTTCACGCACAGGCATCGATGCTTGCCAAACAGCAGTGTCCTGAACCATGTACCTTCGTTTCTCACAGACTTAACCTCAATGAGCATGTTAAGGTAGGGGTATATAAGCGTCTATTGGGTCTGGCGGTGTTAGAGTTGCATTTCTCTGTTTCCAGGTTCGACTGACTCGGATGTTTACGGATCTTACTGTATTGTGACACAGTCCTTTGCACGTTGCTGCTATTGGCATGTATTAGTTGTCTTTATTGCTCAAGCTTTATTAAAACTTGGAGAATTAGTTAAGCTTAATGGTGACTATCTTAGGTACTAACAGATATATATTTACCTAAAAGCGATTTGCCTGTGAACTATTAACAATGAGATTCTCGTCGATAATAATGCAAACAGTGCAAAATTAACTTTTAGATTTAAATATGCTGAGTCAAAAAAGAAACTTTTCATTCTTTCTTCAGCGCACTATAAAAGAACAAGAGATGGTAAGATGGTTAAATTGTTATTATTTCATTGCTGAGATCTGTGTGGTGTACTCGATACACTGACAGTGCTACAATCAGTTCCTTTAGGCTACACCGTCGTTCCAAAACATGGGTATACAGAATGTCAAGTCACAAAAATAAAACTTCGAAATTTCTCAGTTCAATATTGTGTATGATCGCCCCGCACGTTCACCACTGCCAAACACCGTCTCCTCATCGATTGCCTGATGTTTGTGAACATGTGTTTGGGGATTCTGCGCCATTGTTTTTGGAAGGCAGCGCCAAGTTCCTGCAAATTCTGAGGTTTGTTCCTAAGACCATGAAGCCTTCTCTCAATTGCATGACAAACGTGCTCTATTGGAGTAAGGTCAGGGGATCTCGATGGCCAGTCCATGACGTTGATTCGAGTGTTTTGAAGGAACTTTCTTGTCAACATCGTGGTATGCGGTCGAGCATTATCATGCTGGAACTGTAGACCTGGGCCATGAGCCCCCAAGAGAGGAACGAGTTCAGGGGTGAGCACCGCGGTAAGCAGTAACTGTGAGGTTTCCGCGGATGACCGGAAGTCGGGAACGGTTGTTCCCACAGAAAACACCCCAGATCATGCAACTTCCGACCCCGAATCTGTCGACTTCCTGTAAACAACATTGGGCATACCGTTCACGACGTTGTCTCCGGACTCTGTGCCTGCCGTCCGCGAATCTCAGGGTAAACCTGGATTCATCGCTAAAGACGACTCGATTCCAGTCTCTCTGTGTCCATCGGAGGTGACGTTGCTCCCACAGCAGACGTTGACGTTGATGAAACGGTGTCAATAATGGATCACGATATGGACGTCGAGAATGGAGATTGGCAGCCCGCAACCGATTTCGAATGGTCTGTGAGGACAGTCGACCTCTAAACATCTCAATTATTAAAATCTTAATTATTTTTAAAAATTACTCTTTGAGAAGTTTCTTATGATTCAGTATATGACTATTTCTTACTGCAGGTTTCGCTGTTGCACAGTGCGTTATGTCAGTACATGGTCTGTTTGACTATACTATGTACATATACTGTTAATAAAAAGAATGGAGTTGACATTATCTGTAGGGCATTGACTTAGAAAGTACCTTCTAAAACAAACAGTCTATTTACTTTCGTCACTTTGAACCAGTCCGTGCGTAATTTGAAATCAGTAATTATCAACTTATTTTGTGACTGGAGCATCAATTTTATATACCACTATACACTTACATCGAGAACGGACAAGGCGTAGCCTGGTGCTGGTGAAAGTGACAGAGAATTAAGCAATGATACATAGTCAGCCTAAAGGGCAGAACACAACATGGGTTTAGAACGAACTGTGAAAACAATGATTTTCTATTCAAATACGAAGTGTCCTTTTCTACAAGATAATCGAAAATTCATTGCTTCACTACAAATAAAGTGTAATAGATCGCGATCCTTGCCCCGTAAACACTATAATGACAGACTCCACGGCGAACCAGCTTTGCGAAGATATTGACACGGGTGTATTTAGTGTGACGTTCGTTCCGATACATCAAATGTGATATAAAACACTGTCATTGTAGCAGATACTCTAATCGATGAGAACGAAAGATCAGGACATTTGAAGAAAGCATATAAAGGTTGTTAATTCAATTGTTTACTTCTCCTACAGATAATATATTTTCCAATCCACAAAGGCTCTAGTGCTGCAGTTGCTGGATAAAGGAATACAGCCTCGTTGTGAAGGATGCCTATTTGATTTATGATTTCGTTATCTCTGTAGCGGTACTGGACAAACTGGATGTCGACTTGGGCATTATATTGCCGTATTTGTAACTTATGGTAAAGGGAATGCTCACTTTACGAATAATGGATTGTCTGTTCAGCAAATTAGATTACCTGGCGCACTAAATCCGTTTTCTTCCTGTAGCCACGTTCGTTTGTTTTTAACAACACTTGTTTTGAAAATATACGTTTTGTGGACCACACTGGCGCATTAACTCTTTCAATAAACACGATGTATTTCATTTCCTCACCCGAGCCTTTCTACGTAGATCTGAGTGGCGCTGGAAAAACTAACAGTGTATTTTCATAATAACTTGAAATTGCACAAATGTGTACAATGTTTGTGTAGTTTGACTTCCACATTATCTTGTTAATCGTTTGATCTTTGTGTATCTGCGTGATCAATACGTGTGTAGCAGATGGACTGTGATGCAGAAAAGGGGTCAATGTAGGAAATGGAGGTGCGATAAAAATTCATTTAAAGTAAAATGTTTCTGTAATATTTCCAAAATGCTATTCTTACGATCCACATTCCGATGTTTCTCAATTGATTCAATGTTAGCACTATGCTGATGGTAACAATATGGAGATTGCGGTAAATACATATGCATATATTTACATACTTGATAACAGATACAAATATATCTAATATGAGCCAAAATGACGAAAGTTACCGTTTCCTATTTCTGATTGGATGCAAATGTCTAGAAAAACAAGATGTATATAAAAGGCGAAGGAACTTTATGCTTCCTTGGATCTCAGTTTCTAAACATATATGTTTAAATGCATTTCCCGAACGTTGGAAACTACTTTTTATACCAACACATATTTTCCCAAGCCTTATAACTCACTGATGCAGTGGTCTGAAATTTCTTAAAACACTGAGTGGGAATAATATTGGAAAGTTATTGCACAGTGTCACTTACAGCTGTGTAAACGTTAGCTTGGTTTGTTTTGGGTTTTTTTGGTTTTTTTGGTTTTTTTTTTGTTTTTTGTTTTTTTGATAGCACCAAGTATGAATGTTGCATATCGCTACATTGTTGTACTGAGTTTCTTTTCTATTAAATTGGTTGAGAATATTAACCAGTCCGTTCCAGTAAGCGTTTGAAACCAGATCTAGTTTGCAGGTAGGTATTTAGACAAGGACGTTGATATGTAAGATACCGTATGTTTTGGAATGTGTGTTTCTCATTTTACTTTTGTCTCTCCCGCTCACAGCCATATTGATTTCCAAAGGGAACAGTACAAATGTATATTCTCGTCCACACAGAGTGTTATCAATGCATGGTTTGTTTCAACATGAGTATGAAGGTATGCACGACGGTATATAATGTATCATGACGATATGTTGTAGCATTCATGGACATTGTGTTTCTCTTTTATGACTCGATAATGACTGATCTACTGAAAAGTCTTTTGTTCATCTGCTTCAGTACTTTCAGTATGGATTGAAAGCATCACGTACAACGTGACGTACATGCTTAGAGTGAAACATTGACGTATACATTAGATTACCAAATCTAAAATTAGCAACAATTTGGTAACAATGTACAATGATAGATGATTATCAGAGGCGTTAACAATAACCAAATGTGATCTTGATAAAAAGATCATTTGCTTCCACACAGGTTGTCAGCCAACATCTGATATACCTTTGTTGCACTCGGGGATTGTGTCTAGCAATTCATTGCTTTGTGTCCTTCCACGACAGCAAGATACTCATACCGTATATTTCTTTGATATATTTAAATATGAGATTTATGATGGATATTTTGTTACAGTATGTGGGATCTTTTGAAACAACTGGGTAATAGTATTCAAGAAAGGTAATCTAATTTTTAAATTTTATATTAGTTGCAGAAAAGTAATATCAGCTGTCCTAAATTACACAGCCATTCGAGAACATACGTGGTGGACACCTAATGATGTTATGAAAACAATATTATCGTATCTAGACAATTATACCTCCCCTTTTCAATGTTCCGCGATGTCATGGTTGCATTTATCACGTTAAACTGATCTGTCCCGACATGGTACTTGCTTTGACTTTGTTGATGAATTCACGTTCATAAAAAAATAAAATGTGGACCTATTTTTATTTATATTAATATAAGGACAAAATCAAAAGCCTTCGTAAAATCTTGATATATACAATAGAAACGTTCACTGTTTTGGAGGGTTAATTTCGGACAATACATTGTATCGTAAGATATTAGCTGTACAGTAACCTTTTTTAAAATCTCGCCTGTTCTTCGGGACTATTGTCAAAAAATTCAGCAAAACGTTTAAGACGTTCATTCATGATAGAACAGAATATTTCCCTGAAGGCTTTCATTAAAAATAATCAACACAATCAAAACTTCTTTTTTTGTGCAGTAGAACAATTTAATCCATTCAGATGGGAACATACCCTTTGACAAAATACTATTATATATAGCTAAAAGGTATGGAGCCAAAACATTCTTATTTTGTGCAGATAAGACAGCAAGTACTTTCGACATGAAGCTCGATATCATAGACTCGTGCACTTATCGTACAGATAGAGTCGACTACACCGGAATGGGAAATGACTGCTCATAACCCTGCTAGTCGGGCTCCACGACTACCCATATGCAAGTTCAAGATCCTTTCGAGGAATGGGCTACGAAACGTTCACTAAAACATATGAAAGCATCGTTTGGCCAACTATGTCATACGAGGAAGCAATCTGGTACCTTATACACTATCGGCAATCAACGTGCTCGAGAACCGAGCAATGCACGTTAAAAGCATTCCAAGGATAATAATTCTTATAAACATTCCTCAAACTTAGCTGTATCCGGGAACAAGGGGGGGAATCCACCCTGTGTACGACAATGGGACACCATTGGCAGATTTTATAAAAGTCTGTGCAGTATTAATCCGGACAGGTTATTATTCAAAGTCTTCAAGTGGTCGGACACGAACACTCGTAACGTCCAACAGTTTATGCATGTTAGGAATACCTTTCAAGACAGCTTTATATCCAGCACGATCCAAACCAAAGTGATGGACAAGTACATCATTGGCTGGAAGAGTGACTTGTCACGTTAACACAGCAAATGGGGAGACGGCGGCAATAAACTTAGATTTTATAGGGCATTAACATGGATTTTTAAAACAGACATATATCACTAAAAAGTACCAAGGAGGCACCGAAGAGCACTGGGTAGATTTTACTGGGTATGTTGTGATCATCGTTCGGCTATATTTAACCATTGTAAATGGCCAGTGAACATTTTGGTATTTTTTGCTGATGTCCAGAAATGATGTTTTATGATTTCATGCCCAGATATTGTATGTATATCTGCCAAAACGTGCAAACTTGTTTTAAATATCTCACAAATGATTTCCGTGTCTTCACAGTATTTATGACATGTTTTAATGATGTTGATTTATCTATAAGAGGAATATGTGTAATATTAGTCTCTCATAACCCATTTTAGGGTAGCTCACCTCTTACACTTTTATACCAAGTACCATAATATGCATTTATGTAAACATTTGAGCTAAGACTTTACTAAATAATATGTCTGTCTGTCTGTCTGTATTGTAATGGGGCGGTGGACCATAATATCCTTGAAACCCGTCGACGTAGCTCAGCGTCGCCACCTCTAGTGGACACACCAGGTATTGGCTTAAATTACTTAAAATATGTCACTAAACATTTATTGGTGTGTTGCCGTAGTATTATATGTTATACTGACAGAAATCCACCGATCTGCAAGATTCTGACGAGCATGCCGAATACCGACATTCCACGTAGAGAATACAGTGATCGGAAGTACATAACCTTGAATACACAATGACAGTAAATACAATAATCATACCACGTTAAATTACCGGAAGTCATTACATTTTATTATCGCTATTCACCACATGTACACTTACTGCAGCGTCAGGAATCACCAAGGTCTGCATGTACATCTTTAACAGCACCCTCGCAACAGGAGAAGTGAGTTAACATGAAGTGTGGGTCTCTTTAATCCGAAAAACAACCCATGTATTGCAAATAGCGAGTATAAACTGCCTACATTACTTCTTAGTAACTTTGCCCACGGCAGTAATTATAGAACGCAGAGTGTACAACCTTCGGCGCCTTCCATCATTGGATGTCCATCACAACGGCACATCGTGGTGTCAATCTCAACACTATGGGGATCAAATCTTTCTGCCTACCATGCGCACCGAGTTATTGTGGCTTTCCCATCCTTACAGGTACCCATTCACAGCTGGGTGGACTGGGACACAGAGTCACAGTACTTTGTCCAAGAATTAGTGCACGTTGCTGTACCCGCAACTAAGGGTTTGTCGGTGTTCAACGTCTGATCATCTATTAACAGATTCGTATGTTCCTTCGAGTGGACAGGGTTGTGTACGGCACATTGAAAGGGTCTGCACACAAAGTTGACTCCAAGGTTTTTTACACCCGGTCAGAGATGGGGGGCTACTAGTCTCTTAGACACATTGCCCACCGCGCTGATGATATCAATCACTAGCTTATCTGGTCCAGATGCGATCATGGCAGGTCATCATGGTGCTAGTTTCTGACAACACAGTACATGACCAGATGGATGGTCTCCCGACACCCAATCTAATAAGATACATACAAGCAGATACTCATACCAGCAGGTATCTATGGAAAACATCTACAGAGAGCATCTCGGTTTGAATTCGTTACGACTCCACTGACCGAGGTTAACGCTCAAATTGTAGTGAAATGGTTATTCCGCGGTGTTTTATTCAAAGCCGCTTATCGTTTGTATTTCGCTTTCATGATTGGTATTGATCATGAACACAATTGTTTGCTTGATGAAATGCAAACCCAAGTTCTATTGCTTTTGGTACTAAGACTGTCGAGTACATGAAAGCCATTTTGAAAATCATGTTGGATCCTTATGCACAACTTCAACTTTCCGTAATCACTGACAGTCTTCTGCAGTCATCTTCCAGTGGCATCTGATAAGATGTTTACAGACCCTAAAAGCCTCGGGTGTCGTTCCAGCCTTCAGCTCACTGTTATGGAAATAAGAACATCACCAGTCGTGGACGATTAAGCCCAAAAGGCAATGTTTGTATATTACCTGTAGGGTTGTGAGCACCTTAATCGGAAGCTACGTATTACCACGTGTAGGTACCAGGATTGTTTCCTTATAATAATTAGTTGATTGCATTTTGGAAGCGTATTAAAACAATTCTTTGAATGTCATTTAGAAGTGAAAATACATAAGAATGAAGTTTTTTATGGATTTTTATGGATATCAACTTCTTTATGTGAGAACACAACGTTTCGGAGTTAATGCTTACTCCTCATCAGGTGAATGAAGGAGTAAGGATTAACTCCGAAACGTTGTGTTCTCACATAAAGAAGTTGATATCCATAAAAATCCATAAAAATCTTCATTCTTACGTATTAAAACAGTTCGATATTTTGGGTGTCTGAAGTTTTAAACAACGTTTTTCAAAGGGGATGCACTGTAACAATGGCTTACCATCGAGCCTCAACTTTATGTCTGTACCCAATTTCCGCTTCGCAGTACATCGTCGACGGAAGTGCCAGCGTTGCTGGGACTGACATACAAGAAGCAAATTGTTAACAATGTAAAGTGGAAGTCTGAATGAATATTTTGTCAAGCTCTCGAAATATCATAAAGATGTTTTACACATGTGTGCATGTTCAACTAATTATGTCAATACTGCCACAGAGATCCACACAGGGGGGCCGGAGCCAGGTAATGGAATACACGTAATTTTCTGCAACAGGAGAAAACGCGCCATAAAACACATAGGCCTTGTAAAAACGTATGTTTCGCGAAACGTACAGTTCCCAAACAAGCGTTGGTAGAAACAAACGAATGTGGATACAGGAATGACGGATTTAGTTCGCCAGGTAATTTAATTTGCTAAACGGATAATCCATTATTCGCGAACAGAGCATTCTCTTTACCATAAGTCACCAATGTATCAATACAATGCCCAAGTCGACGTCCCTTTTGTCTGGAACCACTACAAGAGAAAACGAAATCATAAATCAAATAGGCATTCATTACGTTACATCCTCGTCTTCATCCACTGTCTCTGCAGCACAAGTGCCACAGAATAAAATGAATGAAAAGCCATTCTCTGTAGAAGAATTAAATATTGCTTCCATAGTAAAACTTTATGTGATTTCTTCAAATGTCCTGATCGCTCAAATTCAGCATCCGTTTATAAAGACGTGTTTTCATCGACTAGTGTATCTGCTACAACGACAGTGTGGTATATCACACTTGATGGATAGGAACGAACGTCACACTAGAGACGCGTGTCAATATCTTCGCAGCCAGGATAGCCCAGAGTCTGCTATTATAGTGATTACGGGCAAGGATCGCGATCTGTTACACTTTATGAATTTCCGATTATCTTGTAGAAGAGGTCAATTTGTATTTGAATAGAAAATCGCTGTTTTCACAGTTCCGTCTTACCCCATGCTGTGCTCTGCCCTTTAAGCTGACCATATATCACAGCTTAATTTTCTTTCACTTTCACTCCTTACACAGCTACGCCCTGTCCGATCTCAATGTAAGTGTATGGTGGTATATAAAAGTCATTGCTTTAATCGCCGAATAAGTTGATATTTACTAACATCAAACATCCCGAGGAAGCAGTTCAGACGCTGTCGCCGGTGACAGAATGTAAATAGTATGTAATGTTTTTAAGGTGCCTCTACATATTCTTAAAGACAAGCCCAACACAAGAAAATCATTGTTTTCACAGTTAACAGGCTGAATGAGTTTGATCTGTGAGATGCGGAACGACATGCATCAGGACACTGTTATTTAGCAAGTACCGAAGCCTATGCTTGATGAAAGTGGACCATCCTTGGTGTATGCTGATGTACAGATATGTGTGAATGTATGTAGGAACAACACTAAACGTCATACTACCGCTCTCTAGTTGTAAGCGACACTGGATAACATCCATATATGTAATATGTATGGTGGCTGATTAGGGCCATCACTCTCTCGCCTTAGATGTATTAGGCTAGAAAGCGAGAAATCGATAGCACATGACGAAAAAGGGATAACGAGAGATGAGAAAGAGATATCGCGAGATGAGACAGCGATAATACGAGACGAGAAAGAGATAGCACCAGACGAGAAAGTGATGTCATTGCGCGAGAAACCGATGGAGCGAGAAGTCGAGAAAGGGAAAAAGCAATAGGGTGATAGAGCGAGAAAGCGATATTACCGACAATTCAGTCCTGTCTGGGCATGGCTGACTACAAACTGGAGCTCAGTCGCCATTCGTAGTTTCTCAATAGTATTTAATGGTTTTCAGTAATGTTCTTGTTCATGAATGACCTTGTGTGACTTGACGTTTAGAGAATATCTAAGATAGGAGTAGACTTTCCTTTGGCACACTATTTGAACATATATAATAGTCATACCTTGAAATACAGGAATCATTCAGTTTGTGAAGTGACTAAAGGAATTACATATTTTATGTCATCACTAAACTGGAATTGTCTTAAAAATCTTAATGACACCAACCAACTAAACTATGTTATTGTGCAACAATGTGTTAGAATTGCCAGATGAAAGGGAGGGACCAGTGACAAATAAGGCATTGTGATAGCACTAGATCCTAATATGGTATATTCAACCACATCCAAACCATTATCCTAAAGCAAAAAACACGGCATCAACCCAAATTAAGTGAGTGAGTTACGATTTACGTCACTCTTAGCTATAATCCAACAAATTGGAACCATTTATGTTTGTGTCACTTTATTGCATTTCATGGTTATGAAAAATACAGCTCTACTTTCTTGGAATTATTGAAGATGATAAATTTTATTAACTGATGATCTTCACCTGTATGAACCCATATCTCTCCTACCCAAGGAACAAAGAGACGCGCGTGGCAGTAAAGCACCTTGGTAACTAAAGGTAGAAACAGAACCATTCCACAGTCAATGGACTAACACAGGCGAATGAAAGGATGAAGTCAAACGTTCGTCAAATCAAAGCTGAAAATAGTTCGCAGATAAACGCTTGTCTAACTAACCATAGTGAACTTTGAGTGGCATTTTGGATTTGGTGTGCTGAACAATGGGGAAAGTTCTATTGATGTGCAACTTCTTTAATATAATGCAAGCGACGTTTTGATGTAGACACTGTTATGAAGCATGTGATGTACAACACTGCAGGAAAGTATTATATATACATTTGTTCAGTAAGCTGAATGATGTTTACCCATAAACAATGATTCATGATGAAGCCAAGTGTCCGCGTAAATAACAATACTTTGCTCCGTATCACGTTTATCTCACATCATACATATCATCACTAAAAGTACTTTATGACTATATTATTTAGACAGTGTAAATGACATATATATGTCGAAAGTGGATGTGTAACACATTTAGTTATCCACGTCTGACCGCCATCGCAACACACGGATTTACCTATCTCTGTACACATGTATTACATGTATATATCTCAAAGCGTACAGGTGCTCGTGGTCGCGTAGGATGTGATAAGCTGATTGGTGACGCATGTATCCAATTAACTTTATTTTAGTCTGTAACATTTTCGTTGTCTGGGGAGGACTTGAAACTCGTTCAATGTATGTAATTATCTACCTGTATTATCTTGTTTATAATTTGGTCAATTTATGTCAAAACGATTCGAATCTAAAAAGAGCAACAGGTGATATTCACTGGGTTGCAGACAAATAAACCTCCCTTCACATCTACAAAACACTTATCATGTTTACCCAGGACTGCGTCGCCCCACACCTCTATCCCCTACCATTTATGATAAACTACACTCTCTACAATATAAAGCAGTCACAAATAAAAAAACGGCGCAGTAACTCCTGACTTTTTCGTTTTACTAGGTCTTTATCTAATGTTCGTTAATCCACTCCCAATATGTCAGTTTTATATTTTACAAGTATTTTATGATATAGTATTTCATTCCTTAAGTGAGATTATATTACTAGTACTTACTTGTCCGTTTAACATACCTACCATGTCGATGAATCGTGGCACTATCTCAAGTCTATAGCTTGGAAATGGGAAGAGACAGTTTATTTAAGTATCACCTTACATACAACAATATTATGGACAACAATAAAAATATTATGACTTATACATTTGGAACAATACCTTTTTACCATATATTTGTAGAAATATATACGTTAGAAATATGCACACTTACAAGGTCCCGATGAAAGGAACAGGGTGTATAACATTGCATCAGTGATTTTGCCAACGTTGAACCACGTGGGAAGCAGAGTGATCCTTTGGTTCGTTTGTTGTTTAACACCGCACTTAGCACTATCCCAGCTGTATGGTGGCGGTCTGTAAATAATCGAGTCTGGACATGGCATTCCAGTGATCAACATCATGATCATCGATCTACGTGATTGGGTTACGATGACATGTGTCAGCAAGCCCGACCTGTTGGTCACCTTTAACAACAAGCATGAGCTTGTTGAGCTGAAGACCAATGTAACCAAGGGTTTCATATCCCTGTAACACGGGGAAACAGAACAAGGGCAAATGGAAGCCAGGGATTGTTCATCCTGCCATGAGTGATGAGATAACAATGGTGGCGTTTAACAAGGAAAATGTCAATAAAGACATTTAAGCCAGGAATTAACCCAGGCCTAATTAGTGATTTACCGATAATGATTGTTATGCTTTTCACAGGCTTTTTCAAAACAATCATTTATTTCACCGTTTTCTCGCTCTGTGTCGCTTCATCGCTTTTGTACCTTGTTACATAGCTTTCTCGCTCCATCGCTTCCTCATTCTATCACTTTATCGCTCAATCCTCTCGTGCTATCGCTTTCTCGTGTCGTACTATCGCTTTCTGGTCTCTCGTTTTCGCTTTCTCTTCTAGTGCCATCGCTTTCTCGTCTCCTGCAATCATTTTCTCGTCTCGTGTTATCATTTTCTCATCTTGCGATATCGCTCTCTCGCTTTCTCACCTCCAAGTTTTAAGGCGAGAAAGAGATGGTCCTAATCAGCCACCATAAGTATGCCGCTACATCACACACAAACAATTCCATGGCCGAAATATTTCGGACAATACATTTACCCGCAATCAATAGCAGTTACACACACACATGTCTTAATACGATCTCCTTTAAGCCGATGTCAGGACTGGTTGTAAATTAGCTTATAGAGGAGCCATGATGTGGCCATGATGTGAACAATGTCCAAACTAAACATTCAAAAACATGTCAGGTAAATAAAATAACACTGTTCTCCAAATAAGTGTTAAATTGAGAAGTTTTTAAACATTTTCTTCCTGAACAAGTCTGTACCGTTCGTGTCTTTGCAAACAGCTACAACACAAACATACAAATATAATAATGTTATGGCAATGCAATATATAATCTCTCCTTTCTGTCAAGGAAGCTCTGATAACACATTGTATTTGTTCACGACCCCGAAGACGGCGCATGGGCCTCTGGCTGCTGTGTATATATAGTATATATAGAAATGCACCGTATCGGAAGCTTCGGCAATTGCCGCATCCAACCAGAAGCACAAAAGACGATTTGTTGTCACTTTCGAAAAAAATAAACTTAGTTTTATCAAATCTTTGTTCGAACAGTACCTACAATTCCGTGCTATAAAGGACATTTACACTTTTCTTGTTAGTAAATATGATAATGTGTGCTGTATTTTAACGGCTTATTATAATTGTGATTTTATTTTTTTTTGAATTGACATTACCTTGCTGTGTTTTTGCTTGTTTGGTTGGTTTTGGGGTTTTCTTTTTTCAGTTAAATACCCATTTGGGGAGGGAAGCTCATTCTACAGTACTTGCAGAATGACTAGGTGTTATCATCCACAATGTCCAAGGCTCCTGCAATCGAATCTCCAAACAGTTCGGCTTATCAGCACCTTGACTTGCTCTGTCAAACATAGTTCAATGGTCATAAGCGTGTTAAGTAATTTTGACGCCTCTCTTTGCAAACAAATGCTGAATACTCCTGAGGCGTAGCCTCCTTGAGTCTGTGGTCACCTTGTATTGTCATGCCTGTTCTGGGTTGTGATGACGGTTGCCATGGCATCAAGAGAGATTTAGTTTATCCTACATATGCGAGATTCAGGATCACGAGATGCACCCGCTTATTAAGCAACAATGCGTGTATCTTCAAGAACGTGCTGGGAACTGTCAATATTAACACCAATTTGGTGGTTTAGAGATTATTCTTGGTCAGAAGGACACGGGATTAGGAAATTAATTGAAGAATCATTTCGATTCCATGTCAACGTTCTTAACATCGCCAAACCCGCTCTCTCTCAAGAATGGAGTGAGATGTATCGTGTCAATTAATTACACACTCCCATATGTCTGTGCCGATGTTAGCCTCCCAGTTAGCCTCCCAGCGCTTTTACCCTTTCAGTCGTCGACATTGTTGTAGAATCGTCACACATGTTTAGGAGTAATCCACTAACTCAAAAACAATGGATGAAGATTCACAGATATAATAATTCTATTCATCTTAGGACTCACTCTGATGAAGGGATTGAGTATATAGAGTAGAGAGACTACATGGATAGGATTGGCTGCTGTGAGTGGATCAATAGTAGGGGCGGATTGGTAGTTATGAGGTGATTTGAGGGGAAAAGGCTCTCGAACTGGAACATGTCAGGATTCCTGAAATAATGAGAAATTTCCTCTTCTCAGCGCTTTTTATATTGCGTTGAATGTACACATGTGTTAATAACTGTCTCCGAAATCAGTGAATGCTATTGATCCTCTGTGTGTGTTAATGATTGTGGGTGCATGTGTCTGGGTCAGGTGTGTCTATGATATACTGTCTATCATCAGTGTGTATGTACGGCTACTAAGAATTTGCACGTGTTGTGCTCACCCTTTGATTTAGTGTTTGTTTAAGATTCCCACAACTTACTGTTTGATGGACAGAGAGATAGCACATTCCGATAGATTTGTTTTGGAAGTGCTTCTGAAATAACAATTGTCATCTTAGAAATTGAAAGATGAGGCGCTGGTTTGACAAACCGGTTGCGCACGTTAAATTTGTCACATCTAACACACTTTGGTTTTAAGTACCTACTTACATGCTGACATTGTGAAACGCTCCAATCGTGTAAAAAACTTGTTTAATGTCTCCTTCCTCTTAATTGTTACGTTGTCTGTTACACAGAAACGTTTATTAAAAGTTCAACCCACATCAATTATCTTCTTTCTTCCAGCAATACTTCTATCCTTGCAAATATGTCATTATGTACATGCAAATATTTCTTACACGTAAATATATTTTTTTAGTCTCTAATGAATGCACAAACTGGCCAAGCAAACGAACGGAATGCCTGGCGACAATAAATCATACATAAACTTCTGATGCTTCTTCTTGTACTACTGCCATTACTGCTACTACTACTATAACTACTACTACTATAACTACTACTACTACTACTACTACTACTACTACTACTACTACTACTACTACTACTACTACTACTACTACTACTACTACCACCACCTCCACCACCACTACTACTACTACTACTACTACTATAACTACTACTACTACTACTACTACTCCTGCTGCTGTTGCTGCTACTTCAACTATTACTGATGTTATTGATAATGCAACTACTACCAAGGGATGGGAACCATTTACACTTTGAAAATCGCCAATGAGTTCACACCTCATCACACTCTGGAAGAGGGTGTGAAGATGTAAAATTGCATTTGCTAACTTGCCAGGTGATTACTGGCATGTATCAAGTTCTTGCTAAAGGAATTTGAATAAAGAGAAGAAACTTCACATGCAGAAGGCATCGCCTTTCAAATGTAACTACATAAAATATGGTGTATAAATCACTAGCCTAATATGACCCATGAAGGTCCCGGGGAAGAATAGGCCTTCAGCAACCCATGCTTGCCATAAAAGGCGACCATGCCCATCGTAAGAGGCGACTATCGGGATCGGATGGTCAAGCTCGATGACTTGGTTGACACGTGTTATCGGTTCCCAACTGCGCAGGTCGATGCTCATGTTGTTGATCACTGGGATGTCTAGTCCAGACTCGATTACTTACAGACCGCCGCTATATAGCTGGAATACTGCTGAGTGCGGCGTAAAACTCACTCACTCACTCACTAGCCTGATATCTTGGGACTGTGACCTTCGTATCTCCAAGTGGATATAACAGGAGTACCAATGTGTCATCCTTTAACACAAGCATACAATTCAGAAATCAAATGTCTACTTCCTACCACGTATTTCAAAGCCACGTTTGAAGGATGGTCTTCTTGATCAAACTCGAAAATATCAGGGTTACATATATGCGTGAATCAATTTGATGTTCTGTGTTATCACCCCGTATCACAAAAAATTCTAACTGTTCACACAACAAACACTGACTGAAAAGCAAATATGAATTTGTCCACTCCCGGGGTCTGGGTTATACACTGTCCATCACATATACAGAAAATATATTCAAACACTATATTTATTTCCAGGACGTACTCTTATGTGTCAACGTCTTCATGGTTTTTCGCGACTGCTGCGGTCATGATTTCCTCTTGCTCCAGACAGATATTAATTTCTACACATACCACATCTAGACCTTACCTCATTTCTAGACTTATCCATGAAATTATGATTCACGCACATGGACCAAACAGAAATTAGAAAACAAACCGTTCATGAATCAAATCAGCATGTTTCTGTCTGACTCTGACTCTTTTGACATGAAAATAATACAGTGCAGGACACACAACAAATACGGAAGTTCGTGTTGGTAGTCGACGGAAATATACCAAAACTCATGTCCTTACACACTCAATTGACTAGATGTCTGTGACGCCATGATAACTTCTATACTAATTGCAGACCAGACAAAAGCAGAAGGCAGGTCAGAGTTCAGCACGATCTAATTCACACATTTGTTAGTGATTTTGTTGTAAGTGACATTTGTACAAATATTGGTCCGGGTAACTGACCCAATGGTGTCCATGTCATTTCATCGCCATTCACCAAGAGGCGACTACGTCCACTGTTGTGTAAAAGCTACAAGCATCATGTTTTTGTAAATAATCTAGTTGGACTCATTGGGACAGTGCACAAACCCTATGTTTTAAGCCACCTTTACTCCATATCGAAGACAAGGTTAATGTTTATTTGCTTTAACCATAAAATCATGGAGCATTGCAAAAGAAAGATCTAATTGTCGAGATTCGATAGTCAGGTTTTCATTACAGTCTTACGTGCACACCACGTATGTTCTCGAATGGCTGAGTAAGGGCAGCTAATATTAACATTATTCGCAACCCATCTCGTTTTTATCATTACGTTACGTTTCTTGAGTGCTCTCTCTAATTGATTCGAGGGATCCTATACACTGTAACCAAATATCTATCATAAATATCATATTGAAATGTTTCAGAGAAATACTGGATATACGAATCTTGCCATCGTGGAAGGACACAATGCAATGATGTGCTGGACACAATCCTCGAGTGCAACAAAAGTACATCATCTGTCACTTTACAGTCTGCATGGAAGCAAATGATCACAGTGTGTTATTGTTAAGACCTCTTATGATCATCTATCAGTGTATATCTATATTTGTATGTTGCTGATTTTCGATTTGGAACACGTCGATCTTTTACGCAAGGCATGTGTTTGTATATCACGTTATACGTGATGCTTTAAATCCATTATGACAATACAAGAGCAGATGAACAAAGAACTTTTCAGTAGATCAGTCATTATCGAGTCATAAAAGAGAGACCTCGTCGAAGAATACTATCACTTTGTGACATATCGTCGTTGTCATGATACATTTTTTACCCGCATCAAGCTCACCTTGAAACAGACAATGCATTGATAGCACTACTGTGTACTGTTGGCTTTGGATATCAACATGGGTGTGAGCGTGGAGAAAGAACAATAAAGTGATAAACACAAATTCCAAACCATAAGCTATCATGCATACCAACCTACCTGCCCAACTACCCACCTGTCCGCCACAGAGCATGCATATATCTGCGTAGTTCTGATGCCATAAGCTTACTGCTTAATATTATCAACCAACGTATGGGAAAAGAAATTCATCACAACAATGTAGCGATATGGTCAATTTACGTGAATGGTCAATTCTCACAATGCAACCCTGCACATTCAAAAAGAGCAAACTATTTCAACAGCTCAATGTTGTCCAAGAACATTCCAATGTTATTCCCACTAAGTGTTTTTAGTAAATTCAGTCCATTGCCTCAGTTAGTTATATGGTTTGGAAAAATATGTCCAGTCACGATTCACGTAGAAGGTGTTGGTTTGTTCCAATCGCTCTTGGTGTGCCCAAGCATGCTGTGCGCTTGTAACACTGAAACGAAGTTTCCAGCGTCCAAGGAAGTACATTTAAGCATATGTGTTTAGAAACATTCGATCCAAGAAAGCATAAAGTTATATTGCCTTTAAGGTTACATGTGCATGTTTTGTTGGGTTTTTTTTTACTAAATCGTTGCACCCAAACAAAAACAGCAAACGGCAACCTTTGTCATTTTGGTTCTTTTTAAACGTATTATTATCTATTCTCTACTTTATAACATACATGCATATGTATCAGCTACGTTTACCGCCATCTCTATAGTATTACCATAAACGTAGTGTTACATTTCAAATCAACTGATAGCATTCTGAATGTGTATTTTCAAGAAAAGGCATTTTGGAAATTCTAAAGAAACATTTTTGCGAATGGTTGCCACTGTAACATGGCTTATTATGGCACACTCATTTCAACCATTGACCCTTTTTCTGCATCACCGTCCATCTGCTACACAGGTGTTGGTAACCCAGATACACAAAGACCAAAAGGTTGACAATGTACTGTCGAAATCAAACTAAACAAGCATTTTACACATTGGTGCATTTTCAAGTTATTATGAAAATACTGTTGGCTTTTCATGTCACACACAAATGTGAAAACAGTGTGTTCTGCAAAACGTATGTTTTCCAAGTAAATGTTGGCAAAAACAAACGAACAACGCTACAGGGAAAACTGAATCTAAGGTTTTCTAGGTAATCTAAGTTGGTAAACGGACAATCCATTATGCGTAAATTGAGCGTTCTCTTTACAATAAGTTACAAATGTGGCAATATAATGCCCAAGTCGACATCCCTTTTGTCCAGTACCGCTACAGAGATAATGAAATCCTAAATCAAATAGGCATCCATCTTAGCAAACCATGCATCTCAAACTCGCCAACTGCGGTACTACAACCTTTGTGGCTTTGAGCGATTGAAAAATAAATTCTCAGCTGGAGAATTAAATAATTGAATTGACAACCTTAAGAATTCATCGACCAGAGTATCTGCTACAGTGTTTTACATCACATTTGATGGATAGGAACGAACGTCACATTATTATGGTGATTAGGAGCAAGGATCGCGATCTATTACACTTTATTTTTAGTGAAGCAATGAATTTCCGATTATCTTGTAGAAGAGGTCAATTCGTATTTGAATAGAAAATCATTGTTTTCACAGTTCCGTCTAACCCCATGTTGTGCTCTGCCCTTTAGGCTGACTATGTATCATTGCTTAATTCTTTGTCACTTTCACTCTTTACCCACCAGGCTAAGCCTTGTCCGTTCTCGATGTAAGTGTATAGTGGTATATATAATTGATGCTCCAGTCACAAAATAAGTTGATAATTACTGATTTCAGAATACCCACGGAGTGGTTCAAGCCCTCCGCATGCAGCTGAATGTAGTGTGTAATATCTTTAAGGTAGTTTTTACATCAATTTCAATTGTCATTAGAGGTCTTGTCAAACAGCTAATATAGCGTACCGTGAAGATGGATCACAATGAGATAACAACTCATTAACTGAAAGTGGATCAAATCTCACAGAGGCATCTACCTATTCTTAAAGGGAAACCCATCATGAATAAAAGGTTATTTACTCCATCTTCACAGGCTCAATTAGTTTAATCTGTGAGAAGTGGAACGACATGCTTCAGGACATTGTTATTTGTCAAGTACCGATGTCTGTGCGTGATGAGAGTGGACCGTCCTTGGTGTATGCTGATGTACAGATATGTGTGAACACGGGCGTATAGGAACAACACTAAATACTACCATTCTCCAGTTCAAAACGACACTGGACAACGTCAATGTATGCAACATGCTGGTACTTTACACACAAACAATTCCATAGCCGAGATATGTTTTGACAATACAATTACTTGTAATCAATAGCAGTTAAACACACACACACATACACACACACACACACACACACACATACACACACATACACACAGACACACGCACACACACGCGCAAGCAAGCACGCACGCACACACACATATCTTGAAACGATCTCCTTCAAGCCGATGTCAGGACAGGCTGTGAATGAACTGTATGAACCACTATTTGACCATGACGCTGAACAATATCCAAAATAAGCAAGGATATACATACCCCGAGAACAACCTTTCATGTGTTTGAACATAATACAATACAATACAAATAGAAAAGTATAATATGTCTGTGGAATATATAATCTACCTTTCTGTCAAACTTAATTTTTCTACCCCTTGGGAATGATTATAAAAGAATCAAAACGATAGCGAAAAAGCTGCTTCTGAATAAACGTACAAGGAAGCTCTGATAACACATTTGTATTTGCGCTCACGACCCCCAAGACGGAACATAGGCCTCTGGCTCCTGTGGGCGAACAGTATATATAGTAATGCACCATATCAGAAGCTTAAGTAGTTGTCGCATGTAACCAGATCAGGAAAAGTCAATTTGTCCTCGCTATCGAATAGCGTAAACATAGTTTTTTCAAATCTTTGTTTGTACGTTACCTACAATTCCGTGTTTTAAAAGATATTTACACCTTTTTTGTTAGTAAATGTGATTGTATTTTCTTGTGTGTTAACTTCTAATACATCGTGCATTTGGAAGGTACCACTGTGATATTGGTTTTCTTAAAGGAATAAAACCGATGTGTTCGTGGTGGCAGTTAATACTAGGGCAAGAGCATTACGTCAGAGTCACATTCTTCCTGCAACTGCAAGCCAGACTGTAAACATGCGTCCTCTACCTTTGTCAGGTGAAGGGAAAGAGGTGGGAATGTTCTGTAAACACTTCATGTTTCCATATGATTAAAACATTGAGTTCGGTGCACGTGCTTACCTGCTTCCCGCCATGCTGAAGGATTATCTAACGCGACTTAAACGTTAAATATTTACTGGATTACTAAACAAGGTTTACTATTGAAACGTACCTTTGTGCATGTTAAACTAAATTCGGTTGTGTTTCAACAAGATCACATCCAGCCTTCAACAGGATCTATCTTCATCTGGGTTTAGCCTGTGTCCTTAAAGACACTTTTCGTCATGGCGCATGATCTACATGAATCTACCTCCATCAGAATGAGTGTCCTCGAACTGGCCTTAGCTATATGCCTTTAAACCTGATAGATATAGAGAGTTCAGAAGACAGGCAGGTCCCCTGACGACAGGTGTATACATATATACCTCCTTTCATATATATATACCTCTGCGTTCCTTTTCATATATATATATATATATACATATATATATATATATATATATATATATATATATATATATATATATATATATATATATATATATATATATGTGTGTGTGTGTGTTAAAAGGAACGCAGAGGTATTATATATATATGAAAAGGAACGCAGAGGTATTATATTTATATAAACAAAAAGGAACGCAGAGGTACTACCCGAAATGTAAATTATCGCTTTACTTCATGCCCAATACACGGACCATATTTACAGGCTGTCCTTATTACAGCTTCTTAACTCTCGACAATGTTGTGTATGGAATGGTACCTACTCACAACTACAAGACACATATATAGGCAGTTTCGAACTTTCCAGCTGTGTGTTACATTTATTCCACAGTATATATAACGTGGTAGTTCCAACTTTTTCATTTACTTTAATGTGATATTCTTGACATGAAGTAAATCATTCCTTTTGAAAGCAAAAAAACTTTTTAAAACAGCATGGGAAATTAGACATTGAACAAACATGTCACCAAATATGTCACTTAATATTGTCACAACTCTGCTTGCCACGACGAAAACAACCCAATGGTTTGTTGTATGTATAAAATTAAAGAAAAAAACACTTATTTCTTCGGAGGCTTAAAAATATTACTACTGTGCTTTTTTCTTGTTAATTATCCATTTTGGGAGGGAAGCTGAAACCTAGTATCAGAAGTATACACCTAGCTGTTATCTTACGGCTGATGGGTTCGAATCCCCAAACGGTCGGGTTTGTCAGCACCATGACTTGCTCTGTCAAACATAGTTCATTGTTCATAAGCGTGTTAAGTAACTTTGACGCCTCGGTATACAAACAAATGCTCAATACTCCTGATGGGTGGCTTCTTCGAGTGTGTGGACACCTTGTGTTACCATGCCTGATCAGGGTTGTGCTGACGGTTGCCATTACATCAAGGGATATTTAGTTTATCCTATATATGCGAGATTATGGATCACGAGATGCACGTGATCAAGAACGTGGTCACCTTGCATTGCCATGCTTGTTCTGGGTTGTGATGACGGTTGTCATGGCATCAAGGGAGATTTAGTATGCGAGATTCAGGATCACGAGATGCACCCACTTATTAAGCAACAATGCGTGTATCTTCAAGAACGTGCTGGGAACTGTCAATATTAACACCAGTGCAGGTGGTTTAGAGATTATTCTTGGTCAGAAGTACACGAGATCAGGGTACTAATTGAAGAATCACGTCGATTCTATGTCAACGTTCTTACCATCCCGCACCTCTCTCGCGCGCGAATGATGTGAGATGTATCGTGTCAATTAATTACACACTTCCATATGTCTGTGCCGATGTTAGCCTCCCAGTGCTACTGCGCTTTTACCCTTTCAGTCGTCGACATTGTAGTAGAATCGTCACACATTTTCAGGAGTAATCCACTCACTCAATAACAATGGATGAAGATTCACAGATATAATGATTCTATTCATCTTAGGACTGACTCTGATGAAGGGATTGAGTACATTGAGTAGAAAGACTACATGGATAGGATCGGCTGCTGTGAGTGGATCAATAGTAGAGGCGGATTGGTAGTTATGAGGTGATTTGAGAGGAAACAGCTCTCGAACTGGAACATGTTAGGATTCCTGAAATAATGAGACATTTCCTCTTCTCAGCGCTTTTTATATTGCGTTGAATGTACATATGTGTTAATAACTGTCTCCGAAATCAGGGAATGTTATTGATTCTCTGTGTGTGTTAATCATTGTGGGTACATGTGTCTGGGTCAGGTGTGTCTATGATATACTGTCTATCATCAGTGTGTATGTACGGCTACTAAGAATTTGCACGTGTTGTGCTTAACCTTTGATTCAGTGTTTGTTTTAGATTCCCACAACTTACTGTTTGATGGACAGAGAGATAGCACCTTCTGATAGATTTGTTTTGGAAGTGCTTCTGAAATAATAATTGTCATCTTAGAAATTGAAAGATGGGGCGCTGGTTTGACAAACAGGCTGCGCACGTTAAATTTGTCACATCTAACACACTTTGGTTTTAAGTACCTAATTACATGCTGACATTGTGAAATGCTCCAATCGTGCGAAGAAAAATCGCTTAATGTCTCCTTCCTCTTAACTGTTACGTTGTCTGTTACACAGAAACGTTTATTGAAAGTTCAACCCAAATCAATTTTCTTTTTTCTTCCAACAATATGTACATGCAAAGATTTCCTACACGTAAATATCTGTTTTTTTCAGTCTCTAATGAATGCACAAACTGGCCAAGCAAACCAACGGAATGCCTGGCGACACTATATCATACATAAACTTCCGATGCTTCTTCTTGTACTACTGCCATTACTGCTACTACTACTATAACTACTACTACTACTACTACTACTATACCTACTACTACGTATTCTGCTGCTGTTGCTGCTACTTCAACTATTACTGATGTTATTGATAATGCAACTACTACCAAGGGATGGGAACCATTTACACTTTGAGAATCGCCAATGAGTTCACACTTCATCACTGTCTGGAAGAGGGTGGTCTTCCGCAACCCATGCTTGCCATAAAAGGCGACCATGCTTGTCGTAAGAGGCGACTAACGGGATCTGGTGGCCAGGCTTGCTGACCCAATTGCACAGGTCGATGCTCATGTTGTTGATCACTGGGATGTCTAGTCCAGACTCGATTATTTACAAACCGCCGCCATGTACCTGGAATATTGCTGAGTGCGGCGTAAAACTGAACTCGCTCACTCACTCACTCACTAGCCTGATATCTTGGGACTGTGACCTTCGTATCTCCAAGTGGATATAACAGGAGTACCAATGTGTCATCCTTTAATATAAGCATATAAGTCAGAAATCAAATGTTTACTTCCTACCACGTATTTCAAAGCCACGTTTGAAGGATGGTCTTCTTGGTCAAACTCGAAAATATCAGGGTTACATATATGCGTGAATCAATTTGATGTTCTGTCCTATCATCCTGTATCACAAAAATTCTAAATGTTCACACAACAAACACTGACTGAAAAGCAAATATGAATTTGCCCACTCCCGGGGCCTGGGTTATACGGTGTGCATCACATATACAGAAAATATACTCGAACACTATATTTATTTCCAGGACGTACTCTTATGTGTCAACGTCTTCAGGTATTTTCGCGACTCCTGCGGTCATGATTACCTCTTGCTCCAGACAGATATTAATTTCTACACTTACTACATCCAGACCTCGATTCATTTCTAGACTTATCCATGAAATTATGATTCACGTACATGGACCAAACAGAAATTAGAAAAAACCGTTCATGAATCAAATCAGCATGTTTCTGTCTGACTCTGACTCTTTTGACATGAAAATAATACAGTGCAGGACATACACTAAATACGGAAGTTCGTGTTGGTAGTCGACGGAAATATACCAAAACTTATGTCCTTACACAATCAATTGACTATATGTCTGTGACGCCATGATAACTGCTATACTAATTGCAGACCAGACAAAAGCAGAAGACAGGCCAGAGTTCAGCACGATCTAATTCACACATTTGTTAGTGATTCTGTTGTAAGTGACATTTGTACAAATATTGGTCCGGGTAACTGACCCAATGGTGTCCATATCATTTCCTCGCCATTCACCAAGAGGCGACTACGTCCACTGTTGTGTAAAAGCTACAAGCATCATGTTTTTGTAAGTAATCTAGTTCAACTCATTGGGACAGTGCACAAACCCTATGTTTTAAGCCAACTTTCGACCATAGCATCAGAACAAGCTTGAAACTAAGTACTCCATATCGAAGACAAGGTTAATCTGTATTTGCTTTAACCATAAAATCATGGAACATTGCAACAGAAAGATCTAATTGTCGAGATTCGATAGTCAGGTTTTCATTACAGTCTTAGGTGCCCACCACGTATGTTCTCGAATGGCTGAGAAAGGGCAGCTAATATTAACATTATTTACAACCCATCTCATTTTTATCATTACGTTACGTTTCTTGAGTGCCACCTCTAATTGATTCGAGGGATCCTATATACTGTAACCAAATATCCATCATAAATACCATATTGAAATGTTTCAGAGAACTACTGAATATACGAATCTTGCCATCGTGGAAGGACACAATGCAATGACGTACTGGACACAATCCCCGAGTGCAATAAAAGTACATCAGCTGTCACTTTACAGTCTGCGTGGAAGCAAATGAGCTCAGTGTCTTATTGTTAACACCTCTTATGATCATCTATCGGTGTATTTTGTTATAAAACTGTTTTTCGATTTGGAATATTTCGATGTTTTACCCTTGGTGTTTGTACATCACGTTATATGTGATACTTTCAATCCATTATGACATGACAGAAGCAGATGAACAAAGAACTTTTCAGTAGATCAGTCATTATCGAGTCATAAAAGAGTGACATTGTCGAAGAATACTATCACTTTGTGACATATCGTCGTTGTCATGATACATTTTTTACCCTCATCATGCTCACCTTGAAACAGACAATGCATTGATAGCACTACTGTGTACTGTTGGCTTTCGAAATCAACATGGGTGTGAGCGTGGAGAAAGTGAGAAACACAAATTCCAAACCATAAGCTATCATGCATACCAAGCTACCTGCCCAACTACCCACCTGTCCGCCAGAGAGCATGCATATATCTGCGTAGTTCTGATGCCATAAGCTTACTGCTTAATATTATCAACCAACGTATGGGAAAAGAAATTCATCACAACAATGTAGCGATATGGTCAATTTACGTGAATGGTCAATTCTCACAATGCAACCCTGCACATTCAGAAAGAGTAAACTATTTCAACAGCTCAATGTTGTCAAAGAACATTCCAATGTTATTCCCACTAAGTGTTTTTAGTAAATTCAGTCCATTGCTTCAATTAGTTATGTGGTTTGGAAAAATATGTCCAGTCACGATTCACGTAGAAGGTGTTGGTTTGTTCCAATCGCTCTTGGTGTGCCCAAGAGTGCTATGCGCTTGTAACACTGAAATGAAGTTTCCAACGTTCAAGGAAGCACATTTAAAGCGTATTTGTTTAGAAACATTCGATCCAAGAAAGCATAAAGTTATATTGCCTTTAAGGTTACATGTGCATGTTTTGTTGGGTTTTTTTTACTAAATCGTTGCACCCAAACAAAAACAGCAAACGGCAATCTTTGTCATTTTGGTTCTTTTGAAACGTATTATTATCTATTCTGCAGTTTATAACATACATGCATATGTATCAGCTACGTTTACCGCCATCTCTATATTATTACCATAAACGTAGTGATACATTTCAAATCAACTGATAGCATTCTGAATGTGTATTTTTTAAGAAAAGGCATTTCGGAAATTCTAAAGAAACATTTTTGCGAATGGTTGCCACTGTAAAATGGCTTATTATCGCACACCCATTTCAACCATTGACCGTTTTTCTGCATCACCGTCCATCTGCTACACAGGTGTTGGTAACACAAAGACCAAATGGTTGACAATGTTCTGTCGAAGTCAAACTAAATAAGCATTTTACACATTTGTCCATTTTGAAGTTATTATGAAAATACTGTTGGCTTTTCCACTGGCACTCAGATCCAAATAGAAAGGTTTTGGCGTGGCAATGGTATACACCTATTTTTACTTAAACATGAGAGAAAACGCCATGTCAAACACAAATGTGAAAACAGTGTGTTCTGCAAAACGTATGTTTTCCAAGCAAGCTCAGTCGCCATTCTTGACGTGACTTGACGTTTAGAAAATATCTAAGATAGGAGTAGACTTTCTTTTGGCACACTATTTGAATGTATTTAATTTACAATAGTCGTACCTTGAAATACAGGAATTATTCAGATTGTGAAGCGACTAAGGGAATTACATATATTACGCCATAACTGAACTGGAATTGTCTTATAAATCTTAATGACACCAACCAACTAAACTATGTTATTGTGTAACAATGTGTCAGAATTGCCAGGTGAAAGGGGGGGGGGGGGAGTAGTGACAAATAAGGCATTGCGATAGCACAAATGTAGCCTCATACGGTATATTCAACCACATACAAACCATTATCCTACAACAAAATCACTGCAACAACCCACATTAAGTGAGTTATGATTTATGTCACTCTTAGCTATAATCCAACAAATTGGAACCATTTATGTTTGTGTCACTTTATTGCATTTCATGGTTATGAAAAATACAGCTCTACTTTCTTGGAATTATTGAAGATGATAAATTTTATTAACTGATGATCTTCACCTGTATGAACCCATATCTCTCCTACCCAAGGAACAAAGAGACGCGCGTGGCAGTAAAGCACCTTGGTATCTAAAGGTAGAAACAGAACCATTCCACAGTCAATGGACTAACACAGGCGAATGAAAGGATGAAGTCAAACGTTCGTCAAATCAAAGCTGAAAATAGTTCGCAGATACACGCTTGTCTAACTAACCATAGTGAACTTTGAGTGGCATTTTGGATTTGGTGTGCTGAACAATGGGGAAAGTTCTATTGATATGCAACTTCTTTAATACAATGCAAGCGACGTTTTGATGTAGACACTGTTATGAAGCATGTGATGTACAACACTGCAGGAAAGTATTATATATACATTTGTTCAGTAAGCTGAATGATGTTTACCCATAAACAATGATTCATGATGAAGCCAAGTGTATAATAACAACCCGTTGCTCCGCATCACGTTTATCTCACATCAAACACATCATCACTAAAAGTACTTTATGACTATATTATTTAGACAGTTTAAATGACTTATATATGTCGAAAGTTGATGTGTAAAACATTCCGTTATCCATGTCTGACCGCCATCGCAACACACTGATTTACCTATCTCTGTACACATGTATTACATGTATATATCTCAAAGCGTACAGGTGCTCGTGGTCGCGTAGGATTTGATAAGCGGATTGGTGACGCATGTATCCAATTAACCTTTTTTTAGTCTGTAACATTTTCGTTGTCTGGGGAGGACTTGAAACTCGTTCAATGTATGTAATTATCTACCTGTATTATCTTGTTTATAATTTGGTCAATTTATGTCAAAACGATTCGAATCTAAAAAGAGCAACAGGTGACATTCACTGGGTTGCAGACAAATAAACCTCCCTCCACATCTACAAAACACTTATCATGTTTACCCAGGATTGCGTCGCCCCACACCTCTATCCCTACCATTTATGATAAACTACACTCTCTACAATATAAAGCAGTCAAAAATAGAAAACGGCGCAATAACCCCTGTCATTTTCTTTTTACTAGGTCTTTATCTAATGTTCGTTAATACACTCCCAATATGTCAGTTTTATATTTTACAAGTACTTTGTGATATAGTGCTTTATTCCTTAAGTGATGATTATATTACTAGCACTTGTCCGTTTAACATACCTACCATGTCGATGA
Organism: Haliotis asinina; assembly: GCF_037392515.1. Lineage (NCBI taxonomy): Eukaryota > Metazoa > Mollusca > Gastropoda > Lepetellida > Haliotidae > Haliotis > Haliotis asinina. Next base: position 6,773,849 of record NC_090295.1, on the reverse strand, counting down.
ATCGTGACACTATCTCAAGTCTATAGCTTGGAAATGGGTAGAGACAGTTTATTTAAGTATCACCTTACATACAACAATATTATGGACAACAATAAAAATATTATGACTTATACATTTGGAACAATACCTTTTTACCATATATTTGTAGAAATATATATGTTTGAAATATGCACACTTACAAGGTCCCGATGAAAGGAACAGGGTGTATAACATTCCACCAGTGATTTTGCCAACGTTGAACCACGTGGGAAGCAGAGTGATCCTTTGGTTCGTTTGTTGTTTAACACCGCACTTAGCACTATCCCAACTGTATGGTGGCGGTCTGTAAATAATCGAGTCTGGACATGACAATCCAGTGATCAACATCATGAGCATCGATCTACGCGATTGGGTTGCGATGATATGTGTCAGCAAGCCCGACCACCCGATCCTGCTGGTCACCTCTTACAACAAGCATGAGCTTGTTGAGCTGAAGACCAATGTAACCCAGAGTTTCTTACCCCTGTAACACGGGGAAACAGAACAAGGGCAAATGGAAGCCAGGGATTGTTCACCCTGCCATGAGTGATGAGATAACAATGGTGGCGTTTAACAAGGAAAATGTCTTTCACAGGTTTTTTCAAAACAATCATTTATTTCAACGTTTTCTCGCTCTGTCACGCTTTATCGCTTTTGTCCCTTGTTATATAGCTTTCACGCTCTATCGCTTTCTCACTCTGTCACTTTATCGCTTTCTCGTCTCGTGCTATCGTTTTCTCGTGTCGTACTATCGCTTTCTCGTCTCTCGTTTTCGCTCTCTCCTCTAGTGCCATCGCTTTCTCGTCTCCAGCAATCATTTTCTCGTCTCGTGTTAGCATTTTCTCGTCTTGCGATATCGCTCTCTCGCTTTCTCACCTCCAAGCTTTAAAAGTATGCCGCTACATCACACACAGACAATTCCACAGCCGAATTATTATTTTGGATAATACATTTACCCGCAATCAATAGCAGTTACACACACACATGTCTTAATACGATCTCCTTCAAGCCGATGTCAGGACTGGTTGTAAAATAGCTTATGGAGGAGCCATGATGTGGCCACGATATGAACAATGTCCAAAATAAGCATTCAAAAACATGTCAGGTAAATAAAATAACACTGCTCTCCAAATAGGTGTTAAATTGAGAAGTTTTTAAACATTTTCTTCCTGAACAAGTCTGTACCGTTCGTGTCTTTGCAAACAGCTACAACACAAACATAAAAACATAATAATGTTATGGCAATGCAATATATAATCTCTCCTTTCTGTCAAGGAAGCACTGATAACACATTGTATTTGTTCACGACCCCTAAGACGGCGCATGGGCCGCTGTCTGATATGGGGAAACAGTATATATAGTAATGCACCGTATCGGAAGCTTAGGCAATTGCCGCATCCAACCAGAAGCAACAAAAGACGATTTGTCGTCACTTTCGAAAAGATTAAACTTAGTTTTATCAAATCTTTGTTTGAACAGTACCTACAATTCCGTCCTTTAAAGGACATTTACACTTTTCTTGTTAGTAAATATGATAATGTGTGCTGTATTTTAACGGCTTTATCATAATCGTTATTTTATTTCTGAATTGACATTACCGTGCTGTGTTTCTGCTTGTTTGGTTGGTTTGGGGGGTTCTTTTTTTAGTTAAATACCCATTTGGGAAGGGAAGCTCATTCTACAGTACTTGCAGAATGACTAGGTGTTATCATCCATAATGTCCAAGGCTCCTGCAATCGAATCTCCAAACAGTTCGGCTTATCAGCACCTTGACTTGCTCTGTCAAACATAGTTCAATGTTCATAAGCGTGTTAAGTAATTTTGACGCCTCTGTTTGCAAACAAATGGTGAATACTCCTGAGGCGTAGCCTCCTTGAGTCTGTGGTCACCTTGTATTGTCATGCCTGTTCTGGGTTGTGATGACGGTTGCCATGGCACCAATGGAAGTGGTTTAGAGATTATTTTTGGTCAGAAGTATTAATTGAATTAATTGAAGAATCATTTCGATTCTATGTCAACGTTCTTACCATCGCCAAACACGCTCTCTCTCAAGAATGGAGTGAGATGTATCGTGTCAATTAATTACACACTCCCATATGTCTCTGCTCATGTTAGCCTCCCAGTGTTACAGCGCTTTTACCCGTTCAGTCGTCGACATTGTTGTAGAATCGTCACACATGTTCAGGAGTAATCCACTCACTCAAAAACAATGCATGGAGATTCACAGATCTAATAATTCTATTCATCTTAGGACTGACTCTGATGAAGGTATTGAGTACATTGAGTAGAAAGACTACATGGATAGGATCGGCTGCTGTGAGTGGATCAATAGTAGAGGCGGTTTGTTTGTTATGAGGTGATTTGAGGGGAAACAGCAATCGAACTGGAACATGTTGGGATTACTGAAATAATGAGAAATTTGCCTTCTTCAGCGTTTTGTATATAGCGTTGAATGTACACATGTGTTAATAACTGTCTTGGAAATCAGTTATTGATTCTCTGTGTGTGTTAATGATTGTGGCTGCATGTGTCTGGGTCAGGTGTGTCTATGATATACTGTCTATCATCAGTGTGTATGTACGGCTACTAAGAATTTGCACGTGTTGTGCTTAACCTTTGATTCAGTGTTTGTTTTAGGTTCCCACAACTTACTCTTTGATGGACAGAGAGATAGCACCTTCTGATAGATTTGTTTTGGAAGTGCTTCTGAAATGATAATTGTCATCTTAGACATTGAAACATGAGGCGCTGGTTTGACAAAACGGTTGCGCACGTTGAATTTGTCACATCTAACACATTTTGGTTTTAAGTACTTATTTACATGCTGACATTGCGAAATGGTCCAATCGTGTGAAGTAAAATCGTTTCATGTCTCCTTCCTCTTAATTGTTACGTTGTCTGTTACACAGAAACGTTTATTAAAAGTTCAACCCAAATCAATTTTCTTCTTTCTTCCAACAATATGTACATGAAAAGATTTCTTACACGTAAATATCTGTTTTCTTCAGTCTCTAATGAACGCACAAACTGGCCAAGCAAACGAACGGAATGGCTGGCGACACTAAATCATACATAAACTTCCGATGCTTCTTCTTGTACTACTGCCATTACTGCTACTACTACTATAACTACTACTACTACTACTACTGCTGCTGCTGCTGCTGTTGCTGCTACTTCAACTATTACTGATGTTATTGATAATGCAACTACTACCAAGGGATGGGAACCATTTACAAAGTTGCCAGGTGATTACAAAACATAAAACGTTATAAAAAAATGGTGCAAGTACTGCTGGCATGTATCAAGTTCTTGCTAAAGGAATTTGAATAAAGAGAAGAAATTTCACATGCTGAAGGCATTGCCTTTCAAATGTAACTACATAAAATATGGTGTATAAATCACTAGCCTGATATGACCCATGAAGGTCCCGGGGTAGAATAGGCCTTCAGCAAACCATGCTTGCCATAAAAGGCGACCATGCTTGTCGTAAGAGGCGACTAGCGGGATCGGATGGTCAAGCTCGATGACTTGGTTGACACGTGTCATCAGTTTCTAATTGCGCAGATCGGTGCTTGTGTTGTTGATCACTGGGATGTCTAGTCCAGACTCGATTATTTACAGACTGCCGCCATATAGCTGTAATATTGCTGATTGCGGCGTAAAACTCACTCACCCACTCACCAGCCTGATATCTTGGGACTGTGACCTTCGTATCTCCAAGTGGATATAACAGGAGTACCAATGTGTCATCCTTTAACACAAGGATATAATTCAGAAATGAAATGTATACTTCCTACCACGTATTTCAAAGCCACGTTTGAAGGATGGTCTTCTTGGTCAAACTCGAAAATATCACGGTTACATATATGCGTGAATCAATTTGAAGTGCTGTGTTATCACCCCGTATCACAAAAATTCTAACTGTTCACACAACAAACACTGACTGAAAAGCAAATATGAATTTGTCCACTCCCGGGGCCTGGGTTAAACAGTGTGCATCACATATACAGAAAATATATTCAAACACTATATTTATTTCCAGGGCGTACTCTTATGTGTCAACGTCTTCATGGTTTTTCGCGACTGCTGCAGTCATGATTCCCTCTTGCTCCAGACAGATATTAATTTCTAGACATACCACATCTAGACCTTACCTCATTTCTAGACTTATCCATGAAATGATGATTCACGCACATGGATCAAACAGAAATTAGAAAAAAACGTTCATGAATCGTACTCTGACTCTTTTGACATGAAAATAATACAGTGCAGGATACACAACAAATACGGAAGTTCGTGTTGGTAATCGACGGAAGTATACCAAACTCATGTCCTTACACACTCAATTGACTAGATGTCTGTGACGCCATGATAACTCCTATACTAATTGCAGACCAGACAAAAGCAGAAGGCAGGTCAGAGTTCAGCACGATCTAATTCACACATTTGTTAGTGATTCTGTTGTAAGTGACATTTGTACAAATATTGGTCCGGGTAACTGACCCAATGGTGTCCATATCATTTCATTGCCATTCACCAAGAGGCGACTACGTCCACTGTTGTGCAAAAGCTACAAGCATCATGTTTTTGTAAGTAATCTAGTTGGACTCATTGGGACAGTACACAAACCCTATATTTTAAGCCAACTTTCAACGGTAGCATCAGTACCAGGTTGAAACTAAGTACACCATATCGAAGACAAGGTTAATGTTTATTTGCTTCAACCATAAAATCATGGAACATTGCAAGAGAAAGATCTAATTGTCGGGATTCGATAGTCAGGTTTTCATTACAGTCTTAGGTGCCCACCACGTATGTTCTCGAATGGCTGAGTAAGGTCAGCTAATATTAACATTATTTACAACCCATCTCGTTTTTATCATTACGTTACGTTTCTTGAGTGCTACGTCTAATTGATTCGAGTGTTCCTATACACTGTAACCAAATATCTATCATAAATATCATATTGAAATGTTTCAGAGAAATACTGGATATACGAATTTTGGCATCGTGGAACGCCACAATGCAATCACGTGCTGGACACAATCCCCGAGTGCAACAAAAGTACATCATCTGTCACTTTTCAGTCTGCATGGAAGCAAATGATCACAGTGTGTTATTGTTAAGACCTCTTATGATCATCTATCAGTGTATATCTATATTTGTATGTAGCTGATTTTCGAGTTGGAATATGTTAATGTTTTACCCTTGGAATGTGTTTGTACATCACGTTATATGTGATACTTTAAATCCATTATGACAATACAAGAGCAGATGAACAAAGAACTTTTCAGTAGATCAGTCATTATCGAGTCATAAAAGAGAGACATCGTCGAAGAATACTATCACTTTGTGACATATCGTCGTTGTCATGATACATTTTGTACCCTCATCATGCTCACCTTGAAACAGACAATGCATTGATAGCACTACTGTGTACTGCTGGCTTTGGAAATCAACATGGGTGTGAGCGTGGAGAAAGAACAAGAAAGTGATAAACACAAATTCCAAACCATACGCTATCATGCATACCAACCTACCTCCCCAATTACCCATCTGTCCGCCAGAGAGCATGCATATATCTGAGTGCTTCTGATGCCATAAGCTTACTGCTTAATATTATCAACCAACGTAAAAGAAAAGAAATTCATCACAACAATGTAGCGATATGGTCAATTTACGTGATTGGTCAATTCTCACAATGCAACCCTGCACATTCAGAAAGAGCAAACTATTTCAACAGCTCAATGTTGTCCATTCCAACGTTATTCCCACTCACTGTTTTTGGTAAATTCAGTCCATTGCCTCAATTAGTTATATGGTTTGGAAAAATATGTCCAGTCACGATTCATGTAGAAGGTGTTGGTTTGTTCCAATCGCTCTTGGTGTGCCCAAGAGTGCTATGCGCTTGTAACACTGAAATTAAGTTTCCAACGTTCAAGGAAGTACATTTAAGCATATGTGTTTAGAAACATTCGATCCAAGGAAGCATAAAGTTGTATTCCCTTTAATGTGGCATGTGCATGTTTTGGGGGTTTCTTTACTAAATCGTTGCACCCAAACAAAAACAGCAAACGGCAACCTTTGTCATTTTGGTTCTTTTGAAACGTATTATTATCTATTCTCTACTTCATAACATACATGCATATGTATCAGCTACGTTTACCGCCGACTCAATAGTATTACCATAAACGTAGTGTTACATTTCAAATCAACTGATAGCATTCTGAATGTGTATTTTTAAGAAAAGGCATTTTGGAAATTCTAAAGAAACGTTTTTGCGAATGGTTGCCACTGTAAAATGGCTTATTATCGCAAACCCATTTGAACCATTGACCATTTTTCTGCATCACCGTCCATCTGCTACACAGGTGTTGGCAACGCTGATGCACAAAGACCAAATGGTTGACAATGTACTGTCGAAATCAAACTAAACAAGCATTTTACACATTTGTGCATTCTCAAGTTATTATGAAAATACTGTTGGCTTTTCATGTCACAAATAAATGTGAAAACAGTGTATTCTGCAAAACGTATGTTTTCCAAGTAAATGTTGGCACAAACAAACGAACAACGCTACAGGAAAAAGTGAATCTAAGGTTATCTAGGTAATCTAAGTTGGTAAACGGACAATCCATTATACGTAGATTGAGCGTCCTCTTTACAATAAGTTACAAATGTGACAATGTAATGCCCAAGTCGACATCCCTTTTGTCCAGTACCGCTACAGAGATAATGAAATCCTGAATCAGATAGGTATCCATCTTAGCAAACCATGCATCTCAAACTCGCCAACTGCAGTACTACAACCTTTGTGACTTTGAGCGATTGAAAAATAAATTCTCAGCAGGTCTCGCCATCGCAACACACTGATTTACCTATCTCTGTACACATGTATTACATGTATATATCTCAAAGAGCGTAGCTGCTCGTGGTCGCGTAGGATTTGATAAGCTGATTGGTGACGCATGTATCCAATTAACCTTTTTTTAGTCTGTAACATTTTCGTTGTCTGGGGAGGACTTGAAACTCGTTCAATGTATGTAATTATCTACCTGTATTATCTTGTTTTATAATTTGGTCAATTTATGTCAAAACGATTTGAATCTAAAAAGAGCAACAGGTGACATTCACTGGGTTGCAGACAAATAAACCTCCCTTCACATCCACAAAACACTTATCATGTTTACCCAGGACTGCGTCGCCCCACACCTCTATCCCCTACCATTTATGATAAACTACACTCTCTACAATATAAAGCAGTCAAAAATAGAAAACGGCGCAATAACTCCTGACATTTTCTTTTTACTAGGTCTTTATCTAATGTTCGTTAATCCACTCCCAATATGTCAGTTTTATATTTTACAAGTATTTTATGATATAGTATTTCATTCCTTAAGTGAGATTATATTACTAGTACTTACTTGTCCGTTTAACATACCTACCATGTCGATGAATCGTGGCACTATCTCAAGTCTATAGCTTGGAAATGGGTAGAGACAGTTTATTTAAGTATCACCTTACATACAACAATATTATGGACAACAATAAAAATATTATGACTTATACATTTGGAACAATACCTTTTTACCATATATTTGTAGAAATATATACGTTAGAAATATGCACACTTACAAGGTCCCGATGAAAGGAACAGGGTGTATAACATTGCATCTGTGATTTTGCCAACGTTGAACCACGTGGGAAGCAGAGTGATCCTTTGGTTCGTTTGTTGTTTAACACCGCACTTAGCACTATCCCAGCTGTATGGTGGCGGTCTGTAAATAATCGAGTCTGGACATGGCATTCCAGTGATCAACATCATGAGCATCGATCTACGTGATTGGGTTACGATGATATGTGTCAACCAGGGATTGTTCATCCTGCCATTAGTGATGAGATAATAATGGTGGCGTTTAACAAGGAAAATGTCTTTCACAGGTTTTTCAAAACAATCATTTATTTCAACATTTTCTGACTCTGTCACGCTTCATCGCTTTTGTCCCTTGTTATATAGCTTTCACGCTCTATATAGCTTTCTCACTCTGTCACTTTATCGCTTTCTCGTCTCGTGCTATCGTTTTCTCGTGTCGTACTATTGCTTTCTCGTTCCTCGTTTTCGCTTTCTCTTCTAGTGCCATCACTTTCTCGTCTCCAGCAATCACTTTCTCGTCTCGTGTTATCATTTTCTCGTCTTGCGATATCGCTTTCTCGCTTTCTCACCTCCAAGTTTTAAGACGAGAACGGGATGGTCTAAATCAGCCACCATAAGTATGCCGCTACATCACACACAAACAATTCCATGGCCGAAATATTATTTTGGATATTACATTTACCCGCAATCAATAGCAGTTACACACACACACGTCTTAATACGATCTCCTTCAAGCCGGTGTCAGGACTGGCTGTAAATTAGCTTATAGAGGAGCCATGATGTGGCCATGGTGTGAACAATGTCCAAAATAAGCATTGAACTACATGTCAGGTAAATAAAATAACACTGCTCTCCAAATAAGTGTTAAATTGAGAAGTTTTTAAACATCTTCTTCCTGAACAAGTCTGTACCGTTCGGGTCTTTGCAAACAGCTACAACACAAACATACAAATATAATAACGTTATGACAATGCAATATATAATCTCTCCTTTCTTTCAAGGAAGCTCTGATAACACATTGTATTTGTTCACGACCCTTGAGACGGCGCATGGGCCTTTGGCTGCTGTTGGCGAACAGTATATATAGTAATGCACCGTATCGGAAGCTTAGGCAATTGCCGCATCCAACCAGAAGCAACAAAAGACGATTTGTCGTCACTTTCGAAAAGATTAAACTTAGTTTTATCAAATCTTTGTTTGAACAGTACCTACAATTCCGTCCTTTAAAGGACATTTACACTTTTCTTGTTAGTAAATATGATAATGTGTGCTGTATTTTAACGGCTTTATTATAATCGTTATTTTATTTTTGAATTTACATTACCGTGCTGTGTTTTTCCTTGTTTGGTTGGTTTTGGGGGTTCATTTTTTAGTTAAATACCTATTTGGGGAGGGAAGCTCATTCTACAGTACTTGCAGAATGACTAGGTGTTATCATCCATAATGTCCAAGGCTCCTGCAATCGAATCTCCAAACAGTTCGGCTTATCAGCACCTTGACTTGCTCTGTCAAACATAGTTCAATGTTCATAAGCGTGTTAAGTAATTTTGACGCCTCTGTTTGCAAACAAATGGTGAATACTCCTGAGGCGTAGCCTCCTTGAGTCTGTGGTCACCTTGTATTGTCATGCCTATTCTGGGTTGTGATGACTGTTGCCATGGCATCAAGAGAGATTTAGTTTATCCTACATATGCGAGATTCAGGATCACGAGATGCACCCACTTATTAAGCAACAATGCGTGTATCTTCAAGAACGTGCTGGGAACTGTCAATATTAACACCAATTTGGTGGTTTAGAGATTATTCTTGGTCAGAAGTACACGGGATCAGGGAATTATTTGAAGAATCATTTCGATTCTATGTCAACGTTCTTACCATCGCCAAACACGCTCTCTCTCAAGAATGGAGTGAGATGTATCGTGTCAATTAATTACACACTCCCACATGTCTGTGCCGATGTTAGCCTCCCAGTGTTACAGCGCTTTTACTCTTTCAGTCGTCGACATTGTTGTAGAATCGTCACACATGTTCAGGAGTAATTCACAAACTCAAAAACAATGGATGAAGATTCACAGATATAATAATTCTATTCATCTTAGGACTCACGCTGATGAAGGGATTGAATATATTGAGTAGAAAGACTACATGGATAGCTATAGGATTGGCTGCTGTGAGTGGATCAATAGTAGAGGCGGATTGGTAGTTATGAGGTGATTTGAGAGGAAACAGCTCTCGAACTGGAACATGTTAGGATTCCTGAAATAATGAGAAATGTGCTTTCTTCAGCGCTTTTTATATTGCGTTGAATATACACATGTGTTAATAACTGTCGTGGAAATCAGTGAATGTTATTGATTCTCTCTGTGTGTTAATGATTGTGGCTGCATGTGTCTGGGTCAGGTGTGAAACGCTCCAATCGTGTAAAAAACTTGTTTAATGTCTCCTTCCTCTTAATTGTTACGTTGTCTGTTACACAGAAACGTTTATAAAAAGTTCAACCCAAATCAATTTTCTTCTTTCTTCCAGCAATACTTCTATCCTTGCAAATATGTCATTATGTACATTCAAAGATTTCTTACACGTAAATATCTGTTTTTTCAGTCTCTAATGAATGCACAAACTGGCCAAGCAAACGAACGGAATGGCTGGTGACACTAAATCATAAATAAACTACTAACTATAACTACTACTACTACTACTACTACTACTACTACTACTACTACTACTACTACTCCTGCTGCTGTTGCTGTTGCTGTTACTTCAACTATTACTGATGTTATTGATAATGCAACTACTACCAAGGGATGGGAACCATTTACACTTTGAAAATCGCCAATGAGTTCACACCTCATCACTCTCTGGAAGAGGGTGTGAAGATATAAAATTGCATGTGCTAAGTTGCCAGGTGATTACAAAACATAAAACGTTATAAAACAAAATGGTGCAAGTACTGCTGGCATGTATCAAGTTCTTGCTAAAGGAATTTGAATAAAGAGAAGAAATTTCACATGCTGAAGGCATTGCCTTTCAAATGTAACTACATAAAATATGGTGTATAAATCACTAGCCTGATATGACCCATGAAGGTCCCGGGGTAGAATAGGCCTTCAGCAAACCATGCTTGCCATAAAAGGCGACCATGCTTGTCGTAGAGGCGACTAGCGGGATCGGATGGTCAAGCTCGCTGACTTGGTTGACACGTGTTATCGGTTCCCAAATGCGTAGGTCGATGCTCATGTTGCTGATCACTGGGATGTCTAGTCCAGACTCGATTACTTACAGACCGCCGCCATGTAGCTGGAATATTGCTGAGTGCGGCGTAAAACTCACTCACTCACTCACTAGCCTGATATCTTGGGACTGTGACCTTCGTATCTCCAAGTGGATATAACAGGAGTACCAATGTGTCATCCTTTAACACAAGCATATAATTCAGAAATCAAATGTTTACTTGCTACCACGTATTTCAAAGCCACGTTTGAAGGATGGTCTTCTTGATCAAACTCGAAAATATCACGGTTACACATATGCGTGAATCAATTTGATGTTCTGTGTTATCACCTCGTATCACAAAAATTCTGACTGTTCACACAACAAACACTGACTGAAAAGCAAATATGAATTTGTCCACTCCCGGGGTCTGGGTTATACGGTGGTCATCACATATACAGAAAATATATTCAAACACTATATTTATTTCCAGGGCGTACTCTTATGTGTCAACGTCTTCATGGTTTTTCGCGACTGCTGCGGTCAGATCAAATCAGCATGTTTCTGTCTGACTCTGACTCTTTTGACATGAAAATAATACAGTGCAGGACACACAACAAATACGGAAGTTCGTGTTGGTAGTCGACGGAAATATACCAAAACTCATGTCCTTACACACTCAATTGACTAGATGTCTGTGACGCCATGATAACTCCTATACTAATTGCAGACCAGACAAAAGCAGAAGGCAGGTCAGAGTTCAGCACGATCTAATTCATACATTTGTTAGTGATTCCGTTGTGACATTTGTACAAACACTGGTCCGGGTAACTGACCCAATGGTGTCCATATCATTTCATCGCCATTCACCAAGAGGCGGCTACGTCCACTGTTGTGTAAAAACTACAGACATCATGTTTTTGTAAGTAGTCTAGTTGGACTCATTGGGACAGTACACAAACCCTACATTTTAAGCCACCTCTCGACCATAGCATCAGAACCAGGTTGAAACTAAGTACCCCACATCGACGACGAGGTTAATGTTTATTTGCTTCAACCATAAAATCATGGAACATTGCAAGAGAAAGATCTAATTGTCGAGATTCGATAGTCAGGTTTTCATTACAGTCTTAGGTGCCCACCACGTATGTTCTCGAATGGCTGAGTAAGGACAGCTAATATTAACATAATTCGCAACCCATCTCATTTTTATCATTACGTTACGTTTCTTGAGTGCTACGTCTAATTGATTCGAGGGATCCTATATACTGTAACCAAATATCCATCATAAATATCATATTGAAATGTTTCAGTGAACTACTGGATATACGAATCTTGCCATCGTGGAAGGACACAATGCAATGACGAGCTGGACACAATCCTCGAGTGGAATGAAAGTACATCGGCTCTCACTTTACAGTCTGCGTGGAAGCAAATGAGCTCAGTGTGTTATTGTTAAGACCTCTTATGATCATCTATCGGTGTATTTTGTTTTTTCGATTTGGAATACGTCGATGTTTTACCCTTGGAATGTGTTTGTACATCACGTTATACGTGATGCTTTAAATCCATTATGACATGACAGGAGCAGATGAAGAAAGAACAGTCATTATCGAGTCACAAAAGAGTGACATTGTCGAAGAATACTATCACTTTGTGACATATCGTCGTTGTCATGATACATTTTTTACCCTCATCATGCTCACCTTGAAACAGACAATGCATTGATAGCACTACTGTGTACTGCTGGCTTTGGAAATCAACATGGGTGTGGGCGTGGAGAATGTGAACAATAAAGTGATAAACACAAATTCCAAACCATACGCTATCATGCATACCAACCTACCTCCCCAACTACCCATCTGTCCGCCAGAGAGCATGCATATATCTGAGTGCTACTGATGCCACAAGCTTACTGCTTAATATTATCAACCAACGTAAAAGAAAAGAAATTCATCACAACAATGTAGCGATATGGTCAATTTACGTGAATGGTCAGTTCTCACAATGCAACCCTGCACTTTCAAAAAGAGCAAACTATTTCAACAGCTCAATGTCGTCCAAGAACATTCCAATGTTATTCCCACTCACTGTTTTTGGTAAATTCAGTCCATTGCCTCAATTAGTTATATGGTTTGGAAAAATATGTCCAGTCACGATTCACGTAGAAGGTGTTGGTTTGTTCCAATCGAGTGCTATGCGCTTGTAACACTGAAATTAAGTTTCCAAGTACATTTAAGCATATGTGTTTAGAAACATTCGATCCAAGGAAGCATAAAGTTATATTGCCTATAATGTTGCATGTGCATGTTTTGGGGGTTTCTTTACTAAATCGTTGCACCCAAACAAAAACAGCAAACGGCAACCTTTGTCATTTTGGTTCTTTTGAAACGTATTATTATCTATTCTCTACTTTATAACATACATGCATATGTATCAGCTACGTTTACCGCCGACTCTATAGTATTACCATAAACGTAGTGTTACATTTCAAATCAACTGATAGTATTCTGAATGTGTATTTTCAAGAAAAGGCATTTTGGAAATTCTAAAGAAACATTTTTGCGAATGGTTGCCACTGTAAAATGGCTTATTATCGCACACTCATTTCAACCATTGACCCTTTTTCTGCATCACCGTCCATCTGCTACACAGGTGTTGGTAACGCAGATGCACAAAGACCAAATGGTTGACAATCTACTGTCGAAATCAAACTAAACAAGCATTTTACAAATTTGTGCATTGTCAAGTTATTATGAAAATACTGTTGGCTTTTCATGTCACAAATAAATGTGAAAACAGTGTATTCTGCAAAACGTATGTTTTCCAAGTAAATGTTGGCACAAACAAACGAACAACGCTACAGGAAAAAGTGAATCTAAGGTTATCTAGGTAATCTAAGTTGGTAAACGGACAATCCATTATACGTAGATTGAGCGTTCTCTTTACAATAAGTTACAAATGTGGCAATATAATGCCCAAGTCGACATCCCTTTTGTCCAGTACCGCTACAGAGATAATGAAATCCTGAATCAAATAGGCATCCATCTTAGCAAACCATGCATCTCAAACTCGCCAACTGCGGTACTACAACCTGTGTGGCTTTGAGCGATTGAAAAATAAATTCTCAGCTGGAGAATTAAATAATTGAATTGACAACCTTAAGAACTCATGGACCAGAGTATCTGCTACAACGACAGTGTTTTATATCACATTTGATGGATAGGAATGAACGTCACACTAAATAGACCCGTGTCGTCGTACCCGGGTCGCGCAGAGTCTGCCATTATAGTTATTAGGAGCAAGGATCGCGATCTATTACACTTTATTTTTAGTGAAGCAATGAATTTCCGATTATCTTGTAGAAGAGGTCAATTCGTATTTGAATAGAAAATCATTGTTTTCACAGTTCCTTCTAACCCCATGTTGTGCCCTGCCCTTTGGGCTGACTATGTATCATTGCTACCTGTTCTTAAAGGGAAACCCATCATGAATAAAGGGTTATTTACTCGATCTTCACGAGCTCATTTAGTTTAATCTGTGAGAAGTGGAACGACATGCTTCAGGACATTGTTATTTGTCAAGTACCGATGTCTGTGCGTGATGAGAGTGGACCGTCCTTGGTGTATGCTGATGTACAGATATGTGTGAACACGAGCGTGTAGGAACAACACTAAACGTCATGCTACCATTCTCCAGTTGGAAACGACACTGGACAACATCAATGTATGTAACATGCTGGTACTTTACACACAAACAATTCCATAGCCGAGATATGTTTTGACAATACAGTTACTTGTAATCAATAGCAGTTAAACACACACACACACACACACACACACACACACACACACACACACACACACACACACACACACACACGCAAGCAAGCAAGCACGTACGTACGCACACACACATATCTTAAAACGATCTCCTTCAAACTGATGTCAGGACAGGATGTGAATGAACTGTATGAGGAGCCACGATTTGACCATGACGCTGAACAATATCCAAAATAAGCATTCAAATAACATGTTAGGTAAAGAAATAATACTGCTCCCCAAATACATGTTAATTTGAGAAGTGTCTCATATTTACTTCTTGATCAAGGATACACATACCCCGAGAACAACCTTTCATGTGTTTGAACACAATACAATACAATACAAATAGAAAAGTATAATATGTCAGTGGAATATATAATCTACCTTTCTGTCAAACTTAATTTTTCTACCCTTTTGGAATGATTATAAAAGAATCAAAACGATAGCGAAAAATCTGCTTCTGAAT
This sequence comes from Haliotis asinina, assembly GCF_037392515.1. Taxonomy (NCBI): domain Eukaryota; kingdom Metazoa; phylum Mollusca; class Gastropoda; order Lepetellida; family Haliotidae; genus Haliotis; species Haliotis asinina. Next base: position 6,758,677 of record NC_090295.1, on the reverse strand, counting down.
AAACGTACAAAGCAGCTCTGATAACACATTTGTATTTGCGCTCACGACCCCTAAGACGGAGCATAGGCCTCTGGCTCCTGTGGGCGAACAGTACATATAGTAATGCACCATATCAGAAGCTTACGTAGTTGTCGCATGTAACCAGATCAGGAAAAGTCAATTTGTCCTCGCTATCGAATAGCGTAAACATAGTTTTTTTTCAAATCTTTGTCTGTACGTTACCTACAATTCCGTGTTTTAAAGGATATTTACACCTTTTTTGTTAGTAAATGAGATTGTATTTTCTTGTGTGTTAACTTCTAATACATCGTGCATTTGGACGGTGCCACTGTGATATTGGTTTTCTTAAAGGAATAAAACCGATGTGTTCGTGGTGGCAGTTAATACTAGGGCAAGAGCATTACGTCAACGTCACATTCTTCCTGCAACTGCAAGCCAGACTGTAAACATGCGTCCTCTACCTTTGTCAGGTGAAGGGAAAGAGGTGGGGATGTTCTGTAAACACTTCATGTTTCCATATGATTAAAACATTGAGTTCGGTGCACGTGATTACCTGCTTCCCGCCATGCTGAAGGATTATTTAACGCGACTTAAACGTTAAATATTTACTGGATTACTAAACAAGGTTTACTATTGAAACGTAGCTTTGTGCATGTTAAACTAAATTCGGTTGTGTTTCAACAAGATCACATCCAGTCTTCAACAGGATCTATCTTCATCTGGGTTTAGCCTGTGTCAGTAAAGACACTTTTCGTCATGGCGCATGATCTACATGAATCTACCTCCATCAGAATGAGTGTCCTCGAACTGACCTTAGCTATATGCCTTTAAACCTGATAGATATGGAGAGTTCAGAAGACAGGCAGGTCCCCTGATGGAGGAACGCAGAGGCGATTCCGTTTTATTGATCTATTCATTTCCGACTGTGACATATGTCATATCTGGGATTTCACTTTCTTGCTAAAATACAAATTCTAGTACCTTTTCTGGTTGGGTCCGATCCGGGATTCGAACCCACACCCTCAGATTTAGGCACCTAATCCCCAGCACACAAAGTCAGCCGCCTAGTCCAGCATGGGACTCACAAAAGTACTAGAATTTGTACTTTACTACGGAAATGAAATCCCAAACATGATACATGTTGCATTTGACCACTGTCTGTGTGGCAATGAAAATCCAGATTAGTTTCGGAAATTTCCATTCATTTTGAAGTAGTTTCAAGGTCAAATCACTGCACCAAGTCTGCCCTCAGTGACATGGAGCATCACCATTGAAAGAATGCATACTGGAGATAAGCAGTCTTCAGTTGCCAAGTGTCTGAATGTTAGTGTGAGCGAGATACCACGGCTCGGAGCTCGTTGCAACCAAACAGGTATAACAAATGACCGTCTCCGTTCAGACAGACCTTGAGTTACCACTTCAGCCCAAAATCGCTACACAGGGGTACTACATTTGCGTGATCGTAGTGCATCCGGGCAAGCTGCACGGAATAAGTTGAAAGAGATTGGTCGGAGAGCCAAAGGACCCGACGTTGGGCACGTGCTACGTCGTCACCATCGCGCTCAGCGTCAACGTTATCTATATGTATCCCCTTTGTTGTATAGACATTAACGTCTTCTACACTGGTGTAAAAATTCATGCACTGAAGTATATCTGTGGACGGCTTCTAGATGGGGTTCTTTTGGGGGATAGTATATATATTCAAGTTCATGACTGTATCATTTAGCCCTATCTTAACAGTAATCTGCTTGATAGTAAATATCTTCAAAATCACCCGTTATATTAATAAGTAATAATTATTATGCGCACCGACAATATTAACAATAATCCTCTTGATAGCAAATGTCTTCAAAATGCCGCACTCTATAAATAAGTAATAATTGCTATTCACACAATATTAGTATTCCATTAAAGGTCACATGCAACGTAAACCACAACTTAGCAGATTCTGATACCTTTCGGTATGTACTTACCGAAACAAGTCATGAAAACTGCCAAATTGACGTATGAAATTGAAAAAAACCGCGATGAAAACAAGCCACCGAAATGGAAGTTCGAACGATTCACTAAATGGGTGCAAAACGACTCTTTATCTGAACTTATGATTTGCCAAGCCTCAGCTTCTCGAGAAAGCATGCAAACTATCGAGTGTCATGGCAATCTGTTTTACCAGCTGCAAGGTATATCTGTTGCCATATAGACCTAAAGTACTACCCGAAACAAATCAATGTAAATTATCGCTTTACTTCATGCCCAATACACGGATCATATTTACATGCTGTCCTTACACAGCTTCTTAACACTCGACTATGTTGTGTATGGAATGGTACGTACTCACAACTACAACACACATATATAGGCAGTTCCGAACTTTCCAGCTGTGTGTTACATTTATTTTACAGTATATATAACGTGGTAGTTCCAACTTTTTCATTTACTTTAATGTGATTTTCTTGACATGAAGTAAACCATTGCTTTTGAAAGCAAAAACACTTTTTAAAGCAGCATGGGAAATTAGACATTGAACAACCATGTCACCAAATATGTCACTTGATATTGTCACAACTCTGCTTGCCACGACGACAACAACCCAATGGTTTGCTGTGTGTATAAAATTAAAGAAAAAAACACTTATTTCTTCGGAGGCTTAAAAATACTACTACTGTGCTTTTTTCTTGTTAATTATCCATTTTGGGAGGGAAGCTGAAACCTAGTATCAGAAGTATACACCTAGCTGTTATCTTCCATAATATCTACGGCTGATGGGTTCGAATCCCCAAACGGTTGGGCTTCTCAGCACCATGACTTGCTCTGTCAAACATAGTTCATTGTTCATAAGCGTGTTAAGTAATTTTGACGCCTCGGTTTACAAACAAATTGCTCAATACTCCTGATGGGTGGCTTCCTCGAGTGTGTGGACACCTTGTGTTACCATGCCTGATCAGGGTTGTGATGACGGTTGCCATTACATCAAGGGATATTTAGTTTATCCTATATATGCGAGATTATGGATCACGAGATGCACGTGATCAAGAACGTGGACACCTTGTGTTACCATGCCTGATCAGGGTTGTGATGACGGTTGCCATTACATCAAGGGATATTTAGTTTATCCTATATATGCGAGATTATGGATCACGAGATGCACGTGATCAAGAACGTGGACACCTTGTGTTACCATGCCTGATCAGGGTTGTGATGACGGTTGCCATTACATCAAGGGATATTTAGTTTATCCTATATATGCGAGATTATGGATCACGAGATGCACGTGATCAAGAACGTGGACACCTTGTGTTACCATGCCTGATCAGGGTTGTGATGACGGTTGCCATTACATCAAGGGATATTTAGTTTATCCTATATATGCGAGATTATGGATCACGAGATGCACGTGATCAAGAACGTGGACACCTTGTGTTACCATGCCTGATCAGGGTTGTGATGACGGTTGCCATTACATCAAGGGATATTTAGTTTATCCTATATATGTGAGATTATGGATCACGAGATGCACGTGATCAAGAACGTGGACACCTTGTGTTACCATGCCTGATCAGGGTTGTGATGACGGTTGCCATTACATCAAGGGATATTTAGTTTATCCTATATATGCGAGATTATGGATCACGAGATGCACGTGATCAAGAACGTGGACACCTTGTGTTACCATGCCTGATCAGGGTTGTGATGACGGTTGCCATTACATCAAGGGATATTTAGTTTATCCTATATATGTGAGATTATGGATCACGAGATGCACGTGATCAAGAACGTGGACACCTTGTGTTACCATGCCTGATCAGGGTTGTGATGACGGTTGCCATTACATCAAGGGATATTTAGTTTATCCTATATATGCGAGATTATGGATCACGAGATGCACGTGATCAAGAACGTGGTCACCTTGCATTGCCATGCTTGTTCTGGGTTGTGATGACGGTTGCCATGGCATCAAGGGAGATTTAGTTTATCCTACATATCAGAGATTCAGGATCACGAGATGCACCCACTTATTAAGCAACAATGCGTGTATCTTCAAGAGCGTGCTGGGAACTGTCAATATTAACACCAGTGCAGCTGGTTTAGAGATTATTCTTGGGCAGAAGTACACGGGATCAAGGAATTATTTGAAGAATCATTTCGATTCTATGTCAACGTTCTTACCATCCCGCACCTCTCTCTCGCGCGCGCGAATGAAGTGAGATGTATCGTGTCAATTAATTACACACTCCCATGTGTCTGTGCCGATGTTAGCCTCCCAGCGTTACAGCGCTTTTATCCTTTCAGTCGTGGACATTGTTGTAGAATCGTCACACATGTTCAGGAGTAATTCACTCACTCAAAAACAATGGATGAAGATTCACAGATATAATGATTCTATTCATCTTAGGACTGACTCTGATGAAGGGACTGAGTATATTGAGTAGAAAGACTACATGGATAGGATTGGCTGCTGTGAGTGGATCAATAGTAGAGGCGGATTGGTAGTTATGAGGTGATTTGAGGGGAAACAGCTCTCGAACTGGAACATGTTGGGATTCCTGAAATAATGAGACATTTCCTCTTCTCAGCGCTTTTTATATTGCGTTGAATGTACATATGTGTTAATAACTGTCGTGGAAATCAGGGAATGTTATTGATTCTCTGTGTGTGTTAATGATTGTGGGTATATGTGTCTGGGTCAGGTGTGTCTATGATATACTGTCTATCATCAGTGTGTATGTACGGCTACTAAGAATTTGCACGTGTTGCACGCTTAACCTTTGATGTTTGTTTAAGATTCCCACAACTTACTCTTTGATGGACAGAGAGATAGCACCTTCTGATAGATTTGTTTTGGAAGTGCTTCTGAAATAATAATTGTCATCTTAGAAATTGAAAGATGAGGCGCTGGTTTGACAAACAGGCTGCGCACATTGAATTTGTCACATCTAACACACTTTGGTTTTAAGTACCTACTTACATGCTGACATTGTGAAATGCTCCAATCGTGTGAAGAAAAATCGTTTAATGTCTCCTTCCTCTTAACTGTTACGTTGTCTGTTTTACAGAGACATTTATTAAAAGTTCAACCCAAATCAATTTTCTTCTTTCTTCCAACAATATGTACATGAAAAGAATTCTTACACATAAATATCTGTTTTTTCAGTCTCTAATGAATGCACAAACTGACCAAGCAAGCGAACGGAATGGCTGGCGACACTAAACCATACATGAACTTCTTCTGATTCTTCTTCTTGTACTAGTAATACCACCATTACTACTACTACTACTACTACTACTACTACTACTACTACTACTACTACTACTACTACTACTACTACTACTACTACTACTACTACTATTTTTTACAGATTGAGATAGAAATGCAGCAGAGAGGGTTCGGGTGATCCTGGCACAGTCAGGCTGGTCAAGCTCACCATCAGCTCAGGGCCCACGCCCCCTCTACACGCAGCCCAGACAGCGAATGGGACTTCTCCCAGGAAACACTGCCTAGTCGAACCCACCAAGAACTTTTCGGAGAATATGGAGGCTCCCCAACACTGCAGCCTTCTGCATTACCCAGATTGTCAGAAGGGCTGTGCTCCCGGTGGAAAACCCGGGCACTCTCCTCATCTGCGCTAACAGATCAGGAGGTACCAAACCAAGGGCACCGAGAACAATGGGGAGCCTGACGACTGTGTACTTGGGATGCAATCGAGACATTTCAAAGGCGAGGTCCGCATATTTATCGTGCTTTTCCTGAATCTTGCCAATCACATTGCTGTCAAAAGGGACAGAAAATTCAATGACATAAATAATTTCATTAGTTTTATCAAAAAGGACAAGATCAGGTTTGTTTGCTGGAATTCGTCTCAGGCTGTATATCGGCCTATTCCAGAGAAGTTTGTAGCTGCCATTTTCCCTGGAAACCTGGACATGCTCAGGGTCGTACCATGGATGGACCTCGGAGTCAAAGCCACAGGCATGGCGGAGACGATAATAAAAGCAGCGAGCCATGCCATCATGTCTTTTAAGATATGCTGTTTGTGCCAAGGAAGGGCATCCATAATTATTGTTATTATTACTACTACTGCTGCTGCTGCTGCCACTTTTACTATTACTGTTGTTGTTATTAATACAGCAACTAATACCAAGAGATATTAACCATTTACATTTTGAGAATCGCTTATGAATTCATACTTCAAAACTGTCTGGAAGAGGGTGTGAAGGTGCAAAACTGAATTTGCTAAGATGCCAGCTTTATATAAAACACAAACCAGATCAAACAAAATGGTACAAGTACTACTGGAATGTATCAAATTCTTGCTAAAGGAATTTGAATAAAGAAAAGAAATTTCACATGCAGGCGGCATTGTCTTTCAAATGTAACTAAATCACTATAGCCTCATATCTGGGGACTGTGACCTTCGTATCTCCAAGTGTATATGAGGAACCAACGTGTCATCCTTTAATACACGTATATAATTCAGGAATCAAATGTCTATTTCCTACCAAGTATTTCCCCACCAACGTGGAAGGATAGTCCTGGTGATATCAGGGTTACACATATATACTACAATTCCCATTTCAGCAGACATTGAAGCAGATGGGTACAAAATCATGTACAATGCGATCTTGTTTCTCCCCCAAAGGCATCTTTACTGGAGATAGAACATCTACTCTACCAACAAACATCTGCTCACGAAGCAGTGATGAAGTGGATACCACTTTAGATCAGAGCAACGCACAGAACAGACAAAGGTGGTTTACCCCCAGAAGTTATGCTGGAACGTAGCTGGGGGTTTGCTTAATTGCAAACCTGGCGATTCTTCTTATGACCTTGTAAGATCACCAAAGGCCTAAGCTGACGATACTGAACTGTCCATATCGACTGCCCAGATACATGATTGTATGTTCATGAACTCTCACCTGTTTAGCACATCATGCTGTCTCACTGAGACACTGTCACATATTTGTCATCTTTATAATCCAGTTTCTAATATCGACTGTTATATGTCATTTTTGTATATATTCTTTACCTTGAAATTTCACATAAGAAATGTTCACAGAACAAATGATGACTGACAAGCATATTAGAATTTGACTACTCACGGGGGGATCTCGATCATACAATGAGTATCATATATACGGAGATTATATTCAAACACTGTATGTATTTCCAGGACGTATTGGTATCTGTCAACGTCTTGATAGACGTTCATGACTGCTGAGGCCATTTCTTGTCCAGACGGATATAATTCTCTACAATTACCACACGTAACAAATCCCTGAAATTATGTTCCACGTGCAAGGAGCAAAGAGCAATTAGATAAACCGTTCATGAATCAAATCACCATGTTTCTGCCTGGTCTGACTCTACTGACATGCCAATAACACAGTGCAGTAAATACGACCAGTAGAGAAGGTCGTGCTGGTAATATTAAGAAAATACCAAAACACATATCCTGATACACTGCATTGACCAGCTCAATGTGACTGCAGACCAGACAGACACAGAAGGCAGGTCAGAGGTCAGCACGATATAATTCACACGTTTGTTATTGATTCCGTTGTAAGTGACATTTGTACAAACACTGGTCCGGGTGAGTGAACTAATGGTGTCCCATATCATTTTCTCGCCATTCACGAAGAGGCGACTATTTTCACTGCTGTGTACAAGTACAGATATCGTGTACTTGTAAGTAATATACTTGGAAACATTGTGACAGTACACAAGCCCTATATTTAAGATAACTTTCAACGTTAACATCAGAACAAGGTTGACGGAAAGCTTCCCTTCTTGACGGCTAGTTTGACATTTGTTTACTTACCGCACTTGAACAGACTGTGACACGTTTACAGGTTTCGTTTACATTTAAGATTTGTGTGTTGTTTTGTTTTGTTTTTCTAGATAGTTGCATCCCACCAGAAACAGCACACGGTAAATTTGGTCAGTTTGGTTCATTTTATTCCTATTTTTATTCCTATTTTATTTTTATTCCTATTTTTAGAAAAGTCATGTTGGACATTTTGATAGAAACCTTTTGCGAATGGTTGGCACTGGGAAATGACTTTTTATGGCACCTCCATTTCATCCATTGACCCTTTTTCTGTATCACAGTCCATCTGCTACACAGGTGTTGGCAACCCAGATACACAAAGACCAAACTAATAACAATGTAATGTGGAGGTGAAACTAAACAAGCATTTTACACATTTGTGCATTTTCAAGTTATTATAAAAATACTGTTGCCTTTTCCTTTGCCACTCAGATCTACATTGAAAGGCTTGGGTGATGTAGTGAAATACACCGAGTCTACTAAAAGAGGAGATATGCGCCATGTCACACAGATGTTGCAAAAACAGTGTATTCCACAAAACATATACTTTGCAAACAGGTGTTGGTAAAAACAACCGAACAATGATACAGGAAAAACGGATTTAGCGTGGCAGGTAATCTAATTTGCTACACGGACAATCCATTATTCGTAAGTCGAGCATTCTCTTTACCATAAGTTACACATGTGGCAATGTCATGCCCAAATCGACCTCCCGTTTGTCTAGTACCACTACAAGAGAAAGCGAAATCATAAATCAAATAGGCATCCATCGCCGCTGTGTCCTTATACTTAGAAACTGCCGTACTAGAGCATTTGTGGCGATTGAAAGCGATTGAAAAATAAATTTCAGGCATGAGAATTTAACAATTGAATTAGCAACCTTTATATGATTTCTTCAAATTTCCTGATAGCTCTAATTTAGCCCCCGTTTATAAAGACGTGTTTTCATCGACTAGTGTATCTGCTACAACGACAGTGTTTTATATCACATTTGATGGATAGGAACGAACGTCACACTAACGAGACCCCTGTCAATATCTTCGCAGCCAGGCTCGTGCAGAGTCTGCTATTATGGTGATTACGGCAAGGATCGCGATCTATTACACTTTATGTATTGAAGCAATGAATTCCCGATTATCTTGTAGAAGAGGTCAATTCGTATTTGAATAGAAAATCATTGTTTTCACAGTTCCTTCTAACCCCATGTTGTGCTCTGCCCTTTAGGCTGACCATGTATCATTGCTTAATTCTCTGTCAGTTTCACTCATTACCCAGCTACGCCCTGTCCGATCTCAATGTAAGTGTATGGTGGTATATAGAATTGATTACTCCAATCGCAGAATAAATTCATAATTACTGATTTCAAACTGCCCACAGACTGGTTCAAAGTGGGGAATATAAATAGAATGTCTGTTTCTAAATCAATTCCCCGCAGATAATATCAACTCCATTCTTTTTATGACCAATGCATCTATAGCCAAACAGGCCATGTACTGATATAGCGCACCGTACAACAGCTTAACCTGGAGCAAGAAATAGTGCCTGAGACTTATGGTGTTAAATTTAAAGTGAATTTTACACTGTTTACATTACCCCGGGGAATCACATTGCTTATAGTTTAGTACATCGCTAATAGTTCGTTAGTACCTGACATAATCAACCCAGAGTTTAACGAATTTCGCAAGTTTTATTAAAGCTTGAGCAATAGAAACAACTATTAGATGTCAATAACAGCAACACTTTAGCATTGTTATTGTTATATATGTTAAAGGACTGTGCCACAATACAGTAAGATCTGTAAATACCCGGGTCAGTCGAACCTACATACCAGTAGGGGGCGGTGGAGTAGCCTAGTGGTTAAAGCGTTCGGAGACCCGGGATCGATTCCCCACATGGGTACAATGTGTGAAGCCCTTTTTCTGGTGTCCTCCACCGTGATATTGCAGGAATACTGCTAAAAGCGGCGTAAAACCCACTCACTCACTACATACCAGTAGGGCCAAATTGATACAACAGTTTGGAAATATGGTATCGAATAAGCGAGCTTGTCCAGGGAGATGAAAAAAAAATAAATTCAGTGGAAACAGAGAAAAGGAATAAAGCTCAAAGAGAATGCAGCATAAACTTTTGAGAACACCGCCAAATCCCGTACAGACTTTGATCTACTTAGAGAAACCCGTCATATAGCGTTATGTATCCCTACCTTAAAATGCACAATGAGGTTAAGTCTATGAGAAGCGAAGGAACATTGTTTAGGACACTGCTGTTTGGCACACATCGATGCATGTGCGTGAAGAGAGTGGATCATCCTGCGTGCAATATAGAAATATAACATAAACACACATCGAGAGAACTGGAGAGACCAGTGAACGACATATTTATTTTACCGAACATCTCAATGTTAAACTGTTTGCAGCATGGGTATCGGATGGTGGACCCCAGCCATTCGTGTGAATCAAACCATTCATTCTTGCATCTTGGGTTTTTTTTTTGTCCCCCGCAGGTATTGTCTTAGTAAAGTCCCCGAGGTGTAAGGAGAATGCGAGGCAAACCTTTACATAGGCACCGCAAGACAAATTTAGAGTTATCGCCCTTCCATCGATTTGCATTCGCGAAACCTCGGTAATTTCCGTGCATCATGCTTGATTCAGTGCTATTCGAGTTAAGAAGTACTGCCATAAAGTACCGAATGATTTGCCATTAGCAGCGGGGTTTATATACACCTGGAAATTAATCAAGCAACACCCCAATTTTTTCTATTGGAGCAACTTTGAAGTGTTCTGACAATCAAAATATGCCGGGTTGATATAGTTTGACACTTTTTTATTCAACAGACGATCTCTGACAAACAACTTAAAGGGAAAAAGTATCAAGACTTTGCTTTATTGCAACGAAATCCAAATTCTTAAAACTGTCTTAAATTCATGAAAAAATGGACACAATTTACTATTCATCCACAGACGTTGTTGTCAGGTGTATTAACACAAATGTCACATGGAAAGAAAGAACAGTCATCTGAGAGTCTGCACACCGACTTTCATCAATATCTAGTGTGTCCTCCCTGCGCACGCACCACCGATTCCAGACGCCTCCTCATTCCTTGGATGAGTCTCCGGATCTGATTCTGGGGGATCCTGTTCCACTCCTCATGCAGGGCAGCCGTCAATTCGTTGAGATTATGGACTGGTGGGTCTCTCTGCCTCACACGACGGCCAATAAAGTCCCACAAATGTTCAATGGGGTTGAGGTCAGGGCTCATGGCAGGCCATGGAATTCTGTCAATTGCATTTTGCCGCAAAAAATCATTTACAGCATGCGCCCTGTGAGGTCTAGCATTGTCGTCCATAAATATGGGTCTCGTTGCCAGAGGATGGTTCTCAAAATGAGGTACCACAGCCCTGTCAAGAACCTCCTGTTGGTAACGAACACCGTTAAGGTTGCCACGGATGGTAATGATATCCAACTTGCAGTTCATGGAAATGCACCCCCATACCATAACGGAACCTCCCCCAAAGGCCACAGTCTCCTGGATGTTCCGTGGAGCCATTGCTGTGTTCCTCTGCCTCCAGACCCGAGTACGACCGTCCACCATGTGCAGCAAGAACCGGCTCTCATCTGAGAAATGGACCTTCCTCCAAGAGGCAATGTTCCAGTGCAAACGGTCATTACACCAGGCCAGTCGGGCTGCCTTATGGGCTGGAGACAGTCTGGGTCGCTTGATTGGCCTCCTTGCCCGGTATCCTGCAGCTTTCAGACGATTCCGAACAGTCCTGTTCGAGATGGGTCTCCCTGGAAGCCACTCCTGTCTCAACCGAGAGCTCGAGTCGAAGGACCTGCGCCGTACAAGTCTCAGTAAAGCTCTGTCCTCCCGGACTGTGGTCTTCCTGGGTCTTCCTGGTCTAGGCAGGTCTTTAACTTCATTAGTGGCCCGGTATTTTTTCAAAAGTTTTGAAATTATGGAATGATGTCGTCCGATTTGAGTCCCGATTTGTCTTAGAGACATACCAGCATTCCTCATGCCGATTATTTGCCAACGAGTGGCCTCTGATAATTTCCTACGTGCCATGACATTGAAATGAATGAAAAACCGAATGCAATCGACAACCTGCGCTTGTAAACACCCCAGGGAAAAAGTGCATTTTTCGAAAGTTGAGGTTAAAGCAATGCACGTGCGCTGTGCAAGCTTCACGCGCGTCATATCAACCCATGAAAAGCTCATGCTGTATGTCAATACATCAAAATTGAATAATCAATCATCAAAATTACTTCGTTAAACTTTGTTAAGTTTTTATGTGTCTTTGAATTTGGTGTTGCTTAATTAATTTCCATATGTATAGAAATGTACCTCGTTTGTAAATGGTTTTACTGAAAAATATAGCCGATAGCTTAACAAATGAGGACACTACATTTATATGTGAGGTAAGATAAATATTAATGCATCGTGTCGGATGTCTACATAGTTGTTGAACCCAGCCAGGTACGGCAAACAATTTGTCATCATGACTTTCCATAGTGTTAAATCAAGTAGAATTTTGTGCTTTAAAAAATATTCACCCTTTGGGGTTAGTAATTGTAAATTTGTTTGCTTGTGTGTTCATGTTAACTGCTACTACATCATAAAAATGTAACGTGCCACACTCGATAGGGTAATAAGACTGATGTGGATTTGTTTATGGCAGTTGTTGTTAACTATAGGGAGAGAGCAATACGTTAAAGTCACATTCTTCCAATGACTGTACACATGCGTCTTCGTGCTTTGCCAGGTGAAGGGAAAGAGAGGGGGTGTTCCGTACTCTCCTTACAATTCTCACGTGGAAAAAAATGCTAAGGCACAGTAAGGTGCCTTCCCACCTATGCTGAAATATGGATTTAAACGTTACATATTTATTGAATTACTGGATATGGTTTACGATTAACGCAAGTTCACGCTTCATGCAAGTTAACTGAATCACACCCATCAATCAACAGGGTGTACCTTGGTCATGATATAGCTTGTGAAAGTTGGAACCGTGTGTCGTCATGGCAACTGATGGTGATACTTTGGGCAACAACTCTACTAGAATCTAATTTAATTTGAATCAATGTCTCCGGACTGGCCTCAACAATGTCCCTTGATGCACGATAGATATGAATAGTTCAGAACACAGACAGCTTCTCCAGATAGCGCTTCTATGTATATTCAAGTTCATGAACTTCACACAGGGACCCCATGACAAAATGATCAACGTCGGTTGGGCGGAAAGACGTAAGCAATCAATGTTGAAACAGTTCGAAAGAATGTTCACCCTCTTCTCATGCGTGATGGACATATCGATGTTTTACCCCAGTCACACAGCAGTTAACAGCAATTAGTTTAATAGAAAACATATTTTCAAAATATATATATTTTGCACACTGACAATTATTCCAGACTTTGATTGGTAGTACAAGGTATACAAGGTATAAGTAATATGAATTTGCTTATCATGGCAATGTATTAATTTAACCGTCAGCGTATATCTAGACGTGAAACATTATCACCAGAAGTAGAAAAATAACGTAAATTCTCTTGTAACCTTGTGACACATATACGAACTATATATACAGGCTAACCTTACACAGATGCTGATCAAGTTTCTATACTGTCATGTAAGTAATAGTTTCGACTTTTCAAAATAATATTGATGTCAATAAAATTAAAACCATAGTACACCACAGGTTTTATAGTTCTGTCGGACGGTTTCACATACTCCCTCTTTGTTGGCCTGTGAAATTCATTCTCGTGGTATGTGACATTTGTTCTAAAGAATATATTACGGTTTAATGTAAACTTTCTCCATAGATATTTTCCTTGCCTTGAATTAATTTCAGTTGAAGGTATTGTTCCTTGTGTGTTTGTGATTTTCTGACATCTTAAGAAAAGCATACAACACGTCACAATTTAATTCTGGACTCACAAAAGTCCGGAAACTCTCCGCACTGTGGCCACTCTCTCACAAGGGATTTAATACACCAAAATACACATGCAGCTGTTATGTACATGTGCTAAGGATGAAAAAATGAAAAAAAGAATTTCGAAAACCAAAAATTTAAACTCGCTCGCCCATGGGCATGAATGCATGAATGCAGACTAAATCAAAGACAGGGCTTTTATCATGGGCAAATTTGTATGGGTATAGCAATCTGCACCACAGGGATAAGATGCATGGTGCTTCGGCTGGTCACATTTATTGCCATCTTAGAAATTGAAAGAAGAGGCAGTGGCATGTGAAATCAGTTATGGACATAGAATCTTGCATCTTGCAAACGCAGGTTTTCAATATCTGACGACATGACGACATGACGACATTGTCAAAGATTCAAATCATGTTATGAAAAGTTCGATATCTTCCTCTTCTGTTAGGTTGCCCGTTGTACAGAAACAATTAGGAAACGTTAAACCTTAAATTAATTGTTTAATGTTTTCTTAGTAATATTATTACATTGTCCATTGTATGTATGTATGTATGTATGTATGTATGTATGTATGTATGTATGTATGTATGTATGTATGTATGTATGTATGTATGTATGTATGTATGTATGTATGTATGTATGTATGTATGTTGTTACGAGCGTGTATTTTCTGTATATTTTGTTATGAATTAAGTAACAATTATTATTGGGTCACAACATTTAGTTTTTTTAATGATAATTATGATGGGTCACATTTCGCTGTAATAGATGGTCAACACATTTAGGATTCTGGTTTTCCGGAATTTATCTGCTCCTAGTTTTCTATGTGTTAACTTCCGGGAGACTTATTCGAGGGCACTCTACACAGTTGACGATTGTCGTGTGTGCCCGAAATTTCAGCAAAGTCCATTTTCAACAGACACTGAGGTAGATGGACCACAATCGGTTTCCTGCACAATAGGATCATGTATCGCTCCAAGGACATTTGCATTGGAGAAAGAACATCTGCACTGCACACAACAACCTGCTCGTAAAGCAGTGATGAAGTGGACGCAACAGCAGATCAGAGCAACATACAGTACAGGCAAAGGGGCCTTGTCCTCAGAAGTCACGTTGGTAAATAGCCGGTGGATTGGCTTCATTGAAAACCTGGAGATCCTTCTTGCAAAGACAATTCCACTGGCACAGCAGCTCAGGAACAGTAGGACATACACTCTGTGATCAATCCATTACAAACAACCCTACTTGCGTGTCAGATCGTTACACACACCGTTCATGAATCCAATCACCATACTTTTATGTAGGTCTGACTCCATCGATACGACAATGATACAATGCAGCCAATGGCGAAGGACTTGTCGGTAGTCGACAGAAATATACCAATACACATGCCCCGATACAGTATGCGTTGACTGGCACTCTGCGACGCCATGGTAGGTTTGGGGTGACTGAGCTAATTGCTGACCAGACAGACGCAGAAGGCAGGTCAGAGGTCAGAACAAACTAATTCACATATTTGTTAGTGATTCTGTCCTCCGTGATATTCATACACACACTGGTCCGGATAAGTGGCCCAATGGCATCCCATATTATTTCGTCGCCATGTAATGGAGGTGACTACATCCACTGCTGTGTAAACTACAGACATCACTTACTCGTAAGTAATCTACTTGAGCACGTTGTAACATTACGCAGGTGCTATAGTTTAAGATAATTTTAAACGTTAACATCAGAACCGGTGGAACCCTTATCGACGGCTATGTTAATGTTTGTTTGTTTGAAACAGCAATATAGATAACAGCATTTTTTACATCTACAATATTCGAGTTATTGCTATAACTTCCTGTTAGAAATGAGCGCAATTAAGTACGCTGGGTATTATTTCGTCTTCTGTTTTGTTTCAGATACAGCTGCAAGTATTCTGTATTCAGCGAATGTCTTGTCCGGTTACAATGTCAGATGGCATCCAAAAATATTCGTTTCCTCAATCGGCATGGCAAGAATAATGTCAGTGAAAACAATTTCATTACAGATAAGGAATTTCTGATCATTCTACGTTTGCTGATATCAATCTGTCTTTCAGGATTCTATATTTTCACGTACCGGGCTATTTATTTCTGGATCAGTGAGTACGTGATGGACCAGTATATAACTGTTTAGCTCTGTTATAAAAAAACCAGATCGGAATGGTTTCAACACGATCGAGATGTGGGTCATACAAATCAGAGGTCAAAATTATGGGGAGCATCTAACACTGCCGGTCTATGATGAAAAGGAATTACACTGGTCACAGTCCTGACCACTGACCACTGGATCAATGGATGTGTCTCGTGATAAGATTTCAAAATATAGAAGATCTATTGGCACACATGGTGAATCCCCGTGCCACTGAATAGCTACAGTAAGTGACGGGTTTTTTTTATTATTACACATTAACTTGTGTTCGTACCTTCAGTCAATGAACATGTAACAATGAAACATGAAGACGAAATGCATAATTGTCAAGATTCGATTATCACGCTTTCACGTGTTCATCAGGTATGTTCTCGTATGTTCTCGTATGTTATCTTAAGGTCCACCTGAGTAAGTGAATGTCCATCATAAGCGTCATGTTGAAATACGTCACAGAATAATATAGAAGCATCTTGTTATCGTTCAAGGATGGTGCATTGGCATGCAAGACGCACTTCTCAAGTGCAACACAAGTACATCTGATGTCGGTTGATACACACAACACACCCGGCTCTGAGGCAACTGGTCTCCATGTCAACAGCAAAGTATGCCTCTCAAAAGTGTGTTGGACAAACTGTTGTCATCGTTACCTCCTCTTATGATCCAATTGTTGCTGATACTGACTTTGGGAATCGACATGGACATGTCGATGTGTCTCCTTTACCATGTACATGTTCATCACTTTGTACATGATGCTTTAATTCACCATTTTGTGCGTGATGTTTTAAATACATAATCACAAAACAAGTAGATAAAGAAAGGAGGTCCATGTATTAGACCTGGTCCAAGAATACCTTCACTTTATGACATAGTTTCGTTGCTATGATAAATTTTATACCCTTGTGCTTACATTCAACTTGCATTGAAGCTGATTACATTTCTGTGTATACGGGAATATATACTGTCCCCATTGCAGATGGAAGAGAGAGAGAAGTAATGAGAGTGACACAATTCAAAACCTACGTTACCATATATATCAACCCGTCTCCCTATCTACCTAACTGAAGAATCGATTTTCACAATGCGATCCTCTCCACTCCACTCCGCTCCACTCCGCTCCACTCCACTCCACTCCACTCCACTCCACTCCGCTGCAGAAGTGGACAAAAACCTTCATCTCAGACTGGGTTTTTTGAATGGTATTTTTACCACAGTGCTTTTAATAATTGAATTACATTGCCCCAATGAGTTATATGATTTGGGGAAAATACGTCCTGTCACGATTCGTATTAAGAGAGTAGATTCTTTCCCTACAACATTCAACGATACGTATTTTAGAGTATGCGTTTTATAACCTACAGACCAAGAAAAAGAAACTTTTCTATTATGACGCCTAAGTGGGCGTGAATTGATGAAAGGGTTTTGTGTGACAAGACAGGTAAATGACTTTGCTATGGCGTTTGGTATACCTGTTTGTGCATTTCCGTTCTTTATTTGTATAATCAGAAGAAGGTAGTGGTTTATTAAAACAGTCATTTCACTCATCCATATAGTGTCTGGTCGCTTTACCTGCCTCTCGTTCACGTCATTCACAAGCACAAAGACATCTTTGCGTTCTCCACATTGATACCTGACATGGGTAGAGTTTCCTCAGAGGCGACGCAATTTGCTTTGGAGAGTTGCCTCCATTGGTCATGTAGTGATGATTGTAGACAAAGTCATTCGTTGTTACATTTTTTCTTGGACTAAGGACACACATGCAGCTACCACTACTTCGTGTAGCTACAGGATGCATGCATGTCTTTCCATGTTATAAACCGCAATTCCACACTTTCTTTTCCGTGCACACTATAGTAGAAATACTGGCATCAGTGGGAATGCAATGAAAGGTTCTCATTAGAATTTATGACGAAACTTCGACTGACCTCCTTCAATGTTTGAAGTCACTTCGCGACGGAAGTCTTGACTGTGGCTGCACTGCGATAGATGTTTTAATCCACATCCCCATAGATGCGTCCAAACGGCATATTTTGTCATTTTCATACTTAGTTTTACTGATGTTTTACGCATTTAAAATGTTAGAAATACAAAACATTTAAAATATTTGCATACGGAATTTTTTTTACCATCGCTTACGTAACGCTTGCTATCAAGTTGTACAGTTAGTATAGGATCAGTAATTTCTTATGAAGTCATTTCCATTATGTTTAAGTTGGTTTTGGTTAGATATGGCATAAGACAGTGCATACCTGGACGTCCTCAATGATATATGCTTAGCTGAAATACCCACATATTTGACAGCAGTGGGTAGAGGAAAATGAAATAAGCACCCAACATTCATAATACCCAGTCCAAAAAACTACAGTGGGTACAACACCCACATGAGCTAAATCTTATCTAGAGCTCTGACTACACAATACATTGCGAACCACTCGCGCCTCCGACCTAATTCATGCCTGCCACAGTGTTGTATAATTAATAACAAGTAAGCGCGAGTTAAGGATCACCTGCACATTCTACTTCCAATTTTCAGTTAAACGAGTATCTGACTGTTTCACCACAGGTGTCATTTTTATTGTGTGATAACTGACCAATCAACATTGTATCAGCCTTTGAATGATGGTCGCATGTAAAAATGGGTGAAATTCCCGACAGCAACGTCTAGCTTAGCCACATTTCCTACTTTTCTCATTTCTGGACCGTAAACTGAAACACAAACACACAGGCAGTGTCGACGTTTTCATGTCATTTTGTGAACAAAAAATGAAACCACAGTCCACTTATAGCCTTCTTGATTCTGTCTAACGGTTACACGTCTTTCCCCTTTGCAAATTGTTTGTCAGCCTGAGACAATCACTGTCACGACATATGACATTTGTTCTACAGAATATTGTCCTATACTGATTCAGCTTTGTCAGTCATATCTCTAATGTGATTTCCTTTGCTTTAATTCAGTTTCAGTTCAGTTTATGTTTCTTGTGTGTCAATGGTTTTATATCATCTTTAGGGCAAGAATTAGATGTGGTATGTCCGCATATTAACCATCATATTTGAACTCTTGACTTACAGAACCAGTTGATGTTTATGTAAAACATTAACGTTACAAAGATGTCATCAAATGCTGTCAGCTGATTCAGTTTCAGTTTAACCTGTGTGTTATCGCGTATCAATTGCTTTATGCCATTTGAGCTTTTGATTTGAAGAATCATTCGAGAGAATATGAGAAACATAAAGTTTGAACACCGTTACAAAGACTTCACTACAATTTCTCAAAACAGCAGGCTGTACCACAGGGGTGAGGCACATTGAGCATCAGTTTGTCAGCGAAATAAAAAACAGACCTGTTCTTCTAATTTCTGCTAAGGAGCCACGGTGACCAGTGGAGCGGACAAAGTACACACCTATACTGTTTCCAGATCATGGGTTGGAATCCCTCAAACGTTTGGTTTGTCAGCACAAAGATCTCTACGAGTTGCCCACACCCAGGGAACGGAGTAGCCCAAACCTACTGTCGGAAAAAAGACTCTTTGAGGCTGTTACTCTGTATCCCTATGATCTACACAACCGTAAATAGAATATGTCGAAATAACTCACTTTGGGTGAGGTTATCCAGAAAAACATGATTGCTTGTAAACTGAGGAAAAAAACTAAGAAAAATGCATGCTGATGAAATCAGACAGGTATGACGACGGACCTTCGATTCTTCTGTCATGAAATGCATGCGTTGCCTCCTGCCACAGGGGACCATCTCAAAGATATTTGTTCATGTGTGTTGAATGTGTCTCATCTGTTGATTAACATTTAGTGATTAACATCTTACATGTCTTTCTTTCATAAAGTTTATGTTTATGGTGTATAATACCTGATACCCACAGAAAAGCATCGTACGAAATTCTCAAAATATGTAGGTAGCACGACCACCCGAAGTCACCGGACTGGACAATGTTTGAAAATTGTTATGACATACCGTGCTCTTCCAGTTTAATTCACCTACGGGATTATCACATATGAGCTGATATCTCTAGCCCCAAGCCCGACCCCAACCATAGCCTGCTACACCTGCCCTTATTTTGCGTTTTGCCCTGTTCCAAACAAGTCGCTTTGGACTCTTAAAAGTCTGCATTGCTCATTCCTGCTCATCCCTCCTCAATAAAGTTATTACGTTTCCCATCTCCCTACTGCTGGAACTGCAGTTAGTTTAAGAATATTTCACACTTTCCCATATCAACTACATTAACTGCAGACCAAAAAACAATATTCCCTATATCGGACAGTACTTTAATGTAAACCAAATCGTCTGAATGTGGCGAATGGTCAAACTGATGTGATTAATTTCCAAAGGTTGAATCCGTGGGCGCACAGTGTCTTGTCTCATGGATCATTTACACAGACGTTCACAGTTTCAACGAATCTAGCCCTGTACAGTCCTGCCATAAGCTGTGATACGACAGGGGTTTAGTTTATCCCAGATCTGTGTGATACTGTCTGCCAGAACGACATATAGAAGCAAAGCATGTATCTTCAAGAACGCGATCGTGTAATATTATCGGGAAACCGGTATATTCCGGTTTAGTATCTCGCGACGAGATTAACGCGATATGCTTCAGATTCTGCAATATCATCCAGAGTTACCTTCCATTGAACTGTCTGCCCCTGATTTCTATAGCTGCTACATGTGACAAACAAATAAACAGAATTATAAGCATATAATCGCAAATTAAAAGTGCAGTATTTTGTGCTTGGATTTGCCTTCCTCGGAACTAAGCAGCCGCGATACCGAACCCGGTGACCGGACAAAATCCACCCGGACAAAATCCACTCGGACAAAATCCACCCCAAAACTGCCACCCCGGGCAAAATCCACCTCTTCTTAAGAGATTAATGGACAAAATCCACCCTTCTCAAATTGCTGCAGTCAAAAGTTTTAGTGCGTCCTGATCATTTATCAAGATGTTTTTCTCAAGCATTGCAGTTATTGTTTTGATAGCATGTACGTTCCTGGATGTTGTTTCAAACATTAAAAGTTTCTCCATTTCTGACAGTTTTACCACTACTTAATCCCCTTTCATGTATCATTACTAAGAAAGTGAAATCCCAAATATGACATATGTTGCATTTGACCACTTTCTAAATGGCATCGTGTAATCATAGCTTTCGGCCGTGGGAGCCGTGCCAATTTACACTCATCAGAGGGGTACACAAAGTACGCAGTCTAGACTACCAGTTGTCCGACTTTCATTTTTGTGGAAGTCGCGGTGGCTGAGCGGGCTAGGCGGCTGACTTTGTGTGCTGGCGATTAGGTGCCTGACTCTGAGGGTGCGGGTTCGAATCCCGGATGGGACTCAACCGAAAAAAGTACTAGAATTTGTACTTTACTAAGAAAGTGAAATCCCAAATATGACATATGTTGTATCATTAAGAAGTCTCACATTTTTGTTGTTTTTGTTATAATTGATTATGAATGACTGATACGAATAATTTTGTCCTAGGATGTAAGTCAAGTGTACCGGGGTTTTTTCATTGGCTACTGGTTCATTACACTTAGCCGGCTCTTTGTTTATTGCTTATAAACCGATAGGTGTTAATGTCAAATTGCATGCGGTTAGTAATTGAAGTTGTGCATTGCATATTGTCACAAGCAGACAGGCGGGCAAGACATATAGGAGTCAATAAACCAGACGCTGAGTTTTCTGTGTTTCCGTGAACCTATTCACTGCGCAGCATAGCTATTGAAACCACTCCGATGTCGTGGGTTTTGTTTCGTCGCGTTTTTCCCCCAAAATTTATAGGTTGAATTGACGTTTTTGATGGTTTGTTTCGGTACGTGCATACCAAAAGGTATTTGAATCTGCAACGTTGTGTTTTATGTTGCATGTGCCCTTTAAGTTTTGTGGGTTTCAGTGTTTTCTTTGAGTGGCATGTTTGAAAGATTGTGGATCAGATTAAGGAGAAACGTTATGGGTAGGCAACTTTTTATTCAGGTGACGAGACGTTTTTATAATTTTGTTTGCTTCATAATGGGGCACATGCTATCATTTATGATAAAGACGTAAGTCTGTAGGATTGTATAATGACATTCTAAAGTACTCAGGGAAACAGAAATAGAATGGGTTTTGGCGTGTACTTCGTAGTATGAACAGAACTAAAGTTTGATTGATAAATTTTCTGTGACTATCGTTTTCCCAACGTTCGCTTAAACACTTTTAGTACGTTCTTACGAGGAAGGTGAATTTACAGGAGAACAAATCATGTCATTTACACCCCTTGAAATTTCATGGCAAAATGAATGTTCATGATGCAAGATATAAATGCACATGCGATGTAAATGAGGTTCGGGTACATAATATGTTTTATGAAAAATGCCATATACTATTAATCCTGCATTTCTTTTATCCTAATTGACATACACGATTACTGATATGAGGAAACTCTCAGAACTTTTTTAATGCTTTACTCTTGTCGAAAGCTTATAAATTTGAAGTGCTTTGAGTGCCATTTGTACAATCGTCCGAATGCATCTTGTCGTCTAGACATTGCTGCAGGTAGTTGTAACCGCCATTAATGATTCATGACAATTCTAACTTGGTGAATATTATGCAGTTTTTTGTTGTCTTTACCTGTAAAACATCATTTTGGATGATGATTAGAGGATGATTAATTTAAAGTCCCAGCTGGTACAAATATCATAATAATTGTGAAACTACCCACTTTAATGAGGTAATAGACAATAAACGGCCCAAACCATTATATTTCTATTTTCATTAGTCAAGGATCTTGGTTACTGGAAGTCCCATGGGAATTTAAGCCTTAAGTAATTTAAGTATCTATGTGTTTGTTTCATTTTGCAATAGGTGATGTTAAAACATGTTTATACTGCAGTTGAATCTGAATAAGCCACTGATATACAGTAACGCTAATTACATACTGCATTGTGTTAAAGCAAACAACACTGACTAGCCAGATCATGTTATGCTATTAACTTCATCAGTGTGCTCTCAAGATTTTGTTGCAATACTTCATTTAAACATTCCCCGTTAAATATAAGGCTCTATATCATTTTAGTCATCTGTAAATCACTGACATATAGTCACACACAGTGGGGACGTTGAGCCTGAATGTATGGAATAACAGAAACTAAGAAAATGATGCCGCACACAGAGAGCTATTATCAGTTTATGATGTACACACTTGGGTAGAAATCTTCCAGTCAATATAGATCACAACATGTATGGCAATATCTCTGAAATTATTGCAGTATATCACAATATGAAATTAGGGCAATATCCAGTTCTATTGTTCATTGCTGTGTCTATCAACAAGTTCCTGTGTTAAAAATATCTACCAATCACAGGGATGCCCAATGATGACTGGCAGCAATGTCAGGGGAATGTAACATTAGACGGTACCGATGTCGTAACGTCATTCCATTGTGACGTTGATGTTGTACATCACCATATGATTTCAATAAATCACACAGCACTGAGAGTGCTATTGTTACACTCCGCGTATTAATTGAACCATATCTGGTTACCTTATAGAACACAACAGTTAGTAAGTGAGTATGGTTCTATTCCGATTTTAGCAATATTCCAGCAACGTCTCGATGGGGGACACCAGAAATGGGTTTCATCCATTGGTAGAACATAACAAATGGACGTGCAGGGAATTGCGATTCAAGTGCTGGATTCTTCTATTGAAGGAATGCTCGATGAAGCCAAGTTAACCCATGACAAGTGGACCTGTATATAGAACTAATCCTTAGACGTACTTGCTGATGTGGGTTTATTGCAAGATATGAGAATAAAACTTGACCCCATCTTAAAGATGATGCTATTAGGTAAATCATTGCTTCAGTGCATATACAGCGTAACAGGTCATAATCCTTGCCCGTAAACACTATAATAGCAGCTTGCGAACGACAGATAATAATGGTCACATCACGGTTTCGAGTAACATGACCTCCTGTCCCTCAAATGTGACATGAAACAGTCGCATTCCTCCACACAAGACATCGTCGGAACCGCTCAGTGTCGTGCCTGCATATCTAGAGGTCATAGTGGTGACCTGAATCTTCACACAAAGAAACTAATGTAAGCTGAAGAGCATAGATTAATTTGAAGAAGAAACAGAACAGAAATGAGGTAGTTGTTAAATCCTGTATACAGATGCTTTAGTACAGGCGTAGGTGAGATTCGTTGACTCTCGCTGTGATCACTGTTGTTTAAAGAAGCAAAAGAATATTTCTTTAATGGTTTTTGTTTATTTCTTTTGACTAATGAAAAAAATCATGGCCGATGTATGTCAACTATCAGTTTGTGAAAATACTGGTGGTTTTGACATTCTTGTTCTTGTTGTTCAAAACGATGTTTGGATGGTCCTGAAAACCACGAGCGCTGATGCTGACCCGAGACCCACAAACATGAAGATTAGGGTCCTGCATGGTATATCATCGCGCAGATATGAGCAGTACACTTTACACTATTACAACCACATGTTTGTGCACAGATCTGAATCTCGCCAGACTCCTTGTTGTTTAATTCCCGGCGATCGCACGAGTACACTCAGTCGGTTAGGGATAACACGAGAACCTACTAGTATACGGATAGTGGTACTCTGTGCAGAAACACATCAATGCCATGGACGCAGCAGAGGCAGTTCAACTTCACGCTGCAGTCTTTCATCCGCAATCATGCAGCAGTTGAAGGTATTGCTAGGCACCGAAAACAGACTAAATCATAGGAAGCAAAGCATTCGCTGAAACAAAGGCAGCCCAACAAACACACACACACATACACACACATACACACACACACACACACACACACACACACTTAGAGACATTAGAGACAACAAAACTCAAATACTCAGCATATATATTGGCACACACACACACACACACACACACACACACACACACACACGCACACGCCTATACAATTATAGGTGTATATAAGCTACTTTAACGACCTTCATGGATTGATTTTCATGACTCAGAATACTTGAAGAAACCATCTTTGTCCGCCAATTCAGGTCAGCTTGACATGTTACGCTGACAACGCACCAAGTGATTGGCAAGCAATGTTCACAGCTCCATGTGGATATGACAACAAACTCAAACTGTTATTCTTAACAATGTTATTCTAACTATAAGTGCAAGCAAACGTACTGAGTTATCATAAAATGTGTAAGTGCTGGATCACTGGATGAATTACAATTCATGTCCAGGCATATAATTCACGAACGAAATGTTTATTTCCTATCACGTATTACCGATATGGCTGTCTGTCAAACTCGACACTATCACGTTTTCAAATGTTCAATTCTCTCCCTAGCATACACTAAGGGAGACTGACCACAATCCGTTTCATATAAATTACGAACTTGTATCGCTCTAGGTGCATCTGTATTGGAGAAAGAACAACTACACTACCCACACCATGTGCTCTTGAAGCAGTGATGAAGAGGATCAGGTCAATGCACAGAGCAGACAAAGGGTCTGGTGCTGTTAGCTCTATTGCAAACTTAGCGATCCTTCTTGACAGTTGTATTTCATGTCCCCTGTTGATGCTAATGGGTTAATGGACATTAAATCATGTACCTGGTCAGATAGAAACATGGTCATTTTCTATTTTTAAATGATACTGAAATGAAAACATATGTTTTTGAAAGAAACAACCTTGGACCATGGACGCTTAGTACATTTGTGTAAAAACTTGAAAGTGGGGTTGTGTTTTAATGAATTGACGGCAGAGAGTATGTCCTAGTGTTCCTGAACTGCCCAGACACACGATCTGATGTCCCCTAACCCATTAGTATCAACATGAGACACTGGCACACAATTGTCTCTGTTTCTGACATACATGTACTTTCTAATTCGGACTCACTGCAATTTATTCTTCGAAATAGAACCTAATCTCCAATTTTCAAATCATTGTTATCTATACTACGCATTAACAACCCCAAAATACCTGACTCTCATCGTTATGTTTATGTCTGGCTCACGACCGATGTCATTTTACGGCATGCAATAAATCCCAGAAAAACACTGTTGACATGTATTCGGCTAACAGAAATGAGAAACAGCGTTCATGAATCAATCATTTTTTGTGTACACGTTTTAAACTCCACTTGCAGACAATAACACATTGCAGTATATACAGACAATGGAGGTGGGTATGTTAGTTGCCGACAGAAATAAACCCAAACACATGTCCTGATCCCCTGTGTGATGTTGGCCCTATGTGATGCCATGGCAGGCCTGCAGTTAACTGTAGACCAGACAGACGCAGAAGGCAGGTCAGAGGTCAGCACGAACTAATTCACTCATTTGTTCCTGATTCCGTCCTCCCTAATTTGTATGCAAACACGGATCTGGACAAGTGACCCAATGGTGCCCCATATCATTTCCTGGTCATTCACCAAGTGGCGACTATGCCCACTGTTGTGTGAAACTACAGACATCATGTACTTGTAAGTAGTCTATTTGGACACATCGTGACATGACAGAGGGACTATTTTTAAGCCAACGTTCAATTGTCACATCAGAACCTGGTGAACCAAAGCTCCCATTATCGACACTAGATGAGTGTCTGTTTGCTTAAAGCACCAAAAGAGATTGTGAATCATAAATATTTACTTTGGAGAATCTCAAGAGATCACAGTATATATAAGAAAAATGTGTTAAATGAAAGCCATACATTATTAAATGCAGCAAGTAGGATTTCATATTCACGCAACTTGCAGATTCAGCTGAAATTACTCTGTATTCGCTGAATGTCTCAACCAATTTAAATGTCAAATGACAGCCAATAGAATGTTTTACAATATCTTAGTAATAAAACCAATATATATGCCAGTTCAGGAAAAACAATCACATTTCAAATTGGTAGCATGTGATATTTCAACGTGTTTCTAACCACAATCGATCGTTCAAGATTCTGCCTTTCCTCAGAATAGGCGACCTATTTCAGTGCCAGTGAGTGAGGAAACACTGCTCACCTGCTGGGCTCGCCATTCAGCAAAATTCCATCCAGACCTATCTGCACAACAGCGTGTGAGTTTAGTTTTCGCCGCGTGTAAGCAATATTCCAGCAGTATCACGCAAGGGACATCAGAAATGGGTTATACAGGTTGGGAATCGAACCCGTGTCTCCGAGGGAACGCTGCAACTACTAGGCTATCTCATCGTCTGTACATTATTGAATGTTGATGGTACAAATAAATTATTGATATTATGAAGAATGCTAAACGAGTGTATATACGTGTGTGCGCGCGTGCGTGCGTGCGTGCGTGCGCGCGTGTCTTTCAATTATGGAATCGAAATCCACACATTCTGCATTTTCTGCCTCCTGCATTCAAACCTGATGAGAGCAGTGTCTAAGCCTAGTTCTTACTTAAAGTGTTCGCTCGTCACGCCGAAGACCCGGGTTCGATTCCCCATACGGGTACAATGTGTGAAACCCATTTTGGGTGTCCCCACGCCTCGAAATAGCTGGTATATTGCGAAACATCACCCACACCACACCCACGGAATCAGCCCCAAAAGGATAGTTATGTACCAAAAAAGGTCTTGTTTACTAGTTATAGCGCCTGGTCGACCAAGTCGACGTCTTTCTTCAACGTTAATTTTCTGTCGATGTCTTGATTGGTATGTGCCAAATAGTGGATTCGTGCCTCAGTGATCTTTCTTCATATCCCTTCACTTGAACATCGGGAAATCGCGTGCACGAACATGTCATGTTTGCACGAACTTTATGAAGTGATATTTGTGTTGTGAATGGAATGAGTATTTTCTAAATCCATATACAATTAACATGGTTTCCAAATGACATCACCGAGGAAACGTATAGACCAATTTTCTGTTAGAAACCCATAATATGCTAGTGAATGAACTACCTTTCTTAAAAGCATTTGCCCTATGGATTCTAAAACTACCATCAACAGGAACAGAATCACCATCTTATTTTTACTGGAGAAATACGGGGCTGCAAGTTAAATTTCGGTGCCATTAAGTATCTTGCCATCAGCCAATACCATCCTGAACACAATTCCCTCAGTGCAACACAGTTACATCAGCTGTCGGTTGATACACACAACCCAATCTGCTTGGAACATCTTTTCGACATGAGCACAGTATGCCTACCCAATATAGTTATGTACAAATTGGTGCCATTGTTACCATAATCGTGATCATCCACCAGTATATTTTGTAATCAAATTGTTGCTGATTTCAACTTTGGGAATAGAATGTACATGTCGATATTTCTTTGGAGCCATATGTCTGATCGTCACGTTCCAAGTGATGCTTTAAAAACAGTATGACTATTATGAAAAGAGTCGACTTATTCAAAAGATCATGAAGTGAAGTCCTCTTAGAGAGAAAACTGCTGGACAATGTGTCAACAGTTGTACAAAGATCATCTGTGTCCAGGAATAACATCACTTTGTGATATACCCCTGGACAATGCAGTGAAAGGCTTGTATGTTTGGATATGTATGTGTGGAGGATTGTGTTGTGCTTATTGTTCTGGAAATCAATAATACGGTGAGTGTGGTCGATAGATAACAGGTTGTGGCAAGGTGTCTTGGAGACAACATGCACACCATTCCTCCCTGCCTGTGTGCTTTGCAACTACACGTGTATACCACTGCTGAAATGTCGAAGGTTACCGGGTCAATGAATATCTACAGCTGAATATTGATGCACGTTGTGAGATATTTTTACATCTAACTGACATACGTGCACATTTACAAACTTTTTTAAAACCGGAAATAGCTATTGTGCTTTGGTATCTGTCTCGAATTTTCACACACACACACACCCCCCCCCTTGATATACCATAACTTCTCATGTTAGTGGCAAAATAACGTACCTCAACGTTCAGGGAATTCGAAGTGGATTAGGTGAAATAAGTGAATAAGTGAAACCTGTGCCGGATGTAATCACATACTAGTACGTGATTGATACAATTATAACGCTTGGTGTCATGCTTGGTAAAAGGCTGTTTATATTTCACTTATGAATTTCTGTTCATCTCGCGTATGCAGATGTTCCTGGATGTGTTGGCTGACGTACCTCCCTTTGAGACATACTTCGCACAATTCGAAGGTTCGGTTTCTGATATCTGTTTCGCTCATTGGAGACCCTTCTGCACTTATACACCATGCACTTATACACTTTCTTGTTATATACACTTTGAGACTCACCATATTTATTTAGTAACTGAGGGAATTTTGGCACACATTGGATATTTGAAATAATGCCAAACCAAATAATCAAGATATTTGGGAATGTGCGTGACACCAAAGCAGTCATAACCAGCGAGTATTGTACGCTCTTTGTCAATGCTGTTAGTACAAATGACTACAATATGACTGTGTGTCTTAGGCCAGCTTAAACACTGGGACATCACGACTGGCGGAGGGAATGTGTCCGTGGGTGACAGAGCGTGTAGTGTGTAGCGTTGTAATACACTAGCTGACAGCTCCTCTCAGATGCTCACAGGTGCTTCCTGTTTACGTGATCGTATGCAAGAAGTCTTAATCAGTGCCTAAGATACTCACCACAATGCCGGATCTCTGATGAGGGCGTTTGACATGGATTGTATAAATAGCCCCAGTAAGGGCGACAGGAACCACTACTCCTGCCCTTCACATGTATAGTAGCAGCACGTTGATCCTAGTGTTTTCTTTGTTAATTGACATACAGAGACATCATCAGAGGCACATACAGTTGGAATATACATTGAACTCTGAAAGCGTTTCTTGGAAACATTTCTTACATACAGAGGGGCGGTGGGGTAGCCTAATGGTTAAAGCGTTCGCTCGTCATGCCGAAGACCCGGGTTCGATTCCCCACATGGGTACAATGTGTGAAGCCCATTTTCTGGTGTCCCCCGCCGTAATAATGCTAGAAAATTGCTAACAAGCGGCGTAAAACTAAACTCACTCACTCACTCACTCACAAGCAGATAAATTGTTGGATATTCTTTACCGCTTCCTGTGAATTACGATATAATATGACACAACAGATTTACATGCAGATCAGAAACATGGGAATACAAATAGTTGCATACAATGTTCAAAAAATTGTTTCAATAGATTAATAGTTGTACTTGCACTGATCACACATTCCAGCGATACATCATCCAATGAGCCTCCAATGCTATTAACTGCAGTTTTAAGACATAACTCAATCGAGTGACAATACATGTCACTTACAGACACTACCAGGTTCATTTCATTACATTTACTAAACACTGACGGGAGTCTATCTGTATATGGACTGGAAACTGCAGACGGCTTCCAGTATTACTTCAGGACTTTCCTTCGTTGTACATGTGCTTCTCAGGTAACAATCGATCAAAGATGACAAGTTATCGATATACAGAATGTTGTCATGTCATCGAGGGTTGTTGCAAGAAAAGTCAACCATCGACTTTCATTCATCTGGCCAGAAAACATCCGCAGACCACTTTCGTCGTTGACTATAAGCGTCCAACACTGTGTTACCGACACTGTGTTACCGACACTGTGTTACCGACACCGTGTTACCGACACTGTGTTAGATTTTAATTCTTATGCTCCTGTGGGTTGCATGGCAGCATACTGACACTGACCGCAACTGCTAACGTTCAAGGGCCACATTTGTGACCACTATAAGTCGAGTCCCTGCTTGTTCGATTATAAAGTGCCAATCTACACTCAGATTAGATGGGTACATGAAGTCTGAGGTCTTGGCCACCAACTGTCCGACTTCTATTTGCATGGAAGCAGAGGTGGCTGACTTTGTGTGAAGGCGATTAGGTGCCTGGCACACAGGGTGCAGGTTCCAATCACGGATATGGGACTAGAATTTGTACGTTAAAAAGACATTTCACACATAAATTTTGTTACGTTTGACCACTTTCCGAATGGCAGTGTGTATTTAAAATATACTACAATTTCGTTTTCTTACTTCCATATTTCCCTCAATATTCCTTGAGGATCAATCTATCCAGATACTGATATTCATTGCGCTTTTGGGTAAGTCTCAATACTTTCGTTAATGGTTCTCTAGTGATACTATGAAGACTACGGAGCATTGCGATATGATTCCCGTATATTTTTTCAGGTCTCTGTGTAAAACAGCCAATACTGAAATTCGAAGCTCTGGGTTCAAGTCATTTCTGGATCTTCTTATGGTTGCTTACACATCGCGGCTTTTGTTTGTTTGCGCCAGTTTATATGTCAGTAAGTTTAGTTACCAACATTTTCTGTCACCAGCTATCTTCTTTTAATTTAAATTCTTATTCCCAGAGTCAGGTTCATGTTGAATTTGGGTTCACATGTTCACGACATTTACAACGAATACAAAAAATATATTCTGTTTGATGGTAGTTATACAATGGTGGAGGTTCAGATAACAGCGTGTTTTAGCGTAGTATTTCACGGTGCATTAATTCGTTGTAATCCAATACCTGAGTATAGTAAATTACGCATGCTTTGGGATGCGTATATGACTCATAAAAGAATATCGCTCGAATCATTCACGACAAAATGTTCAGTAGTAATGTCAGTGTGTGCGACTGTTCAGAGGTAACGGCAGTGTGAGTGACTTTGTAGTGGCCTTGTCAAGTTTAGGGGGCATGTTATCACTTATTCAAGCTGAGTAACTGGTTATGTGGCGTGCAGTGATTGGTTGTATTTGGTTTGTTCATAGGATGTGCACACATTGATTCATTGCAAGTTAATGGTTGGGGGGCATGCTGTGATTGTGGAGATATTGCAGTGTTCCTGTTCATAGGACATGCAAGTAGTGATTCACTATTAGTGAGGGCTCCATGGTACCAATTTCTGTCCTCTCCCAACCATGATTTATGAACTTCCTACTACCCACTATCCTCAACTAGGATTCACCCCCTGTTTCCTCACCTCTGTCCATGCTCAACTAGGACTCACCCTCTATCTACCTCCATCCACGATCAACTTGGATTCACCCACTACCAACCCACCTCTGTCCATACTCAACTAAGATTCACCCACCTCCTACGCACCTCTGTCCATACTCAACTAAGATTCACCCACCTCCTACGCACCTCTGTCCATACTCAACTAAGATTCACCCACCTCCTACGCACCTCTGTCCATACTCAACTAAGATTCACCCACCTCCTACGCACCTCTGTCCATACTCAACTAAGATTCACCCACCTCCTACGCACCTCTGCCCACGTTCAATTACAAATCACCAACTACCTGCCCACCTCTTCCCACGCTCAACTAGGATTCACCAACTACCTTCCTACCTCTGTCCACGCCTAACACGCCCAGATCATTCACGCGATGCTTGCCCAGCTCTGTCCACGCTCAGCCAGGATTCACGCACTCCCTAGCCACCTCTGTCCACTACCAACAAAGATTCAACCACTGTCTACCAACCTCTATCCCCACTCCAGTTAGATTAAACCACTGCCTGTCCACTTCTCCGTCCGATCACCATTTGCGTTGTTTTATACACCATTAAAACAGCTCGTTTTCTTTGTATTTTTCGTCAGTGTAATATACATGAAACGGATGTGGTTTCCATGAAACACAGCGAACATTCGGATTGTCTGAGCTGGAATGTCCGTTCAAATCCTGCATGTCTAAACTAGAAACACGTCTCCACCCTACACTTGCAAGTCTCAGCTAGATATATCGGTAAACCGTTGGACCATGGAGTCGTTCCCCCAACAGCTAAATGTCCAGAAAGCCAGTCGCACAGTATTCTCGCCATTTAGCAGCAGCAAGAGAGTTAATACGATGTCTTAAATAACTACAAATATTACAAGCCTCTGAATGCATAGTCTACATGCATACAAACATCCCCTGTCACATTAATTAGGACCTACAGTTCAATCTTAAGCTCAATGTTCACATTATGATACTCAAAGTGGACAATTTTATCAACTTATTGGTCAAATATTATGCCCCTGTTTTCTTGAAGCGTGAGATGCGTTATGTAGTTTTTGTTTGCGTTTTGTTTGATTAGAAATAAAGCTACCAACGCTTATTTGCACGGTTAAATTTAGAGTTGTATTTCATCATCACTTTTCAAAAGCAGTTGAAACTGATCTGTGTTCAGTGATATCACAACACGTTTACCTGTCAGATCAAAGGTGTAGTATGGTCTTATGCGTTACCATAGTAATAACACCTATTCGCTGACAAGTTCTAAAAATGTTTCCATTTCATAAAAAAAAGAACAATCACACGCTGAATAGCGCTTTCTTCTGATCTGTCAGCTCCTCTTGAACGTTATCGATCTTTCAGAATTCTATATTCCCACTCAGTCGGAGACGTATTTCAATGAGCAACAATTAGTGAGTGAGGGAACCAACCAATGTTACCCCAGCGTCACCGAAGGTACCTGGTGAATGCGGCATCTACGGTACTTGAAACAAGATTAGATTTTTTTAACTGTTCACTGGCAAGTTGAGCGTTCGTCTCTTCAGCTCAGGCAACAGCGCAAGGGGGCACAGGCGAACGATATGGTGACATTTGTGTTGTTCGGTGTCGACATTTTGATGTAGAAGGCGTTATGGTATGGGAGACATCATATCTCATGGTCGGACGCAAACTGTCATTGCCAATGGCAATCTGACATCTCACAATACCTTTAACTGCCGAACGTGTATTTTCGGGATTGCTTTATATAAACAACGACAGGGTTTATTGTCCTTATTTTAACACACTGTATGATGGCTATACTACCCTCCTTGAATAACGGTATCAGGCTGGTTCCAGCGCTACCCTAAAGTGTAGCAACATACGCAAGATGAAACATTAAAACATGAGAGTACTCACGTTCTGGTAGAAGCAAAGTTAAATAGCAGTTTGGATTATGTTTCAACACCAGTGAATGATGGTAAAATGTCTGAAGAAGAGTTTCGTTTGGTATTCTCAGAATGCTGCTGTCATGACACATTTATACCCTCACGGTCACATTCAAACAATGAATGGCATTTCAGTGTTCAATTGAGGATGCATTTGCACTGAAACAGAATATGATTCTGAGTGTAGATCTGGTTTAATCCAGACATTAGCCACCGGTATATGCGACAATCAGCAATGTCTTGTACATGTGATTTTGTTTCGTAGAAAAGCTTTGACGTCGGAGGTTTCCTAAAGTGATTGGCTCGACAGAAAAGAAATTTGCAACAATAAAATCAGATGTTCTTACCTTATAACTTTGAACGTGAACTGCAGAGCAGATGTGATCTTCCCCAGGCATTCTAAAAGTATGAAACGCTTCAATACCGCTACAAACACACTAGTCAAAAACGTGACTGTTTGTTTTACAACTGCGTTTTGGAATTTTAGTACAATGCTTTAATAGGTTATTGTGATTTGGGAAGACGTGTTCTGTCACGACTCTTAAAAATATTTCGCGTGGGGTTGATTTCCATGCATACCTGCATATTGTGTGATAATTCTGTTGCTAATGTCAACTTTGGTAATCAAAGCTACAGGTCGATATTGCTCTCCAGTCATGTGTCTGTACGTCACGATGTGCGTGATGTCTCAAATGCAATACGACCATACAGGAACAAAAGCAGATCTATTCAATAGATCACAAAGTAACGATCTCTTAAAGAGAAAACTTCATCACAATGTGTCATCAGCTCTTGTTAAAAGGCCATCTTTTCCCAGAAATAGCATCACTTTGTGACATAATGTCATGATCCATTACATACCTTGATGTTTACCTTGAAACAGAGACAAGTGAATGACATTTCAGAGTGAATGTGGAGATTAGCTAGTAGTGTACATTGTACTGGAAAGCAAGACCATCCAGACCATCACAGGGAAACCGTCTGGGAACTGCATGCTTCTGGATCTCCTTCTACTTCGATCCGATCCTGGTATATATAAAATACTACTCGTCATGGCGAAAATGAGGAATATGTTTGCAAGTAAGATATTTTGAAATATTTTTTTTCTGTATGTAAGCATAGAAATGTCATGCATGACCTTTTAAGGCCACTCATCATCAATGCAAGCGAATGAAAAAAGACACTTATTATCTATTTGCACTTGAAGCTTACCGCCAGACTATGTTTAAACAGTATCAATGCTCACTGTCCTTATTTCAAAATATCTTCAACTATTGCTGAAGAATTTCTTCAACTACAGGTAATCCAGACACTTGAAAGTATTTATCATACAAATTGTTGGCATGCATGTCATTGTTCTGGCACACCTCAGAGTGTTCCATGGTAATTTCAGAGGTGGAGATATCCACCAAGACTTACCCAAGAAATAGTTTCCATAACAACCAGATCAAAATACAGATCAAAATATCACCAGATGTCGAAAAACGCAACAGACAACCGCCTGAACTTTCTCCACCCGTACACAGAACACAGGCCTATACGACCCATGTCATAGAAGCAACTGAACAAATTGCGAAATACATCTGGACTGATAAAATAGACAGGGAAGTGACACAGGGAAATAAATGCACTCGTGGGGGGTCTAATATAAATGCATTTGTAAGATACACTTTCAGCATTATTGCAAGCTTGTTTTAGGTTCGTAACTAAAGGGGTTTTTGCCACACATCGAAATGAACCCTAACGGATGTAGTTAATGGGCTTGGTATTTGGGAATGGGCACTGACAACCAGAGCAGACAAAATCAGCCGGACATTAAACGTTTCTTGTCAATGATGTCAGTACAAATGTCTACAATATGACTGTGTCTGGGCCTGGTTGAACACACACACACTCCGTTCACTGGGACATCACGACTGGCGCTGCCAGCATGTTCGTGGGTAACAGAGCGTGTTATATATGACGTTGTGATACACACGGGATGACTACTCCTCACAGATGCTGACTGAGGCTTCATCTTTCCTGTTTATCGTGTGCAAGAAGCCTCAATCAGGGCCTAATCTACTTACAACAATGTCGGATCTCTGGTGATGACGTGACCTTTTGACATGGATTGATCGTACTTTTTCATTGCATAAATAGCCTTAATAAGGGAAGCTCTACTCCGTCCATTAGCTTGTGTTGCAGAAGCGGTACTCTCTGTGGTAATTGTTCCTCAGAGAAACCACCAATACATGCGTTTAATTGGGAGAGCTGCGTAATGAAACCTGGCATACCAGTAGATACCAACAGCTCATATGTGTCAGTACCAGCGTGTTAAAGGTTTGGTATATTTTGTTAAGAACATGGTATACTGTTGCAACTGACCGTACTATCGACATTGCGGGTATTGTAGGTGTTGTGGGTACTATTGGTATTGCGGGTACTGTTGTCATTGCAGGTACTGTTGGTGTTGTGGGTACTATTGGTATTGCGGGTACTGCTGATGTTGCAGGCACTGCTGGTGTTGGCGGGTGCAGTTAGTATTGTGGGAACTGTTGGTGTTGTGGGTACCGTTGTCATTAGCAGTACTGTTTGTGATGTTGTTGTATTGTTGATCTCGTGGGTACTGTTAGCATCGGGTACTTAAGCCTAACGTCAATTCCGTAAGAAACATCTGTATTTTGTCGCATGGTATATGTGATCCGAGTTATTTATTCTTTTTCTATGACATGTTTGAATGTTTGAATTCCCGAAGGAGTCTATATATTTCTTTGAGCCCGACATGAGCTTCCTGTGTTACTGTTCAGTAAGAATAGGACAGATTTTCTGCATATTCTTTCGTCATATCTGGAACCCTTCAGGTTCTTTGCGACACGTTTAAGCTCTTACAGAATGTATTTACTGCGTATTACATATGCATTTCTAAAAGAATTTACTACAATATTTAACACTGACCAAATTGTAGAACCTGTTGTGTTAACATACCGTTAAGCCAGTCTAGACAGCGGGAAACTTCCCATTTATCTTTCTTCAGTTGTTTCTGATTCCCTCGTCTCTAGGAAAGTAGTACTTAGTTATATTTCACCTCATGTAGCTTTATGTTCTTACTTTGTTTTCGTGCCTTACACAGAGAATTATGTAGACTTAGAACTGGGTTACTATAACGGAAATATTAATAGTCAATAGCAGCGTGAAGACCCATCAGAATTTCTTTTCCTGCCTCCGACATTTACTTTTGAGGTGATGTATTCTTCATCAACACACGACTATTTCCTGATTTCACACGAATGACAATATCATAACAGATATACCCTGTTCATATACCCGCTTCTTCTGCAGTCCAAGTGTCCACAAAAGTAAGGAGCAAGGTCTTTAGATTTCGCAGTTCTCCATGACATCAATCTTAGGTTGTCTTTCTTTGTGTTTCCTTATATGTCAGAAAGATAGGTTTTCAGTTATTGGTGTTACAAATTTCTTTCTTAGGTACCATCGTTCGTTACGTAGTCAAGACTCAGATTCTTTCAGAATATAGGTCACCTATCAAAATGTACGAGGAATAAGCATTTCAATATGCACGACAATAACAGCAGTTATATTATGGCTGATTTATGGCTTGCATTTCATGATATTTAAATATGTATTTCAACGTGCTATTATCAACTCAGATGATCAAGTCTAATGTCATGGCAATACGAGTCGTAAAGGATAATATCTCAAAGTGTGCTGGAAAAATAATATCTATTTTTCAAAGAGCAACGGTGATAGGTATCTAACTACATATCTGTTTACTGTTACCTTGTTACGTTCTATTCTACTTCACGTGGTTGCCAAGACTCGTTGTTTTGCTTCAGACAAGTAGGACCGGAGTAGTGTAGAGAGTGGCCTCACCATTGGTATGACATCAACCATCATCAGATCTTCAAATTTGGACCGAATAATCGTGAACAGACTCCTTCGAACTATAAATCATTAAGGGTGCCGTTGAAGTCTCTGCCAAAATGCGTCAAAAGAGGAACTTGTAGAATGTATTTCATCGTGGCTTAAGTCAAATTGCAATACTGTCGTTGGCAGAATACACAAACTAGATGATTCTATCCCAACCAACTGTCGTCCAGAATCTCACTGTCTGCATGAAACGTGTAGTTGTTCGCACTGACAAAGCCTCAAACACAATATACCTAACATGTAAATATTATTGCATAAATTGTGTTATGAAAGAACTTGGTGTACGTCACATACCATCTAATGCCGCATTTAGGCCATGACGTGAAGATGTCTCCGAAAACCATTCATCAGTGTTATTACCGTTTGGCCCTAAAACCCAAAGACATAACCATTTCTCTTTTGTACTGAATACCCAAGGTATAAAAAATATCTTTACATAGAGAGATCTATTGTTAGTTCATGCAAATGCACAGAAAATTCACTGCCTCAAAGATTAAACATGATCCTTTATATTAACAAGGACTGACCTTTTCTATATTCACATGACGCATATGAGACAAGCAGAATCCATAGCATGGGGATTCTCTCAAGTGTCATTTTTCAACGTTGTACACCACTACTCCTTATGACGAAACTCCTTGATCCATGTAACATTTGTAAACAGACGTGGTGCATACCTATAAACCTCTAATCTTCAGAGGCGGGACGTTAAACTAGATATTGTAGACAACACTTGAAGGAATTTCCTTGTGGCTTGCAGCTGATTTTTCAGTGGTTTGTAGAATTACCTTCACAGACACAATATATAAACACAATAACTATCCGCAATGGTACCACATTGTATCAACATCTAAACTGTGTATACTTCAAATATCCTGCATATATTCTCCTCGTGAATACTGTTGTGTATCATTTTCGTGTCAACAGTTTTAGCATCTACACTGAAACATCACATCTGTAGCGCTAAAGAAGTTTTCTGTCTGTAAAAGTTGTCAAGCGTACGCTTGTCTTAGTAATGTACAACCTTCTAAGATGCACACCATTTGTCAGAAGCAGTTTCGTATGAACCTTTTAAGCACGGTGCATTAGACTATCATTTGTCGTGTAGTTCCTGACCCCTTGCCTATAAGCCACCCAGATTGTATCACCTATTGCAGCACGGCTCCCTTGGGAGCTGCATTCGCCGCCTTACACGCGCATCCTGCACGTCATTGGATAGCGGGACCCTTGCACACCACGTAGAATTTTTCCGTTTCTTTTCTGGCAAATTTATAGACGAGCAATTAAGGTTTCTGTGATTTTAGGCCGTCTGAATTTCTTTCACAGGGGTCACGGTGGAAGACTTTTCTTCCACCCAGCCTCCGGTGGAAGTCGCTCGCTCCATTGTATTTTGGAAGCCTTTTACTTTGTGATATCTATGCATGTTATACATGGTTGGAAACCCGATCCAACGCTCTCTCAAAGAAAGCAAACGTGATTCTAATGGTGCCCCTGGTAACTAGTCCAGATTGAATCTCCGACATGATGGTTTGTGTAATTTTGTTGAACTTCAATTCTTCTATATCACAGTAGTCATCATGCCACCATAGTCCGGTCATGATGTAATGGCAACCACTCTTACGATTCACCTTAGAAAATGCATTTCTATACTGCGTTTGAAAGCCAGTTAAAGCGTGTGTCAGACAGTGTATAAAACGCGCACGTTGCGCATTTAGTGGTGGAGCTACATGGGTATTAATGTGCGAAATGCAACAAATACCGCAGGTGATATAGATTGACGGAATTTACATGAATCTGTTCACCGGCTATACCGGGGTCGTTAATATTTACAACTACAAAGCATTTGCAAGGGGATTCATGTGGGATTCTGGAAATGTGCAACATGCTGGTGTGCAACATTAGACATTCGCGCTACACAGGAATCAATATACGTGACAGAGCTAAAGTTGCAACGAGTTGGAATAAAGCCATAAAAGCAACGCCTGTAGTCTTAATATATAAACTTTTACTGTGGTGGAAAGCCCTTGAAAGTGCGGTTCTGCCAAGGTGTAATGTGCATTCGAGTCGCGGCTGAGAGTCAAGCAATGCGCGCTATTATGTAAATGCATTTGCGCTAATGGCGGGTAAAGTAGTCGGGGATCCGGCGCGCGTCTCCCGTCAGTGTTACGGCAGCTATAATTTCACGATCCACCATCCAAAATTTAATGTTTATCATGCATCTGAAAGCCCTTGAAAGTGCGGCTCTGCCAAATTATAACGGACATTCGAGGAAAATGAGATATTCAGGCAATGCGCGTCATTACGTAACTGTTCTTGTGCGACTGGTAGGTAAAACGGGGATCTGGCGCATACCTTCCGCCAGCTATTATTTCATTATCCTTCATCCAAAATGAAAGATTTAAAATGCATCGGAAAGCCCTTGAAAGTGCGGTTGTGCCAAGGTGTGACGTGCATTCGCGTCAAGCCATGCGCGTCATTATGCAACTGCTAATGGCGGGTATAGTCGGGGGTCTGGCGCACGTCTCCCGTCAGTGTTACGGCACCTATAATTTCACGATCCGTCATCCAAAATTTAATGTTTCAAATGCACCTGAAAGCCCTTGAAAGTGCGTTTATGCCAGGTGTTAATATGCATTCAAGGAACGTCTTTTAATCAAGGAATGCGCGGCATTATGTAACTGTACTTGTGCGTGTGGCTGGTAGAAATGGGGATCTGGCGCGCATCTTTCCTCAGCTGCTACTTCAGCATCAGAAATCAAAGGTGTAAAAGGGGGCGGTAATACCTTGAAAATGTGGATGTGCCAAGGTATACTGTGCATTCGAATAAACGATCCATTATATAACGACGCGCATTAAACAGACAAGATGGCGCCATGCTCTGACAACTGTAACTTATTACAAAGACCGCCTCTGTCTGGTCACTTAATTACTCTGTTGCGGTCGCAACTCCTTATCATCATTATTTTCATAACTTCTTTCAGATCTGTCTGCATGGACTGATTGTATATGCACGTTCTTCTCTACCTTCCTGTAAACTTAATTATTACCTGATTAGCTGTATATCACTCGTCTGAGTTTACATCTCCGTACCCTGGAGATGCTACTTCTCAGCAATTGTAATTTCGTCACCTGCCTTGCTCTCTTATGGTTATAATCACTCAGCTTGGGTCACTTCCTTTTGACATGCCGCTACTTTGTGATTGTAAACCTCTTCGCCCCACTGACTTCAACTTTGCGTATAAAATTTCTTTGGCATGGGCAATTCACACCTTTTGGCATGCTCATGCCCCTCCAAATGGACATCACGCATGGAATGGAGATGGACAATTTCCAGTTTCCTCCTCCCCCGTAGAAACATCCGGCTTGGCCATGTGAACTTCATCTAAACCATTCCATTGGTTGTCTGACCGTGACGTGGCAATATAAGGGAATGCATTTCACTGCAATTTCATCATCACAGACCAAGTGTCTTAGTGGATCACTACCAGCGTTGGCAATGACCATTGGCTAACCAGCGTTGGCAATGACCATTGGCTAGTCAACTTTACTTTTATTTCTTCTCGTTTGTTCTTAATTTCTGCATTTTTCAATCATTTACGTTGCTCACTTTATCAAACTGATACTCAACATTACTAGGTTTATTCCCTAAATAGACATATTGTATAAGCAGTTTATTTCTTAATTTGTCCAAGACTGTGACACCCAGACCCTTTTCTGTAGTGCCCAATCATTCCCAGAAAGTAAGTGTCCCAGCAATAAAATAAAGTATGCCTTCCACAAACATTTCGGTCGTATGTCAAGTGTAAAACATATTACAAAGGCACCGCGCATTTAAAGCACTGTTATCCTGGTAATTCTACTCGTGGTCTACACGCCATACACGCCCAAAGTCGCCGCCGTAGCGAGTCCTATACTGCTAGGCAGCTGGTGTCGATGTCGGCTCTATTGGCATTTTGTGGCACATACAGTGTCAACAAAAATCAAATCCCTGATTACATCAGGGTACTTAAACACTTTGGCCACACGATTCAAGGAGAGGACGCATCTGTATCCGGCGTCGAACCCGGTAAAGACTTGTCATTTCTGATACCACCAGATAGCCCTGGGGACCAGCTTCACGTCGATGCGAAACCTGTCAATAGGATGTGAATATTCAACGTTCCAGTGACGTTTAAAAGATGCTCTCCGAGTAAGGCTTTTCTCTTGGTAAAATTACATGTCTATAACAGATGGAAAAATGGGCGTGGACGCCCAACCAGGCGTCCCATGTCGACCCCGTGATAACCCCAAGTGCTTCATGCTCGTGGCCAAATGTATGTCTCTTTCTCCCGGGGGGAGACAATTAGTGAACGCAGGATGCACAGATCAAACCCTTGTGATATCAAATCTGAGCTGTTTTGGCTCCCGTTACGCGCACGGGGCTTAGCTTTGGGTGGCTTTAAGGGTGGGAAAACATGACTGCAGTCGCATGTGTTGCACATGATGTGAAAGCCAAGACACAGGACTTCCGATCCAGCGTAAAATCAAAACCCTGGGGTCGATGTACGAAACATGACAAGTACCC
Source organism: Haliotis asinina (assembly GCF_037392515.1). Lineage (NCBI taxonomy): Eukaryota > Metazoa > Mollusca > Gastropoda > Lepetellida > Haliotidae > Haliotis > Haliotis asinina. Next base: position 6,716,399 of record NC_090295.1, on the reverse strand, counting down.
ACAGCGTGAAAAGCTGCCAAAAATCCTGTTACATCGGACTTAAAAGCGTCCCGACGTTGAACCTGTCGACGACAGGTCATTTCTGATGACACAGCCAGATAGCCCTGGAAACCAGGTTTACGTCGATGTGCAACATGGGAATGGGCCGTGCATGGTCAGCACCCAGGAGGCCGTTAAGTGACGGCACCCTACGTCTCTTGCCCCTGATATAGGCCTCTAGTATTGACTCATAAGCCTTAAAAATGAGTTACTAAACCACTGTCCCCTATCTTCCAAAACTGACGCTGACAACGCCCATTCATCCTTTCACCTAGTACACTTTGTAATAAAATAGTCTGGTAGTCTTTTTCAGATTATTGCATTTGCGTCAAATGATAACAAATGATAAATATATATCAATATCTTTCCATGTCTTAGTTATTGAACTGAAATTGTCTCTCTCGCTCTTTCGCTTCGTTGACTTATTCTTTCTCTTGTCTCTCTCTCTATCTCGTTCATGTTCATGTTCCTTCCTAACTCACTAACACACTTTCTCTTAGTGCCCACAGTCGCTAATTTTCCGCTCTACCTTTTATGTGCTAACTCTCTGTTTTCTGTGGAATCTTAGAAGGAACATTGTCGTGATGTGGCATTGTCGTGTTTTCACCCTCTCAAAAAACAAGCAAAAACAGGTAAGATTAAGGGACATGCGACATGTGACACGCGACAATTCGACAATGCGACAGCGCGACAAATCATTGCATGGCATTTCTTTCTCGCTTGCTACGATACACTTCCCCTCCGTATTTTAAACATATTGAGCCATAGTAAGTAATGAATAGACACCTAGATGTCGGAAAATTCCCGAAAATGCTACACAGTGTAAAATCGGAATTTTTCTCAAACAAGCGCAGTCTTCCGTCTCGTTTTATCTAAACAGTTGCTATTGGTGACAAAGACCATTTGTAATCTGATTCTAAAATGTATGTGATTCAGTGATTCATTTGTGGCAGCTGACTCTGAAAAATACGCGATGAAACTGATGAAAGTATATTATGATATATGTAGAATTGTATTGGACAAAGTGAGGGTTGAAGAGAAAGGACATGTCCCTGTGGCACCCAAGGGGTTAAGGTGTTTGGTAAGATAAATACTTTGTTCACTGCTCCCTCGGGACCCATGGGTTGATGTACCCTCGATGTTTGTTTATGAACCCGAAGGGGTCAGGGAACATAAACAAACGTCGAGGGTACATCAGCCCATGACCCCCTCGTGACCAGTGAACAACTTACAATGTACGCCTAATACTGATGTCTGCCTGACACCACAATACGACATTAAACACTTAAGTGTTAATATCATCTCTCCCCTTCCACCACCCCCCCTCTCTCTCCTCCTCCCCCCCCCCCCCCCCCCCCCCCCCACACACACACACACACCCACACCCACCCACCCACACCCACACCGACACCTACCCTTCTCCACCGCTGTGTTCAGGGCAAAAGGATTACTCCAATGAAATGTTTCGCTGTCTTTCTCGTGTCTTTTCGGAAGATTAGAGGGGAGAGAAGGGGAGGGGGGAGAGAGTTGTAAGACGATGTAGCATACCTTCTCTCTTGTTTCTCTTATACACTGTGGAAGGGCTTGTTGAAGGCCTCACTAGAAATGATGAATCACTTTGATACGTACCTGCCATTACGTAGATCATTCATCAGCATTCCTGCGGAGTCAAAACATTATTCTCGCGCCCAGCCAGACATCCTGCCAATTCCTCCGTGATAAAATGGTTTTTCCGTGTATTTACTCAGGCTTAAAACGCAAAGGAAGTCTGCTTTCAATGCAGAGTAGAAATATTGCTACATAATTCACACATGCCTACACTAATACCATGTAGTACATATACTGTACGGGTCTATAATTAGATACTGGTCATACCATTGAATGCAGTAGATGACACCTGAAGGATCCTCTTTGTTGCTTGCAGCTGATTTTCCAATGGCTGTACACCACTGTACATCAACATCTAAATTGTATATACTTCAAATATGCCTGCATATATTCTCCTTGTCCTTATACTATGTACAGAGTTCATAAAGTGTACGACTTATATGAGCAGTATAACTTAACAACACATATATCACATTTGACGTTTGCATTTTTTTTTAAAAAAGAACTGATTTTGTAGCACACAAAATAATCTGACTCACCAGAGTTTTGTGTTGCCAGCTATAAAACGATACCTGGCGATCAATTACAAAAACGGTATTTTGAACAAGTCCTTGAAAGCAGTCTGTCTGCTCTTTCAAACATTTATCATTCAACTTTGTACAACGATCCCTGGCATTTATACACAGAGATCTAGTTGAAACATTATATTATTTATCACCTTGTCAATGTTTTACTTATAACCAATAGCACGATCATCCAATGTTGACATTATGCCATCAATCAACCACGCAACGACGTGGTGAAGGCGTTCCAGTATTGAGGAGAGCGATCTTTAAACAGATGTCCTGTTAAATCAAATCCAAATAGTTAATTCAGAGTGCGTTGTGTCATTAATCAGCATCGCGACGATCTTGCGTAAACCTTCCATAATTAATACTTCACTATAAGCATCACTAATACAGGTTGGGCGTTATGATCTGTCAACAGCAGAAACATCAGCAGAAGCGTCTAAATAAGATGTCATTAAACACCAGCCCAACAAACTAGGGAAGGGTTTATAATATTAAATATAATCAGAAACATCGAAGGTGAGTGTCATTATGCAACAGAAGAGGCATCTAAGCAAGGTGTCGATAAACCACAGCATAAACATCCAAGGGAGGTGCCATTAAACAACAAATCAATGGCCTGGGGAAGTGAAATATACAACTTTATGGATGACCTTTGTGAACAGATCAACAACATCATTTGTGAGTAGATCAACAACACCATCGCTAATCTATCGACAGGTGTCCCCAACGAAGAAGCCATTCAAATCCTCCGCCATCGCACCCACAGTCTGGATCAACTCCTTGACACCAAACTCTCCATACAATCCATCATCAGCCTCACTAAACCCTGTATAACGTCTACCTACTCCACCTGGATAGACAACATGGCATCCACTCTCTCCCCTATTATCAAACACATCTACATGACCCATTTTGAAGAGCAAGCCCTGGCAAGCCCTCCTCCTCCTCCTCCAACCAACCTTCATGTTGGTTTAGGAAGATGGATGACACCTTTGTCATCCTCAGGAAAGACCAGGATCCCACCTCACTGTACAGCACGTTAACTCCCAACATCCTCGTATAAAGTTCACATTGAAGACAGAGTCACAGCACACCCCACTCCCTAGATGTCCACGTACCCAAAGACCACGTGTACAGAAAACCCACCCATTCCGATCAGTACATCTACTTCAACTCGAAGCACCCGTTTAAAACAAAGTCTGGTCTTATCTCAACCCTAACCAAGCGTGCCAAGAACATCTGCTCCAGCAGCCGTGACCTAGAAAATGAATTGAACCTACTACAACATGTCTTCGAGAGCCTCAACCAGTATCCCACCAACTTAGTCACTGTGACCATCTCCACCATCCTCCACAACAAGCCCAAACCGACCAAACCGGAATCCGCCCCCATCACAATCACCCTGACCTACATCGGCAAAACCTCCATCAAATAAGCAGAGTACTAAAGCACCAAGCAGGCATCAAAACCATCATCACTGACTCTCCAACTCTCAGGACCATCCTCCGTGCCAATGGCCGTAAACTGCCCTCCAAAACCCACAAAGGAGTGATCTACAAGATTAATTGTGAATGTGGTGACTCATAGGTGAAACCTTCCGCCCAATTGATATCAGCATAAAAGAACATAAAACCTCCACAGCCAAAGCAGACAGCAAATCAGCCCTCTCAGATCACCATCAGAAATTCCCTACCCATCAAATCAAGTGTGACAACTCCGAAATCCTATCAACCAGGAATCAAGACTTCACTAAAAGAAAACTTTTGGAAGCCATCGAAATCTGCCCCCAGAAACCTTTGATCCACAGAGACCAAGGATACTACATAGCATCAGCCTATAAAGAATTAATCAAACAATAGACTGTACAAAACACCCAATCAGCTTGTTATCACAGGTTATTGGCTTCATTCATTTGTTGCTCCTAGTCTCTCACTGACTTCTTCCTATCATGTACCAATTGTTATCCAATTATATGTAGTTGTTAATGTTAACCCTATGTTTGTCGAAACATACTATGTACAGATACTTTTCCTCATCTGGTTGTATTCATTCTTAGCTTGACAACGTGACGTCAGCGGATTCGTCCTGGAGACGTACAATACGTTGTTGCACGTGCATTCCACGAAAGAGAAACAACAAATAAATGCCACACAATACTGAAGTCCAACACCTGCCCTTGCGATCGATCAAAATATTTAACGGCTATTGCCCATGCTAATGTCTGCGCAACGTCATGAGGCCATTGGGATGGTCCTTGGGTAATGTCTCAACAAGTGGCAGCACATTTCCATTGTCACCGGATCACCGCTTCTGCACTGGTTAGACGCAACCAGAACACACAGGGGGTCATCGATCGGCCAGGTTCTGGGCGTCCACGTGTAACAACGCCAAGACAGGACAGATGGAAAACGGTGACCCATCTTCGCCACAGGTTTCAGACTGCATTGATGACTGACCGGACCATCTCAGGACTTTGCCGTATTCATCCCAACACAGATCGACAACTTTCACGGGATCAGACCACGACGTCCCGCCCTACGACCTATCCTGAACAACGTCATCGACAAGCTCGCCGAATGTGGTGCCGAAATCATGTCCTTGTTTTGGTGGAGAACTTTTGCTGTTTTTACAGATGAGTCCAGGTTTAACATCTCCCATATAGGTGGACGTCAACTTACCTATAGACGAGTAGGAGAACGTTATGCACAGACTTGTGTCTTGGACAGGAATCGCTTTGGTGGTGATCCCTTGATGATTTGGGGTGGAATAACAGAACGCCAAAGAACTCCTTTGGTGATTGTTCAGGACAACTTGGCGTGGGCTACATGGATCACATTCTTCGACCTGTGGCAATTCCTTTTCTGCAACGTCATGGTCCTGACTTCTTTGAGAGGCATGTTTACAAGCTGGTGGATCAGACAAAACTTTATGGGTGAGCAACTTCTTTATTCAGGTGGAGCGACGTTTCGATACAGCTTCTTGTATCGTTGTCAAGCAAGTAAGAGGATGCCCTTACTCGCTTGACAACCCTTGTCATGGCCCTGTGTATACATTCCAGTAGGACATGTATGTCCGCCCTCATACGGCAAGGGTTGCTATGGATTTCTTGCAACACCACAACGTTGACTTACTGCCTTGGCCTTCAAATTCACTGGATCTCTCCACGATAGAGCATGTTTTGGACGAGACGGATCGACGTCTATGGCGTCTTCTTCATGCGCTAGATAACGTCCTTGACCGTGCAACAGAACGTGGCGTAACATCCCACTAGCATTCTTTGCACGTTTGATGGCTCTATGAGTCGTAGATGCCCTGATGTTCTCAATGCCGATGGTGGACATACCCGTTACGGAGCTTGTGACATGGTCGGTTGACCCCTGTCCCGTTTGTGACGTCAGTGTGATTGACTTCTGCCAACTTGTTATGGCTCATTATACCCCCATTAAAATTTATATGTACCTTTGGCATTGTAATCGTATCGCTGGGATAATATATTGAAAATACACAGTTTCTTTATGTGCCTCGTATAAAAAGTCTATCAAACAATCGGTCTGGGGAAGGAGATATGACATTACACAACAGAAATCCCTGTTCTTTTCTTTCAATTCTTTGCTCAAACTTTCATATATCACTTCAGTAAGACCCTTATCTACATTCGAAGCTACAGAAGTTAAAAGGTCGCTTATAGACGTGTGCCAGGTGTGCGAGAGAGGATGGGGAAGGCACAGCACAGACGGATGAATCAATTACTTTGTCGACATTTGTGCACGTGCTTCTTGAACATCTTTCTGTCCCTTTCTCTATACTCACCCCTCGTAACAAACAGTGAACTGTGCCAATGGTGCAATGATAGTTTGTTAAACAACTTTTTTATTTTGAGGACAAAAATTCTGCAAAACCCTCACAGAGTTGGTATGATATTTTGATAATGATCAGCGTTTCATTGAGGGCTTCGTGTTCGATAATTTTCGAGTTAGAAAGCAATTTATCGTTTCGCTTTCGTGATGGCGAAGATAATGTCTGCGAGTTCAAGGTTTTTTGGGGTTTGGGTTTTTTAAAATTTCTATATAATTATGTAATATCCTAATCCCCAATTTATAAAATATAACTTGTTCAACAATTTTCCATATACAAAACAGAATATGAGATGCCTACATGTAGTTTTGTAAGTAAAAACTAGCGGGTTTATACAATTCTCAAACGGTCTTGTCCATGTTTCACAGTCTTTCTTAAGTCTCGATTCTCATTTTACCACAGTACACTGTATCCATACGATCGATTAAAATCTGCTTTATCAAAGAAAAAGCGAAAACGAATTGAACATGGATATTACACTCAGTCTGTGGAAAACATACAATGTTATAGTATTACCATTTCGAGCATCCTCTCGCTTAAAGCACAGATGGCTTCAAAATAATTCTTCACAGAGTCCTCACAGCAAGTAAAGATTCATACAAACACAAACTACTAGAGTCATTACTTTGAATTGGGAAAAAAAACAAACACCGATTTCGAATTAAACGTAAGTGCAATTGTTCTTGGTTTCAAAGAGAGACGAAATTATGTACTGACCTTTTGTTGTATTTCAAAGAAAGAATGCATCTATTCTAGAAAAGTAGCAAACAGTTTACATCCTCAAGCATGAACTAAATAAGACACAGTTTGATCGTTGATAACGATTGTGTTTGATTTGCATTCTGTTCGATTCTCACTTATCTACTGTACAGGGTATGTGTACAATTCAATGTATAATTTACTGTACAACCGGTGCACTCACAGTATGCTGCGATCCGTGTTGGGTGGGTTTCTAAAACAATGATGAGATATACCCATAGAATGTTGTAAAGATACTAGTACTTAAAACAGGAGATGATGTAACCAGGTGTTGATGTAAGCAGGACGAGAACAGGACGAGAGGTTACATTGAGGCGATGTAACATGGGAGGATGTAAAAAAGGAGATATTCAATACATCAGATGTATGAATTAGGACATTATGCATGGAGCGATGTATTCACGTGTATTACGTCTATAAATCAGTTCAGCTATGTTTCATGTGTCTTTTCACCTTCAGTTTCTGCTGACTCTGAAATCTATTGTCGAGTGAGATAGCACTGCTAAACTGTGAACTGCTAGGTGTCGGATTCCCCGGGGAAATGAGGAAACTTCTATCAAGGTAATTGCAACTGATGATTAAACAATTTCTTTAAATCTGAAGCAGGTAAGCAGGTCAGTGAGGTCTTCGGGCAACATCTCAACACACACGACTAACGATGTAACCATTGACACGATCCAAACTCCGATGTCTCTTTAAGAAGACAATATAATGGCAATAGGTCAAGCTATATCAGTGTATCACCTCCCTTGTTTTGTTTACAGAATTCAAACTTTAAAAGCCAATGACGTGACACAAAACGGGGGCAATACAGTTGGAAGAATGCCATGTCTTCAATTCAGTGAAATTGGTGTTTGATTGTTACCGCTAGAAATTGCCTCAAGACGTGGTTTGATGATGAGTTTTGTTCAAAACATCAAGAAAAAGAATACTGCCCTGACATGTTTTGTGTATGTCATCTTGACTGGATCTGTTGTCAAGCTGACTTGGTTGATGAATGTCATCGTGCCCCAATTGCTCAAACCTATGCTCATACTGCCATTCACTGTCAGACTTGTGCTCATACTGACATTCACTGTCAGACGTATGCTCATACTGCCATTCACTGTCAGACTAATGCTCATACTGCCATTCACTGTCAGACTAATGCTCATACTGCCATTCACTGTCAGACTTACGCTCATACTGCCATTCACTCTCAGACTTACGCTCATACTGCCATTCACTGTCAGACTTGTGCTCATACTGCCATTCACTCTCAGACTTACGCTCATACTGCCATTCACTCTCAGACTTACGCTCATACTGCCATTCACTGTCAGACTTACGCTCATACTGCCATTCACTCTCAGACTTACGCTCACACTGCCATTCACTGTCAGACTTGTGCTCATACTGCCATTCACTCTCAGACTTATGCTCATACTGCCATTCACTGTCAGACTAATGCTCATACTGCCATTCACTGCCAGCCTTATGCTCATACTGACATTCACTGTCAGACTTGTGCTCATACTGACATTCACTGTCAGACTTAAGCTCACACTGCCATTCACTGTAAGACTTATGCTCATACTGACATTCACTGCCAGACTTCCAGACTTGTGCTCATACTTTCATTCACTGCCAGACTTATGCACACGCCAGGTGCAGGAATACTTTCATGAAACAATTAAGCTGAATAAAATAGAACGTATGTCAATGCAACACAACGGACATCAACTGACTTTACAATTTCCCGACATATTCCCAGGTACTTACACAGAGATTCTGTAACAAACCTGCGACTTATTTTGACTTGATCGAAGGACTCGCTGCCGTGCAACGCTGAACATAACTGGTTCTATTGGCGCCATGTGTAACAAGGCATGGAGCAGGTACATATTATACAAAATCTTGCTTGGGATGTTCATCCATTGAACATCTGTAAATTGACAGTGTACTGAATATCGAAACGTCATGAACATTGACACACAAGTTTCGCACAGTATAAAGAGTCAGTCCACTTTAAAAATCAGAAATTCAGAAATGTGACGGAACGATACGACGCTGAGGTATAGTCTTTATTGTGTATTATTACGACTCACGACAGTAACAAAATCTTTTTTACTCTGTATTTTCCATGGTTTCCTAAAAGGACCAGATACGCCCACTGACATAATAGATTCGTGCCACGACGAAGGATCTGCAAGCGGGACGCCTGTTGAAACACGAAAGTTGTCCAGGTGCTTTTGACACAACAACAATCCCGCCTCATTACATTTTTTTTCGTAGCATGAACACATAGAAGGTGCGAACTGCGGTACGTCAATTGTTGGTGTCTTCGACTGTGGATCTCCGCACTCCTCTCAGCGCCTCGTGGTGCCGGCATAGTGTGCAGTCCCGTTAAGGTCCTTGATAGAATTGTTCTTCAGCACACCATGCTTGTCGTAAGAGGCGACTAACGGGAACGGGTGATCAGGCTCGCTGACTTGGTTGACATATATCATCAGATTTCAAATGATCGATGCTTATAGTTACTTATAGACCGTCGCTATATAGCTGGATTATTGCTGAGTGCGGCAACAACCGAACCCAGCCCACTCGCAGTGTATGAGGCAGCCTACTGCATCATGTGACTCAAGCTACTGTCAGTGTAGAGATATGTGCAGGTATATCCACAGACGGGAAAAGCAGCTGGACGCGACGTCAGACTCCAAACATCCACCCACTCGCAGGTTCAGAATTCAGGTTATCGATTACAGGGGCAATGCCGTTGTACATTGCATTTGTAACTAAACAAACCTTAACGGTCGTGTTGTTTTTAAACAATTCAGCATCACAGCATGTGTATCTTTGTCGGTAATTGTGCGATGTCACGGGCACACCGCTTCTTAACATTTACAGAATGTTGGTCTAAAATGAAGTTTTTTGAGGTATTGTTTTGACCCTGCACAAGACTTCTAAACACACACTACACGCAACGCCGCACAACGGATTCAGCAATGGTAAAACAGCTCACTGTGAATACCTCCGTGAAACACCTACACTCCTACGTCACAGTACTCGCATTTAAACCACACCCACTCCGACACGAAACCCGTGTTTAATTCACACACACACTCCGTTGCAATACCCGCATTCAAACCACACACACCGACGACGACGCAATACTCGCAATTAAACCACGCACACACACACACACACGACGCCACAATACCCGCTTAAAAACCACACGCCACACAGTCTTCCTGGTGCCACATTAGTTAGATTACAACCTTGCACACCACTCAACCACTCAACCAATACCCGTGTCACGACCCCGACACACCCTTCCACCACCCTAAAGCCAATATACCTGCATTACAGTCCCATACTCTCCTCCATCACCTCTTCATGCACCTGGCAACCTCACAGAGATCATTTCTCTGTTGGTTCAAATCAATTTCCAAATCATCCCAACTCTGTCGTACTTTTCCCTTGAAATGTTTAATCCAATCAACGCAACAGAATTTTGAAACGTGTCGGGGGATTTAGAGTTGCATCAAATACAAGTAACATAAACTCGACAGGAGATTTTTGCAGGGATTGTAATTGATGAAGTCTCAACAAAACTCCAAACAAATAAAAACTGTCTGAAGAGCCAATATTTCGCTCCCGAGGGATTCACGGGAGCTCTGATTAAGCACCGTTGCTTTTACAACAGCGTATCGTGATACAAAACATCAATTCTCTCCATTTCGTGTCCTAGATTCGCACAGTTTCTTGTAAACTGACTGCCTTTACAAATATTGCATGGCGGAGGTTAAACATCACAGCAAGTGGTATCCCCAGTTTATCCGACAACAGATTATTGAATCTTTTAACATCTTACCTGCTTTCGCAAAATGTCAGTACAATTTGCTTTTTTGGAGAAGGGGTTTCATTGAGAGGCCTGTGTTAACAGCACGCTGATGACTTGTAGCTTGGTTGGGAGTAATTAGTTAGATGGCTCTTCTTATGAAGTTGAGCTTCTGTAGTGTTCCACTTGGAATGTGAAAGAAGTCAGAAGGTGATTACAGAAACGTTCTCTGAAGCTAAAGTCTCCATTCAAGGTTATCGGTGTTTCTGGCGTGTGTACGAGTACCCCTATTGTGAGGTTTATCAATGTGCTGTGCATCCGATGGAGTTGTCAAATGTTTCTATGATTGCGATTATTGTGAGGTTTATCAATATGCTGTGCATCCGTCAGGGTTGTCTAGCGTGTCAGCGATTATCCCTTCTGTGAGGTTTATCAATGAGTTGTGCATTCGTCAGGGTTGTCTAGCGTGTCTATGACTATCCTTATTGTGAGTGATTTTGATGGGATTGTCTTATGTTTCTATGATTAACCTTATTGTGAGGTTTATCAATGTGTTGTGCATCCGACGGAGTTGTCAAATGTTTCTATGACTGCGATTATTGTGAGGTTTATCAATGTGCTGTGCATCCGACAGGGTTGTTTAGCGTGTCTATGATAAACCTAATTGTGAGGTTTATCAATGAGTTTTGCATCCAACGGGGTTATCTAGCGTGTCTATGGTTACCCCTAGTGAGGTTTATCAATGATTTGTGCATCCAACGGGGTTGTCTAGCGTGTTTATGATTACCCCTGTTGTGAGGTTTATCAATGCTCTGTTCATGCAATGGGGTTGTCCAAACACAAATAGACTGTACACAATTTAAGTAGCTATTTGCAGTGATGGCCATGAGCTACCTCTTTGCCAGTATATTGATTCCCCGTCATACCAAGATGAACATTTCTTTGATTTGCTTATCACGCGACATCCTTTTGAGTTCTGTAGGTGTTATCATTTTCAGTTCTTATAATTTTATCCAAATAATTCCATGAAGACATTATTCTAGAAGTGGTGTTCAACAACTCATGTTTGTCATTAGAAGCGACTAACGGGATTGGAGAGTCAGGCTAACGGACTTGATTAACAGATCATCGTCATCCAGTTGCAGATATCATTATGTCAATCATTGGATTGTCTGGTTCAGACTCGATCATTTACGGATGGAGGGCAGATTGCTGGAATATTGTCAGGGGGCAGTTGTCCGGGGGGCAGTTAGCCTGATACCGACATGAGCATATCAGCTCAGCGCAACGGGAAATCGACTGAAGCTCCAGGAAATCCCCACTGTTACTTCATACAAACGTGATTCAACGTTTGAGTCGTCCTGAATCAGTGACAAGAGTACTCGCTGGCTAAGGGAGCGAGCTTAGTTTTATGTCGCGCTCAGCAGTATTCGAGTTATGTGGAATGTAATAATATACAAATAATAGAATCTGGACCAGACAATCCAGTGACGACTGGAAAATCATGGCGACTTTAAGCCAGTTAGGGACACTCGGTGTGGACATACTTAATGTTAGGCTACAACGTTAACGTGTCACAATATTCCACGTGCATATACGTGGTCGGTTTGTTGTTTACACTTATTACATAATCGAGTCTGGAACCGACAATCCAGTGATCAGCCGAATGGGCATCGCTATCGATCTACGCATTTGTGACAGGAAGACGTGTATCGACCACGTCATCAAGGGAGCTAACTCTTGTTTCGCATCTCACATGACTTGTCGGCTACAGAGCTTGATAAGGACACTCGTGATATCAATTCTGCCTCTCAGTAGTAGTACATTGTATAAGCATCGTCAGGCATATTAGTAACGAACAGGCTACTTTTCGACATGTGATGAAATGAATACACTAAAGTAAGTTGAGGCTGTGTTATACGAGCTGGAAACATAATTCACATTACACATTGTACTTAAATAGTCAGTTTAGGGCCACGGTGTTCCATTTTTGGACTCAACATTGAAACATTACAGACATGCCCAATCATGCTGAGAATATTTCTAGGATTTTTCGTTCGTATATAAGGGAAACTGGTTGTTGCCCCTCATTTCACATAATATCTAAAGCCACAATAAGAGCAACATTATGTGTGCAGATCACATGCCCCGTATATTCTTAGTTGCAGTTTGGACCACGGTAGTTAAGAGCTAAATATTACCATCATTGTGTTAATTGCGATAATGACTGCTCTTTGTCATAACACCTCTGACTTCGTACTGCACTATTACATTGTTAGAAAAACATCAGAAACTTCAATATTTGGTCACGCTCCTGGTTGAGTGAGAAACTGTGATTGATGATGATGATGATGATGACGATGATGATGATGATGATGATGATGATGATCTGGCCTTTATTGAAGAGATGAATGAAATTGGAATTTCGCTAGTTACAAATTGAAGCCGAAGAATAATACTTGAGATTGGAAGCTGTTTCCGAAGAATTGAGATCTATCTATCTATCTATCTATCTATCTATCTATCTATCTATCTATCTATCTATCTATCTATCTATCTATCTATCTATCTATCTATCTATCTGTTTATTGGGGAAGGGTGCTCAGGGAGTATTATGTCTTACCTACTGATAGGAGTTGTGATTATCAGACAGGTTGCCGTTTTGGAGGCTTACGAACTGGCACCTAAAGCTTACAAGTAAGTGTGTACATGTAGGTCTGCAGAGAATGAGGGATGAAACTACCTTTGTCGGGTTTATTAGAGAGATGACGAACTTCAAAAGACTGCTACGTTGGCTGACATTCACCGAATCATACGGTTATAGTTCTTGGTAGTCACGGTTTTCAGGCAGGAGTTCAAAACGTTATGACCGCCATTACTCGGGGCATATATTCTGAGTGAACCTCTCTTTGAAAAGCAATCATTCTACTAGACATTTTTTTTTTTTTTTTTTTTTTTTTTTTTGTGAATGTCAAGTCACAGACCTGTTGTAATCCGTCGCGTAAGGAGTTGTAGTTGTAGCTTTTGTAGCCCAGTGATCAACATTTATTGTGGGACAGGACTATGCACATTTTGTTCATAAAGGTTTCTTGTCACCCAAGACGAGTCGTTCCTAGGTCAGTTGCCGGTAAGTACTGATAGTTTTAAACACTGATTTTGTCACTTGATAGGGAGTCATCAGGTAACTCTATATATATGGTTTTGTTTCTGTGGATTTGCAAGGGCGCCTCTCTATTTTGTGAATATCATAAAATGATACTGGGGAATGTGTATCTAAGTACTGTTTATCCAGGTCGTGAAGGACCGTAACACACGTGCATCAACGAACATAACCCTCGCGACACGAGAAGAATCGAGACCCAATATACACAGACTGACTGCCATTAATATGTCTTTGCACAGTACAATGTTTTTGACATGTTTAACCGTGGGTGGTATTTTAGAACACTTCCTTTAAATAAGCAACCATGAGTTGCTTGTGGAATGTTACAAAGAGGTCGTAAAATATCCTGTTTTTGCCTAGGCAGCATTATCATGCCTAGTTCTTGAACGTACATTTTTTGTCAGAAACAATGAATGAGAGTGGTTTTACTATGCTTTTAGCAATATTTCAGAAACATCATGGGCCGGTCACGAGAAATGGGTTTTACTCTGCACAAATAATTCCATTTATTGGGGAAAGCAGCCCAAGGTAGATAGAAGACCTATGGAAATTCTAGATTGGCTTCATTTAGTGATCTTGCACTTCAGAAACGACAGGACGATGCGGAAAACATCATTATCAATACCCAAACAAACCAAACCGAAGACAATGTGCACTGTTGTAGAATCGCCACCTGGTAGGAAAGGAACAGTCGGACAGAGGTATTTTAAATTGACGTCAAAGGTAGAACATGCAACATATGCCATTCATATCTAGATATCCCAATCTCTCACCTCACTGATCCAACCTTCCCATCCACCCACCCACCTGTAACACACCGGAGGAATAAATTTCAACAGACAAGCAAATCGTTCATTCTTTGTGTGATAAAATCGCTTGGCGGCAGATTTTGTTTTCATTGATACCATATAATATCATTGCCATTGATACGATGTAATATCACCATCACTGATACCATGCAATATCACTATCATTGATACCTTGTAATATCACTATCATTGATAACATCACGTAATATCACTATCATTGATACCATGTAATATCACTATCATTGATACCATCATGTAATATCACTATCATTGACACCATGTAATATCACCATCACTGATAGTTTGTAATATCACTGTCATTGATACCATCATGTAATATCACTATCATTGATACCATGTAATATCACTATCATTGACACCATGTAATAACACTATCACTGATACCATGTAATATCACTATCATTGATACCATCATGTAATATCACTATCATTGACACCATGTAATATCACCATCACTGATAGTTTGTAATATCACTATCATTGATACCATGTAATATCACTGTCATTGATACCATGTAATATCACTATCATTGACACCATGTAATATCACTATCATTGACACCATGTAATATCACTATCACTGATACTTTGCAATATCACTGTCATTGATACCATCATGTAATATCACTATCATTGATACCATGTAATATCACTATCATTGACACCATGTAATAACACTATCACTGATACCATGTAATATCACTATCATTGATACCATCATGTAATATCACTATCATTGACACCATGTAATATCACCATCACTGATAGTTTGTAATATCACTATCATTGATACCATGTAATATCACTATCATTGATACCATGTAATATCACTATCATTGATACCTTGTAACATCACTATCATTGATACCTTGTAATATCACTATCATTGATACCATGTAATATTACTATCATTGATACCATGTAATATCACTATCATTGACACCATGTAATATCACTATCATTGACACCATGTAATATCACTATCACTGATACTTTGTAATATCACTGTCATTGATACCATCATGTAATATCACTATCATTGATACCATGTAATATCACTATCATTGACACCATGTAATAACACTATCACTGATACTTTGTAATATCACTGTCATTGATACCATGTAATATCACTATCATTGATACCATGTAATATCACTATCATTGATACCTTGTAATATCACTATCATTGATACCATTTAATATCACTGCCATTGATACCATGTAATATTACTATCATTGATACCATGTAATATCACAATCATTGACACCATGTAATATCACTATCATTGACACCATGTAATATCACTATCACTGATACTTTGTAATATCACTGTCATTGATACCATCATGTAATATCACTATCATTGATACCATGTAATATCACTATCATTGACACCATGTAATAACACTATCACTGATACTTTGTAATATCACTGTCATTGATACCATCATGTAATATCACTATCATTGACACCATGTAATATCACTATCATTGACACCATGTAATAACACTATCACTGATACCATGTAATATCACTATCATTGATACCATCATGTAATATCACTATCATTGATACCATGTAATATCACTGTCATTGACACCATGTAATAACACTATCACTGATACCATGTAATATCACTATCATTGATACCATCATGTAATATCACTATCATTGACACCATGTAATATCACCATCACTGATAGTTTGTAATATCACTATCATTGATACCATGTAATATCACTATCATTGATACCATGTAATATCACTATCATTGATACCTTGTAATATCACTATCATTGATACCATTTAATATCACTGTCATTGATACCATGTAATATTACTATCATTGATACCATGTAATATCACTATCATTGACACCATGTAATATCACTATCATTGACACTTTGTAATATCACTGTCATTGATACCATCATGTAATATCACTATCATTGATACCATGTAATATCACTATCATTGACACCATGTAATAACACTATCACTGATACTTTGTAATATCACTGTCATTGATACCATCATGTAATATCACTATCATTGACACCATGTAATATCACTATCACTGATACTTTGTATTATCACTATCACTGATACTTTGTAATATCACTATCATTGATACCATCATGTAATATCACTATCACTGATACTTTGTAATATCACTGTCATTGACACCATGTAATATCACTATCAGGATTTCCTAATATCATGAACGTATCTATCACCACTGTCATCCTCAGTCAGTTCCTTTTCGAAATTTGGGTTTTGAAGATACAGGCCTGTGCGTGGACTGATTTTACAAGGCTAAACCAGATATGGATTGTAACTATGTAACCTATCAGAAGATTTTATAATGACAAACTCCTGAATCTATGAGTTGATCACTGGTGTAAAATCGTTTAATTAAGGTATTCGGGGTATAGTTTTGGCCCTGGACACATGACTGGGTTAAAATGAAGACAGTAACACATGTCTGGTATATAGTTGATCAGTGATAGCGACGTGGTTATATTTGTAAATGTACATGGAATTATATGATATTTTGACGTTAAACGTTCTTTGCAGCCCCTCTGAAAGTAAAGTTAGCGAAAAAGGAACGCCATGTTGGACTATTGGCGATAGCACGTTTATTCCGTTTTTCTTTTCTTTTTTTTTATTGTTAAGAGTTCTGTTCAGTTTAGTTCAGACCAATTGAAACTTTACGTCGCCTCGGCGGTATCTGAGCCATATAGCGACGAGACGAAGTATGTGCACGCGTAAATTTCAATTGCAAAGTCCAAAGGAGCTCCTTATAACACATGCCTCTTCATTACTGAATTATGTACAAATACGAAGGTCAATTACAATGTAAGATAAAGAGCAAATTCTCTTACGTAGTCCCCAGTGATATCAGAGTTTTCATGTTTATTGCTTCATGATGTGAGTCCCTCCCGGTTGAAAAGCTCACCCAGTCAAACAGAATAAGCTTGACGGCATACGCTTCACCGGTAGAAATACACTTAGGAGCTCAGTCTCCACCTGTCTTAAGCAGAAAGTCCTGGGAAAAGTATTTTGAAATTTGTATTTTTACTCTAGTCTCGATTTTTTTTCAGAAGTATCAAGTCACATACATATGCTGCCGCCTATCAGTATCAAGATTATGTTGCACGAGTTACAACTTTACGAGGGACGGAAGCTCACCTATCAACATCAATAATACTCTGTCCCATGTGTGTAATTTCCATGCTAGTAATTAAAGATATTAACCTTTTCTGCCTTGGGTGACCTTTTTATATATAAACATATTTTACCCAGTATTATTACACAAAAGCGCCTTGAGCAGTTGTGCTGAATATCGGCGCTATACAAATGTAGGTAGGTAGGTACGTAGGTACATAGGTAGGTACGTAGGTAGGTACGTACACTTACCAACAAGGGAACAAAGGCTTACCCCGCTGGTGACACACAGGTAGTGGTGAGCTAACTGTGAATGTTTAGCTTTAATCACGGAATGCAAGTATTGATATAAATATGATTGTGAGATTTCTCAAACTGTAATATTGTGACAATAATTATGTAGTGTATTATTGTTGACACGTGGATTACAGACTATATATGTTTTGTATGTTGCTTGTGTGTACATAATTATGAGATCAGAAATTTTCTCATTTGCTTCATTGTGATAGAATTGAATTATGACTTATGTCGAGGTTTATTAGTGGGAGGAGCTTGAAGATTGTGTGATGCGCGAGCACGCGGAGAGGTGATGCTATGACTTGAGAATATAATCATGTATGTCTCCTCTCTTGTTAGGATGCAGACTTCTGAACTCATTACACATGCCTAGATGACATAGATGTCGTACAGAATATTACATAACATCTTACGTCAGACATATATGCTGTTTTCTGATTGTCTGAGCGCTCTTCTATCATTTTCAATTTGCCCTGCTTAACAAGCTACATTTCTATATTCATAGCTGGGAACGCCGAACTCATTTGCTAAATCATGGTAGTGATTCTTTATCTCGAATGACGTTGAATCACGCATAATTAACGGAAATTATCGATGTTTTGCGAAAGCACATCAATGGAAGGGAGATGACTCTAAATCGGGGTTTTCTTGTCTGCAAAATCTAGCGATGGCTACAAAACATTGCATACCCTTGCTTCAAACGACACAAAATCAACATGGAGGTGTTCGGTAAGATAAATACATGTAAACGTTGCAATGCAGTTCCTACGAGGTCTGTGGCATTAGAGTGGAGACTATATTGGCGCCAATCAAACCAAGACCACTTAACTATATAACCCGTACAGGTAACATGCAGCGTTACAGTGGGATTGGATTGAGTTTAATACATACCTGGGATATAATCACCTTCATGTCTGCATTCACATCTACGTGATTCTTTCTCTCATTCAGAAGCAAACAAGACGCAAGGAGTCTGTGAGTTTAGTTTTACGCCGCTCTTATAGCAGTATCCCAGCAATATCACAGCGGGAACGCCAGAAAGGGGCGTCACACATTGTACCCATGTGTGAAATCGAACCCGGGTCTTCGGCGACGAGCAAACGCTTTAACCACTAGGCTATCCTGCCGCCCCAGGGAAACTAGGAACTATAATGAAGGTTTTTGGATACTTCATATTACATTCGTTACTTACAAATTACAATTACAAGGTTATTATTCAATTACCTTAGAAACCTTGATAAACGAGTTACCGTATATATTCATCCATAAACGTTAAGAACATATCGTGTAAAGCTAAACCCACTCATTGACTTACGTAAAAGATTGAAGTTCGTGATTTTCAAAAACAATACAAAAGTCTTGCTGGGCAAAGGGTGAATTTGAAGTGCAGATTTGAATTTCACGAAAGCGGACAAAACTTTGAAAGCCCCAAACAGATTTGATAAATTCAGGGCACATAATAATTTGGTGACTCTACCTACCCACCCTTAAATAAACTAGAATGTGTTTGGACCAGACAATCACGTGATTAACTGCATGAGCATCTATCAACGCAAATGAGATACTATGACATGGGTCAACCAAGTCAACGAGTCTGACCACCCGGTCCCCTCAGGCTTAGTGGCCTCTTGCGGCATGCATGGGTAGCTGAAGACCAGTTCTAACTCGTATTTTCTAGAGTGTGTATTCATACCAACAAACAAGAAATAATGTACCTGCAACTTTGAAAACAAGTGTAAATATATTCCAGTATGTATAGTATCTACCCATATGAACTTATGTCTTATTGGACCCATGAAGGTCCGGGGTAGAATACACTTTCAGCAACTCATGCATGCCATAAAAGGCGAATATGCTTGTCGTAAGAGGCGACTAACGGGATCGAGAGGTCAGGCTCGCTGACTTGATTGACACATGGCATCGGTTCCCAATTGTGCAGATCACTGGATTGTCTGGTCCTGACTTGACTATTTACAGAAAGCCGCCATATAGCTGATAATATATCTATAAGACTGTCAAATGACTCACAACTGACATACACATGACTGTAAATCACAACACAATGTTCCTGCCACAGATGTGATTTATTCAGACGTGTGAAAGTAGCCGTAGGCTTGAACAACAAACCTATGGGAATGAGGGCGTGTTCTGACCCCATATGTGTGGATCCTGCCCGCAACCCAGTATAGCTTGGCATCTCTCTCAATGACCTCCAGGTGTTCTCCAGCCACATCTCATACCAACAGTAGAGAAATAGTATGTAAAGGTCACGAATATTCAGAGCACGAAAGCACATAAGCTGAACCTGTCAGTCTCGCGAATATAGTCGAGTCAAGAATCGTGCTTCATTGTCAGGAGAGAATATGGTGTTATAAAACACCTAATCTCTGAAAACATAACCGGGAAATCAGGATTGTATTGTCAGGCAGCTATTCGTGAGTTAACACTGAAAGTATCGATACCATAAGAAGTTGAAACTGACTGTAAATGAGTTTTATTTTTTCATACCGTTTATAGTGTTTTGGATTTTTTTCTAAATATTTAAGACCCAATTTAGCGTTAACACGTGACAGCTTGCTCTGGGAATTCCGTAGATAATTTGTAGATCTATGGATGAATTGCGCTATTTACTTAGACAAGCAACTATAATGGAATAGGTGGTGTGCATCAGTTAAACGAATGTAATTATATCATAGATGATATATAGGTAAGCGTGGGGTTGTAACGTAATTATATATCGCTTGTTGTCAACCTGAAGCATGTATTATCATGACCAGACAATCAGTAAAATAACCCCTGTAATTTTTTCGTCAGTTTCAATGTTCTAACATGTACCCCTACTCTCCCTCAGTTTTCTAACAGGTCATTGGTGAGAAATGTCACGATTACATCGCCTCAGGGGACTTTTCACAAACAACAGAAATAGAGCGCCCCATGTATCTTTGACCTCCCTAAACTCAGAGTATCAAACAGAGAGTCTTTGACCCATCTATACAGACAGTCTCAAACAGGGAGTCCGATATAACTTTGACTTCCCTAAAGAGTCTCAAACAAAGAGTGTTCCATATATCTTTGACCTCCATAAACAGAGTCCCCAAAAGAGGTTCCAGTGTATTTTTGACCTCCACAAACAGTCTCAAACAGAATGTCCAGTGCATCTTTGACCTCCCAAAACAGAGTACCAGAGTGTGCAGTGTAATCCATGTATCTTTGGCCTCCACAAACAGTCTCAAACAGAGTGTCCAATGTATCTTTGACCTCCCTGAACAGTCCCAAACAGCGCCTCCAGTGTATCTTTGACCTCCCTAAACAGAGCGTACAGTGTATCTTTGACCTCCCTGGACAGAGTCCCTAACAGAGTGTTCCAAGTATCTTTTGCCCCCCTCAATAGAGTCTCAAACAGAGTGCCCAGTGTATCTTTGACCTCCCTGAACAGTCCCAAACAAAGCGTCCGCTGTATCTTTGACCTCCCAAAACAGAGTCACAAGCAGAGAGTGCCCAGTGTAGTGTCCATGTATCTTTTACCTCCCTAAACAGAGTCTCAAACAAACAGTGTCCAGTGTGTCTTTGATCTCCCTGAACAGAGAGTGCCCCGTGCATTTATGACCTTCCTAAAAACAGAATATCAAACAGAGTGCCCGGTGTATCCTTGTCCTCCGTACATCAGGAATGTAAACACCGTAAACACGACACGTCATTGAACTTAACATTATCTGATTTTATTTCACACGAAGTGTCTTAGGCTAACTGTACACACGTCGTGGACCTCTCCAACAAACAGGTAAATCGAAGAAACTATTATGTCTAGTTCAACAGATACATTACCAGACAAACATATGCTTGAAAAACCTGTTCTATGGAGATACTTATTTCATTCTTGCCTGCGAAGACTAACCGTTACTTGATGCGGCCGCGGGACGCAATTCATGTGCTGTTACACGGCAATCCTTGACCAGATAATCCCTGAAGGGTTAAATCACTTGAAACTTACATGTAACGGCACAAGCCGAGGAGAGCTGCTGTTCCACTGCACAGTTTCAAGTTGAATACTCTCTTTCGAGAATATCTAGTTTTAGAGATATGTGTTTAAATACAGGGTTAGGCGTAAACGTTATGGCGAATTCTAAAAACGGGTTTTGTACGAGAGGCTGCAGATTGAATGAGTGCTGAGTGATGAGTTAGATCTTAGCTTCCACGATTCATCAATGCTGTAAATAGCAAACTTCGTTTCAGTTCAAGTTTGCTCTGCGATTGTACTGCACTGTACTTAATGACGAAGACGTGGGTGTTGCCCAGCGGCAATGTATCTAATTAAATAGACTCTGAATAACCGGAAAATGTAACAAAATTACACTCGATATTTATTTGTTTGATACAAATTATCCACTGACCGCTGTTACTTCTATACAATAATAACCGATGTGTTTGGCAAGGATACTGAAACCAGTCATAATCATATCTGTTTCATCCTCTTAGACAGATGCATAAATCTCTTCTCACAGAACTCATTATTAAACTGGGACAGATGTTCATAAATAACCGTGAATGTTTGCAGTTTGAAGTTGCATCATATCAGTTTCCATCATAGAATAATCAGTATTGGCTTAGCTTTGTGCTGTTGTTCTTTGGTTTGTGGGATAACCGTGATTCGTGAAAGCATTCGCACGGGTCACGCCGAAGACCCGGGTTTGATTCATCACGTGGG
Source organism: Haliotis asinina (assembly GCF_037392515.1). Classification (NCBI taxonomy): domain Eukaryota; kingdom Metazoa; phylum Mollusca; class Gastropoda; order Lepetellida; family Haliotidae; genus Haliotis; species Haliotis asinina. The sequence goes on along the minus strand of NC_090295.1, from coordinate 6,693,578 downwards.
TACAGTGAGCGGGTGAGTTTAGTTTTACGCCACACTCAGCAACATTCCAGCTATATGGCGGTGGTCTGTAAATAATCGAGTTTAAACCAGACAATCCTGTGATCAACAACATGAGCATCGATCAGCGCAACTGGGAACCGATGACATGTGCCAACAAAGTTAGCGAGTCTGACCACTCGATCCCGTTAGTCGCCTCTTACGACATGCATAGTCGTCTTTTATGGCAAGCATGGGTTGCTGAAGGCGTATTCTACCCCGGACCTTCACGTTTCTCACGTGGGTACAATGTGTGAAGCCCATTTCAGGTGTCCCCCGTCGTGATGTTGCTGGAATATTGCTAAATGCGCCATAAAACTAGATTCACTCTGTACCGGATCAGCTAGGTGTTTTAATATGAAAACAAATGTGGTACTGGTTTGATATATTTTATTAATTTTAGTAGATCGATGAGTCTGACACGGCTAAGTGTGATACCGAATCGAAGAGAATTGTCATGTATATCAGCTGCCGTTTTAGTGAAACAGCAGTGTATCACACTAAACGAGTACAGTGGCCAAGTACCATTGATTGAAATAATCAATAAGTTATGGAATGTACACTACCAACACTGATGTTCATCGTGGTGATCGATATTAATATGTGATTTTGTTGCATTTATATGTTTATAATTAATATGTGGCAAGTAAATGTCACTGAACTTAAGAAGGTATGCTTTCTGTAAAATACGTGTTCTTTACAAATTGACGTCAAGCACGACTGGTGACCTTGAACCCCTTTGACCTGTGTAACCCGTGTTGCGCACATAGCCGGAAGCCGACGCAGTGCACATACGGCTATATCGAGCGAGTCGCTGAGAGCAGGGACACGTAACCACATTCTACTGTCATCAGATTTCTATCTCTACAGACATTCAACGGACATGGCAAGTGAAACCCCATCCGTGGAAAGTACTCTAAAGCAAGCGGCTGCATATTTCAGAGATAAATTTGGCAAGGATCCGAACTTAGCGGCATGCGCGCCTGGTCGCGTGAATCTGATCGGCGAACACACGGATTACAATGAGGGGTTCGTATTCCCCATGGTAAGTGAACATGTGCAATCGTGTTCTTAACTTTTATATTTGAGAAATGTCAGTAACAGCTGTGAAAACAATAGCGCTCGTTTCTAAATTCGTCATTCATGTTGAGACTATAAGGTTAGGCCTATTTCCGTGAGCGTATCGTGTTCAGCTGGATATTTATGTCAAGAATTCGCCAGGCATACTACAGTTATAGCCACGCTTCGCTTCTGGTTCTGCTTCACTGACCAAGCGTGGTAGGGTTCGCTTATGTGTCCATTTTTGATAGTTTGGTCGATATATGTCTCTGCTAATTTTTAGTGATGGTAAACTGAAAGGCACGTTTCACACATTTTGTGAATGAATATAACTCAAATGCATGCGTAGGGAAATATCTGAGACATGAATTTCATGCTTGACTTTATCGTGGTAACCCTCCAACAGGCGAAACTGTTGATGCCAGTGTACATTTGCAGATTTTTGTGTTGGTCATTAGAATAAAAAGATGAATGACACAGCGATATACACAACAATGGGTCATATATGTACGAGGTCCTTCCGGATGTTTTGCCTGCTGACGTTCACAAGCGGCTTATAAATTCCCCACCCATATGGCTGTCATACACTCGGACCGGTTAGTTACAGATGTGTGGAAAACAAATTCGTCGTGGGTCGGTATTTATTCATGAAACGCCAGTCATCATTATAGACTGAATCAACTCGGCGATCGCTCGCGCATACTGGTGATGCAATGCTGCAGACACAACTCGCCTTTGATTGGCTAATATTTACACACCTTAAACGATGATTGGCTGATCGCCTCTGTTTTTGACACGCCAACAACAACTCGACCCGGCAGTCTGTACGCATGATTTATTGGACTTGCGTCGATCTCATTCCCCCACACCTTGTTTGAATCGTTACAAGAAGAACCCGGCTGTGTTTACATTAAAGACTGAACTTTACCACAAGGTATCCAGGGAAAAATATTAAACTGATATATTCATCCCTTATCTTGCGATAAGGATATTAACACTGGATTAACGAGGATGGATCGAGGACAGTGTTTGATGATCAATCTGAGAGCAAAATCATCGGTATGAATCTGAGTTGACATTTAATAACGGCGAGTTCATACAGTTTCAATAAATCGAGTCGTATATATTTTGCTTTACCATGCAGTCAAGAGAGCTGTTCTGACTGAGCACTTGTCGCAGTGCCTGACCGAGTGATCGAGGCGGCTGACTTTGTGTGCTAGCGATTGACCCTGACGGTGTGGGTTCGAATCACGGATGGGAGTAACCCATGAAAATTAATAGACTCTGTACTTTTCTGAGAAAGTGTAATCTCAAATATACTGTTGACAGTAACATTTAAGTTGTACATGAGCCCCATTGGAAAATTCAGAACATGAGGAAATCTGGAATTTCACTTTGAAGCGAGAGCTATGCAGTAGGGAATGTAATGTAGTTCATGGATTGTGAGACAGACAAGACCCACCCGTGGGGTGGGGTGGTGGGGTGCTCTAATCTAATATAATCTGTCTGATACGCATGTTGAAAATGTATAATAAAATAAATAGCTTGCATACATTTATTCGAAATCTTTTCAAATTAATTTAGCATCAAATTGGACTCTTATAAAAACACTTTTGAGAATTCTGTTGAGTAGAATGCATGAAGCAGGGACTAGTAATAAGAACAGTGACAAACTACAGACTTTTAAGGAACTGAAGCGGGTGTTGCTATTGGTACTGTCATTATTGGTTCTATAGTGGGGAAAAATGGTGGTTATTTCATTCACCGATGTATGCACTACTTGATATTCAGCAACCTATGCTTGTGGTAAGAACGGGTGCTTAGGCTCACTGACCTGGGCCTAGATTTTCGAAGCTCTCTTAGTCGAAGATAGTCGTAAGTTAATATTAATGAATGGCACTTACGACTGTCTTAGAGCTAAGAGAGCATCGGAAATCTAGGCCCTGGTTGACACAGGTCATCTTAACCCGACTGAGAAGACCGATGATCACGCTGTCGATCACCGGATTGTCTCGTCCAGACTCAATTATTTACAGGCCGCCGCCATATAGATGGAATATTAATATTACTGAGAGCAGCTCAAAGCTAAACTCGAGCCTTCAGTTGAAAGTTTCGGCCGCGTGTATGTGCCATCCGCCTTGCCTGTATCGACAGGTATGTCATGATGGCCGTGTGTGTGACGAATGTACGTGTCTCACATCACCCAGACAGCCTCCATGTATATATAGCTGACATTATCTGCAGTCTTGAGCCATCGTTACTCATGCTGTATTGAGCGAGGGAGTGTTTTTATCAAACTTTTCCGTGAACAATATGCCAGCTTTGCTAGCATACAAGCAGGTAGACTGTTAAGACGTATACTGTTGTAGATTATCCCTGATAGAATAACAAATGTGTTTTGTCTTACGTGCATTCTCTCAAACTGTTATTACCCTTGATTTATCCTGTTCCTAGTATTTTACCCCATGTCATTGTAAAATGTTTGCATGACTCTGATCACATGTGAGCGTGTTGCTACGTAGGTCACAGTGACAACTGTGTACACATCACACAGAGTACAAGCGAGGAAGGAAACGAGGGATGGTTTCGTCAATGTCTCCTCGCATATGATTGCCAGGCTTTGATAACTTGGTTACAATACTACAGAAGGTATATGCGTAATTCCTGACCGCGCCGTAGCAATGTGTTAATGTGACATGTAGTATTTGTTATGTGTGTGCACACACGCACGCACACACGCACACACGCAGATCGATGCTGATGTCGTTTGTCACTGCATTGTCTGGTCCAGATTCGTTTATTTACAGATCGCCGCCACATAGCTGGATTGTTGCTGAGTGCGACGTAAAACTTTACTCATTCACTCACTGAACCATGTCTGCATACCATTTGTTTAATTCGAGTCAACCGTATGTGACCACTCGGACTGGAAGTGAACAGTTGGCCGTCAAACCCACGTCTTTGTTTCTATGCCAAACCATTCCTTATTGCAGGCGTTGCCAATGGTGACAGTGGTAGTCGGAAGCAAGAACGACGCTGGTAAATGCCGAGTATTGACGAAGGCTGAGGGCGTTGACGCACCCCATTTCATAGAATTCCCTCCCCATTCTGAGGCAACCCCCCTGTCACCTGGAACTCCCAAATGGGCGAACTATTTCAAAGGTGTCATTGCCAACTTCCCAGGTACCGTTATTTCAATAGCTTAACATGATGCTACTTAGTGACATCTACATATGTAAATTAAAACATACAAAATATGTGTACCACATACACAACACAGGCTCTCATGTCACTGCAAGGATTAAAGGGGTTTATTTTAATATAAAACAATACTGTACTGTGAAGCGTTTCAATTCGGGGGCCATCTCAAAAGTTTTACATTTAAAAAAAATCTTTAATCCTCGCAATGACACGAGGGCCTCTGTTGTGTATGTGGGAGACGTATGGACGATGTTGCAGCGGTAAATGTCAATCATGTACAACGATTACTGAGGCATAGCTGTGACACTTTATGCCACAATGCCCGCCAAATATATACATTACTACGAGGGATGTTTATGGTTTTGTGTGTTAGACGTTATGCCACAAACCAGCGACTGGATCGATGCGAGAGTATAAAACATTCACTTTTAGCAGAGATGCCAACCTCTAAGCTTTTATCATAGTCGCTACGAATTTTAACTTCAAACTACGCCAATACGAATCCACTAGAATGCTACAAAATATGAATACAATGCACTAGAATTCGGATATGTAGACAAAAACATATTTTCAACGATGAAATACATTTTCGGACTTCACGTACCTTCCATTCATCATATTTAATGACTTATTTGAACTGGAATGATTGCAGGTAACAAACGTAATTTTAGCAAAGCTGATTTCAGTACCTTTGCGGTTTGACACATTTAATTCCTGCGGAAATAATTCATTTTATCATAATATAATTTTTTTCTCAGAATCCGTCATGATTTTGTTTATTTAGTTAACTACTAATTATATGGCCAGACTACTCATTTGAACGTTTAAGCTATTTGCAACACTTTGGGGATGGCATCTTTGTCTTTCCTACATCATGTATCGTTCACAAAAAGTAGGGGATGTTGAATTTACAAGATTAATACAATGCAGATGATGAAACCAACGAGGAAACAGATGGTGAAGAGAAATTAACGGAACGAGACAATTTATTAGGAAATGTTTCGTCTGTATGGGTATATATTACTTTTTTTCTCACGGCACGGCATTGGTTAGTGGTAAGCTTGCAAAATGGAATGAATTGCTAACTGACAGAAACGGACAGACGTTCGATTGGGCTGAAGTTGACGTGCGTAATGTCACGTTACTTCGTTGACTTCAAAAGCGTTTTTTCTTTCATGATAGGAAATCTATATATGGCCCTTTTCTATGTTCTGGAATTGATGTTCTTTGTCAGCATAATTAATTTCCCTCCTATTCGGAATTCGTGGTATATTATAATGAATTATCACGTAAACCAATCCAGTCTCGACGTTCTAACGTTAAGGTATATTAAATCACATTGACAGTTGTGAGAACACTACGCAGAGCACTGTCCCTCAGTTCCAGTCTAAGTAAACTTGGTCTGGGTACTTTTCGTCCAGACTGCCCTCAGTCCGGGAATGTCTCAGCTCTTGAACATATGTCTGCTAGGAATATTATGAACGACCGTAAATCATCATGCATGCCTCAAGTGGCTGTGAATGAACCACGTGTATCTTAAGACTATACTTCAATGAGAAAGTCAGTGCCAGAATTCGTCAGCATGACAAGCAAGATTTATACACGTTATATGAAGTGAGCGCCTCAGGTTATACCGGGTGCTTAAGATATCAATTTATGTTTATTTGTATAAATAGGCATAGGAAAGCAAAATCTTAACAGTTTTGTCGTTTCAAATAACTTCACACGACGACGATGTAAAGTGTGCACATTCATTCATTATTTTGTGCTGACATTGTGGTTGAACATACTTGGTGTAGAGCTGGCTATATCCCGGCGGGGTCATGTTGTATAGGTATTGAGTTACTTTACGTGTTGGACGTGATTAAACAGAACCGGTCACGACAGCCCCTTTGTGTTTGAGTAACGATCGCATGGACGGACGGCAAGTACACCGCAAGGCTCATATCGTCACTCACGCTGCACCTTGTCGCTCAGTGGAGCCACTGTGTGAGACCCCTGGTCGCGTAGTCACCCACCTGGTCGTATAGTGACAATGTGGCACACCTGGTCGTGTATTGACAATGTGACACACCTGGTCGTGTAGTGCCACTGTGACACACCTGGTCGTGTGGTTACACTGTCTGACATACGCGGTCGTGCAGTGACACCCCTAGTCATATAGTGACACTGTGACACACCTTGCCGTGTGGTGCTACTGTGACATACCTGGTCGTGAAGAGACACTATGACATACCTGGTCGAGTAGACACACCACTGATCATTTAGTGACACTGTGACACATCTGGTTGTGTATTGACAATGTGACATACCTGGTCGTCTAGAGACACCGTGACACACCTGGTCGTGTAGAGACACTGTGACAGAGCTGGTCGTGTAGCGACACTGTGACACCCCAGGCCGTGTGACGCTACTGTGACATACCTGTTCCTGTAGTGACACATTTTGACACACCTGGTCATGTAGTTACACAGTTTGTCATACCTGGTCGTGTGGTGACACTGTTTGACATACGTCAAACCCCTGGTCATTTAGTGACACTGTAACACACCTTGCTGTATAGTGCTTCTGTGACATACCTGGTCGTGTAGTGACACTATGACATACCTTGTCGAGTAGAGACACACCTGGTCATTTAGTGACAATGTGACATACCTGGCCGTGTATTGACAATGTCACACCTGGTCGTGTATTGACAATGTGACATACCTGGCCGTGTATTGACAATGTCACACCTGGTCGTGTATTGACAATATGACACACCTGGTCGTGTATTGACAATATGACACACCTGGTCGTGTAGAGACACTGTGACACACCTGGTCTTGTAATGACAATGTGACATACCTGGTCGTGCATTGACAATATGACACACCTGGCCGTGTATTGACAATATGAAACACCTGGTCGTGTATTGACAATATGACACACTTGGTCGTGTATTGACACTGTGACACACCTGGTCGTGTAGAGACAATGTGACATACCTGGTCGTGCATTGACAATATGACACACCTGGTCGTGTTGAGACACTGTGACACACTTGGTCGTGTATTGACAATGTGACATACCTGGTTATGCTATAACACTGAGATATACGTCCTTGTGAACTGACCCAGGTATATACTGTCTCCTTCTATTTGAAACTGGTACCATGGCTACGACTGTTGAAGACAGATATCACAGTGGCTATGCCTCATTAAGGTGACTAACTACACACGCGAGACACACCGGTATGCTTTTGTATAATGTCGAGTGCACTGATCCCTATATTTGTAGATTGATATATTATGAAGTCTGTAATGAGGGCTTAATACGTTTCACCACAACACACAAATGACCACGACCATATACTGAGTGGCGCTGTTATGGGAAAGGGTTGTGTTGTGTTTTTGTACAATTAATCTTTACTTCAAAGTTAAAAGTTGTCTTTTGGCGTCTCTGTGGAGCCGGTTTGAAATCTCAAGGTGGATCGAGTCAACGATTATCGGTATCCCGTCAGTACATGCGTATCATGATACTCGGATACCCTAAAGTGGTATGGATATTGTAGGAGTATCTGATCACGATACATTGAGCCTGCCACACCCACCTCACTCATTGTTCCGTACCTAACGGGTAAAAATTAGGTGAAGTGCGAAGACACCATATTGGTACGTGCGTTTTATTGTGTCGCGATATCCTTGATGCTTGGGTGAATGGCACTTAGTGCACATAATATTTATCTTACCTCACACATAAATGTCGCTTTCTGGCTGGCTGAGCGCTCTTCTATTATTTTTAGTGTACCTGCATACAAGCGAGGTACATTGGGGTGCGCCCTGTTGCCAGTGGCAACTCATTCGGTACTTAGTGGTTGTATTTCTTTATCTCGAATAACATTGAATCAGGTATGATGTACGGAAATTACCGATATTTTGCGAATTCAAGTCGATGGAAGGGGGATAACTCTAAATCGTTTGGTTTTTTTTGTCTTGTGTCGTCTGCAAAATCTAAAACATTTGCCTTGCATTCCAATGAAACAAATTTTGACAAAACGTTCAACTTTAGTCCGTGTGAATACTGAGAATAGAAATTACACCGCAGTGACTTCACTATATACCTGCTGAAAAAACAGCAAGATGCAAGATTCGAATCACACAGGTTCGCTGAAATTTACGATCCGATACTCGTGCTTCAAAATTAACATTGAGGTATTCGGTAAGGTAAATACGCTGTTACTGGTCCCTCGGGGCCCATGGGTTTATATATCCTACAACTTATAATAGCCCGTGTCTTATAAAGGCATCCATAAATCAACTGCCTGGTAAAATACGCGTAATATTTCCTATTACGCATTGAAATATAATTGTTGCGTACCAATTACTCGTTTAAAATGCTAGATACACACAAAAAAATTAAAATATGCGTAGGGAATAAATTTATTAATATACGTAACGAAAAAGACATCGATTGCGATCAAGTTGTAGAGTTAGTATAGGATGAGTAGTGAGTAAATCATTTCCATTATTTTTAAGTTGGTTTGGGTAAGAAATGGCATAAGGCAGTACATACCTGATAGTACTCAGTGATGTATATACTTACCTGAAATACCCACATATTTGAAAGCAGTGGGTAGCGGAAAATGAAATACCCAAGCAACATTCATAATACCCATTCCAAAAAAAGACTTTGAGGACAGTACCCACATGAGCTAAATCTCATCTGAAGCTCTTTATATTGTTACAAGAATTATTTCTGCTGGGAAACGTAATAATCATGAGCCCCCAGAACTCGGTTTAGTAGCATCAGAGCTGAGAATGAGGGGAGTATAGTTCTGCAGCTGTTAGAGGTATTTGTGTCAAAGATTAAAGGCAGACCGTAAGGTGAGTAGTGTCCAATTGAGAATAGTGTCGGTCCGTGAATGGTCAAATTATGCCGAAATGGATTCACGACTGTTTGTAACCGACGTCTGTGTTCAAACATTGTAGATTATCATCAGGTTGTTTGGAGAGTGTTTGGCGAAAATTTAGCTTGGTATGTATTATGAAGTAGTAATCACGTTGACGTCACAAGTGGCCTTTATGTTATGTATTCACACAAGCATGTTATCAAGAGTAAAGACCAAATGTGGATTGATTAGGTTCTAAATGGTAGGTTATGGCGGTGTGCAAGAAACAGATTACCACACTCGTGTAAGGGAGATGCCTTTCTTCCTCTGGTTTGCTGCAACTGTTTGCTAGATAACTGCACCCGGCAGATACTTGTATCGCAAGATGTATTTGGAGAGAAATTATCAAAAGTTAAACGTTATGAGGTGAATATCTCATATCTACCGTTGGGAATAAGACTGAGAAAGTTTACCGTATCATGAGCATAGAGGCATATTTATCGTATCGTAAGAATATATTCCTCTTTACCGTATTTTCAGCATAAAGACATATTTACCGTGAATTGAGAATAAGTATCTGTGTACCTATCTTAGGTGAGTATAATTTTACGCCGTGTTAACTATATTTCAACAATATCACGGCTGGGGACACCAGAAATATTGGCTTTAGACAGTGTACCCTTTTAAGGAATCGAACCCCGGACGCGGACGCGTTCATCACAAGGCAAATCCTTTATGCTCGTATCTATATCGTGAGAGCACGTTCCTGTATACCGCAAGAATGCATATTTACCTTATCGTGTGAATAATTCATATATACTATATCTTGAGAATAACATCATCTTTACCGTATCATGACGATAACATATTATCCGCACCTTGAAAGTAGGCACGTGTTTACAGTCTCGCGGGAAATAAGACAATATGTAGACAAGATGGTCATATTTACGTGTGGTGACAAAATGGAAATAGGTTCTGTGTATAAGGTCGTCTTCACCTTGTTGCGAGTATAAGGCCTTTTTCTTTGTATCTTGATGACAGTGTTGTGCGTGTCATTGCTTTAGTCACATGCAGCGTACCAAAGACAATCGTCATCCCACGGCAGAACCGCGTGTCACCATGAAACAGACGGTATGGTAGCATAGTGGTTAAAGCGTTTGCTCGTCACGCCGAAGACCCTGGTTCTATTCCCTGCATGGGTACAATGTGTGAAGCTTTTTTCTGGTGTCCCCCGCCGTGATATTGCTGGAATATTGCTAAAAGCGGTGTGAAACACAACTCAGTTTCTCACCCACTGAAGCAGTTAGTATTATTACTTGCCCATTTATTCATTACACACAAAGTGTTTCCTTCGCCGACCTGCTCTGTGAAGGTCCGGGGTAGAATAGGCCTTCATCAACCCATGCTTGTCATAAAAGGTGACTGTTTGTCGAAAGAAGCGATTGACGGGATCGGGTGGTAAGGCTCGCTGACTTGACTGTCACATGTCATTGGTTCCCAGTTTCGCAGATCAATGCTCATGCTGTTGATCACTGGATTGTCTGGTCCAGACTCGATTATTTACAAACTGCCTTCATATAGCTGGAATATTACTGAGTGCGGCGTAGAACTAAACTCAGTCCTTCGCCGACCTTCCCTCTCAACCAGCCACAGAAATCAATGTATCCCAACAACAAGACCGTGTTGCTATTTTCAGGTACAGTACCAGCTTTTGACGCGGTGATTGTGTCGACGGTGCCCGTAGGGGGCGGTGTGTCCAGTTCTGCGGCGTTGGAGGTGGCGACATTCACCTTCCTGCAACAGCTGTGTCCAGACGATGGTCAGAACGTGAAGACCATGCAGAAGGTGTTGGCGTGCCAGAAGGCCGAGCACGACTTCGCCAACGTTCCATGTGGCATCATGGATCAGTACATATCAACAATGGGCAAGGCTTCACATGCTCTCCTCATTGACTGCAGGTATAGTGATAGTGATAATGATAGTCCATTTATCACGCACATTACTCCATGCACAATGCATGCTCGAACCGCCCAAACAATCTGATGATTATTGCCCCGATTAACCCAAGCTGCCTGTTAGGCGCCAGAAGGTTAGTGGTTACTACATGACTTATTCCATCGGGTACCCATTTTCTGCGTGGTGAACAAGCAATTTTGATTTGCCAGTGTTGTGCATACTTTACAGCCAAAGAAATGCTTTTTACAGTTCATGTTAATGTCTTCCAATTAAAAACGCGACAAAACATCTGATTCTTTTCCTGTTCAGTATAATGGAATATTGAATTTATGTCAGAAGTCACAGGGAGGGAGAATATTGTGCATTTATACATCTAACATCATAAAGTTTGCATGTTTCCATTTAGTTTGTTAAAGAACACAGACCTATGGCACAGCTATTTAGGTAAAAACATGCCCCTGCTACCAAGCCACATCTTAAACAATACTGTATACCTGTTGATCCGTAAAAGCACCGGACTAGAATTGGTCTTCGGTAGCTGATGTTTATCGCAAGAGGCGACAAACAGGATCGGGTGGACAGACCTATGTCTCAATTGCGTAGATCGATGCTCATGATGTTGATCTCTGGATTGTCTGGTCCACACTAAATTATATATAGACGAATGCTACATAGCTAGGATATTGCTGAGTGGGGCGTTAGACAAAAATCCCACCAATCAAATGATGGACAGATGCCAGTGGGCTTAGGTATTCCACGTTACTGTCACTCGTCCGAATATCAGACATCTTGCCTTCACTCGCCTTGGTTAGAATGTCATGCAACTGTCACTCCACATAGTGAGGAAGTCCCGTAGGTAGTTGTCACTCTCCCCCAATAAGATGGAAATTTACCGTCACTGGCTGTCGTTACGTGACTATGAATACAAATGTTTGTCCTATTGAATCAACGTCTGTGTGTGTTTTCATAACATTAGCACGTGTGTTTTGGGGAATGTTCATATTAAGTAACACATTCATTGTAATAATGGTAGTCTGATACGATAACTTGAATGAAAACATAATGAATAGGCATTACAGTCTTTCTCAAGTACTGGTATATGCAGTATCAACGTCAAACAATGTCGGGTCGGGGTGGTGAACTGAATGTAATTATTCATGTTAAATATGACAGCCATTTAATTTGTACCAACAAATTGAAATGTTAAACGCAATGGATGCTGAGGTATGTAACATCTTGCAAGAACTAAGCAACCGGGTGAGACAGCGATAAGAAATAGTGAACTGTGCCAGTATGTTGCTTATAGTTTGTTAAACAACATGTTCTATTTTATGGGAAATATTTTGCAAAAACCTCGCAGGGTTGGTATGATGTTGTGATTATGACCAGCGTTTCATTGAGTATGTTATGTTTATTAGTTTTCGAGCCAGTCATCGGTCTGCTTTTGAGACAGACTGACTATAAGTAGGACGTATATCAGCTCATCCTACTCTTGCACACAATGAGTGGTCATAACGGTGGTGTAGCTTTAGAGGTAAAGCACAGTGAATGCCAGTTATGGTCCTGTGAAGTTTGATTAAAGGCTCTGGTTTCCAACCTCGCCTCGAGTATGCCAACAACGGCCTAGGCAGAATAAAAAATAAAGAATTAAATGTTTCTCGGGTACATTTTTTTTTCAAAAGTGACGAGGGCGGTAGGGCTTTTTAAAAAAATTTTTGATGGAAAAAAAGTGACGCGCGAGGTTCACATTTTTTTCTCTTAGAAATACAGCTTGGGAAGTTCAGCACATCTTAATGAGTAGTAGATTCAGTCACACTCGTTCTTACAGACACTCATCCTTATAATGGACAAATGGATGCGTCCATGTCATTTTTCTTAATTGGCAACAAAAAACAATTGTTATGCGCACAAAAGTGACGCGCTGATGCCCGAGAAACATTTCACTTTTTTGATTTAGCCATATATACATTCTCTCACGGGTAGGTGTCTGCACAGCTGTGTGCTATCTTCTTAAAAATTGTATACTTGTACTTAAATCAGTTCTTCGTCAATCCAAATGGGTTGAGTTATAAAATTAAGCCATTATTCCGTTACCGCGGTAACCCTGCTTTGTTTTTCAGGTCCTTTGAAGGCCGCCTAGTGCCCATGACTGACCCCGACGTGGTTGTCTTGGTAACCAACTCGAACGTCAAACACGAACTCAATGGATCGGAGTATCCCACGCGGAGGCGACAGTGTGAATCAGCGTCGAAAACCATGGGCAAGAAAAGTCTCCGAGAAGCCGCCGACTTAACACCGGACCAGTTGGCAGGTAGGTGGTAGTCACGTGACAGTAACTCAGGTACCGGTGTAGCTATCTCCGTGCGGTACGTCAATACAACCTGAGATGCGAAACTACGTCATCGCTGGGATTAAAGATGCTGGAGGGGTCTGTTACCCGCTGTGTGAAGCCACAATAGGTCCTGCAGCGCGATGTAAGCCTACCAGCTGCTGAAGGGCTTGGAAGGACTGTATCTACGTGCAATCATCAATCTTCAATGTCTTGTAGGGCATCCCAAGTAATTGGAATACTCCTCTAAACATGTCGACGCAGACGGATCCATTTCACAATCAGTACAATACAAATCGATTTGATAAGGGTTTGACATGTATTCATTCCTTGTCCAGTGGGAAACAGGATATTGTCCATCAGTATTGAACGGAGTGAATGTACATATATAGAACCACTTGATTCAAGAGAAGATCACTTTGGGCCAGATCCTTAATTAAATGTGAATACTGTAGCTATATTGTTACTGATGCTACAAGTGATCAGTAATCATCACACATACTGAGTAATCACGCATTCCGTCTGGGCAAAACCATGAATAGATTGTTTTGAAGCACTGATACTGTGAACTCTAGTTAACCAGACCTATCTCCATTAAATACTGCCAATCCTACAGATAGCAGTGACAGGCAGTACAGAAATAGGGGCAATATGAAAGCAGTTACATTGATGAAGAGAATTGATGTATCTCTCTCTCTCTCTCTCTCTCTCTCTCTCTCTCTCTCTCTCTCTGTGTGTGTGTGTGTGTGTGTGTGTGTGTGTGTGTGGATGGATGGATGGATGGATCGATGCATGCATGCATGTCGTACTTATATAGTCTATCTATCTTCTGGACCATTCTGTAATTGTTCTAGAACTTTCCATCAAATTACAGGGAGATAGCACCACTGCCTTAATCTTCACATAAACCACCTAAATTTGATACATATTACTGTACCAAGGAAGGAGACGTTGATTAATCATGTAAACAAGAAAAGGTGGACTCCTAAAGGAGACCAGAACAATTCTCGGTTGGGGGTGGATCTGTGCAGTCTGGACTTTCTCAATCATTCTAGACTTCAGTTTGACTGCCTTTATTTATCTCCATCTGTCTAGTTCAGTTACCTATTGATTCATATGTCGATGTTGGGGGTGTATATAGACAGTTATGAGAAGGGAATTATTTGCACAATATGTCTCCAAGACTAACAAACCTTGTGTAGTACTGGATCCATCCTGACACGTGATGCACCTGCTTACAAGATGCACAGCTGCACTCTCCCATATGTTTATCTGCAGATTTCAAGGATCATATTGATTCGGAGACGTTTCGGAGAATACGTCACGTGATCACAGAAATTCAAAGAACGGAAGAAGCGGCTGGCGTGTTGGAGAATGGAGACTATAAGAAGTTTGGTCAGCTTATGGTAGCCAGCCACAACTCATTAAGGTACGTCATGCCAGCCACAACTCATTAAGGTACGTCATGCCAGCCACAACTCATTAAGGTACGGCATGCCAGCCACAACTCATTAAGGTTCGTCATGTCAGCCACAACTCATTAAGGTACGTCATGCCAGCCACAACTCATTAAGGTACGTCATGCCAGCCACAACTCATTAAGGTACGTCATGCTAGCCACAACTCATTAAGGTGCGTCATGCTAGCCACAACTCATTAAGGTGCGTCATGCCAGCCACAACTCAGTAAGGTACGTCATGCCAGCCACAACTCAGTAAGGTACGTCATGCTAGCCACAACTCAGTAAGGTACGTCATGCTAGCCACAACTCAGTAAGGTACGTCATGCCTGTAAATGACCAGTAATAGTGAGTGAAAGTGACTGTGTTCAGTTTTACGTCGCATTCAACAGTATTCAAGCTGTATGGCGGTGGAATGTAAATATTCGAGTCTAGACCAGGCAATCCAGTGATCATAAACATCTATCTACGCAAATGGGATACTATGGCATATGTCAAACAAGTCAGCAAGCCTGACCATCCGATCCCGACATTCACCTCTTTCGACAAGCATGTGTTTCTGAAGATAAGTTCCAACCCACATCTTTATTGGTCTCTGGATAGTGTTAATAGTTGTTATGCCAGAGATCAGAGTCCGAGACCGCCAATGTTAAGAAATTCCGTATAACGCAAGCAACGAGTGCACAGACGTGTGGCTGAGTATGGTTTTACGCTGCATGTAGCAATACTCCAGTAACGTCAGCGATACCATAAATGACGTCACACATTGTACCCATGTGGAAATCGAACTCAGGTCTTCAGCGTCACTACCGACAGCTCTAATCAGTACCCTATCACTACTGACAGCTCTAATCACTACCCTGTCACTACCGACAGCTCTAATCACTACCCTGTCACTACTGACAGCTCTAATCACTACCCTATCACTACCGACAGCTCTAATCACTACCCTATCACTACCGATAGCTCTAATCACTACCGACAGCTCTAATCACTACCCTGTCACTACCGACAGCTCTAATCACTACCCTATCACTACCGACAGCTCTAATCACTACCCTATCACCACCGACAGCTCTAATCACTACCCTATCACTACCGACCGCTCTAATCACTACCGACAGCTCTAATCACTACCCTATCACTACCGACAGCTCTAATCACTACCCTATCACTACCGACAGCTCTAATCACTACCCTGTCACTACCGACAGCTCTAATCACTACCTTATCGCCGCATTGAAACGTGGATGATACTGGACTCTTTCCTTGGTCACTTGCCTGGGCCGGGTGTCACTCAGTGATGTACTGGATGACAATTACTCTCGGACTATTGTGTTCGGAAGGCATGGTTGGTGACAGTGGTAGCTCGGCATGGATCTTCCAGTATAGTGTTATAGAAGTGTATGTCAACAGGTGCAGGCTTTAAGCTGCAGTGCTTCCAACACTCTGCGGACTGACATGCGTCACTTGGTCACGGGATATAAGCGAACTGTCAAGAGTTGCTTAACAGAACACGCCCCAATGTTCCAAAAACATGGAAATGGTCACATTGATGATAGCAGGTCAGAGAAAGTCCAACATTCTGTCAACCTATTAACACGGGAAAATTTGACAAAATGTTACCAATATTTTGTAACGGTATGTGTTATTGAAAACTGGAAATTTACAGATCAACTGACCACGTTCCTCAATGTCAAACCTGTCAAGGGTCACAATGATAACGAGTATCAGACTTAATCCGTGAGCAGTATGTCATAAGCTAACAGAACCAAGGTGCAATGCATGTAATCTGTCTCTACGGCTGTTTGCAGTTCACGCTGGTCAAATCACGTGCGTGCCACGTATACCCTTGTGGCAATTCCCCGAACTCGAGATTTAATAATCTGTATTTGTGTCGTTATGTCAGTCCACCTTACTTATCAGATACCTCGTACACATCCGTGACTTACACACAGATTTCAGCTACTATCGCTTCACCTTGAATCATGCGCACCTTCAACAATTATGCCTCGTTCAATAACACTACTTAATTTTGCCTCAATAGCGTTCACGACAACAACCTTGCAATCCGTTTATTCAGAAAATATGATTTTTGTAGAAGACAGCCCAGGTATTAATACAAACGAGATAATTGGTCACACTAATCTCCAATGGTGGACCCGGGATGATCCGGGTTAGAATTGAACCTAGGTCCTCATCGTGAGAAACCGACTCGTTATCCAGTTGGTCAACTCACCGCCCCAGATGATTTGTTGTGGGTACATTGAAGAATATTGCGCGTACCCCTGGACGCAGAGAATGATTTTCGTGTCTGTTCTCTGTACTTGTGAGTACTGGGTGTACAGTTATACGTAAAACTCTGTCAGGCAGCACTGGTGATCACACATATATGTGTATATTTGGGAGGATGCCCCTGGTAATAACCACATGTGTCAATCTCCTCGGCACCAGTCACTGTTGTGACCCGGAGCAGCACTTGGTTGGACCACATAATATATTTCTTGTCTTTGATCACTTTGAAAATATAATGGGCAGATAGGACGGATTTTCTTTTTCTTTATCTTTCATAGTTTTGTCTGATTTTCTGTGCAGTGTTAGTTGAAAACTTCGCATCCCTGATGCTGAAATGGATTCCAGAAGTCTGTCGGCTTTACATGCATATTTATCATTGCAATTGTTTTGTTGGTGTTGTTTTTTATTTTTATGTTTATTTCTTTCATCTTGTTGCAAAAACGTGGTTTGAATTAATAAATGTTATCATGTAATCAGAGGTGATCTCCCTTTCATTTCTCAGATATCTCCGATTACTCAAATAACTTACGAAGATTAGATACTTAATTGCACTGATGCTCAGTGAAATCTGATTTCTATTCTCCATACAGGGACGACTACGAGGTGTCATGTTCAGAGGTGGACCAGCTTGTGGAAGCAGCCATGGAGGTAGAGGGCGTGTTCGGTTCACGCATGACAGGCGGAGGCTTCGGAGGATGCACAGTGACCTTGTTGAAAAGAGAAGCGGTCGACAAGTGTATACAAAATATGAAGGTGAGTACACAGATTACTTATCTCCATTACATTAACCAGTGAATATTTAAGCAACAGACAGTGCTTAGCATAACAGAGGACTCTTCATAATCCTGTCTAGGGTGTTAACTCAGCATGATCTTCAGCTTGAGGACAACGTGACCTCCTCGGGCAGGTCACAGCGCCCGATCTCGGTAGTAATCGGCTTTTAAAGTGTCCATGAGATCAGAGTATTATTCAGGGGATGATTCCATAAACATTTGCAGGTGTAAAAGATCAGCCAGACTGACAGTCATCTTTTCTAGCCATTGTCTTCAAGCATGGACACAGATTATTTTGTCAAGTTTTGCAGTAGTCATTAAAATGCATGTAGTATTAATGTTGTTTATTACCATTTAGATTATATGTTATTACCGCCGTTCTGAGCCAAATACCAGCTACTTGAGGCTCATCTGTAAGTATCTAGTCTGAACCAGACAATCTAGTGACACCGTGAGCATCGATCTCCGGAATTGGGATACGATGGCATGTGTCAACCACATCAGCAAGTTTGAGCACCATGTCAGTTAGTTGCCCCAAACAGGGATTGCTCAGGACTGCTGAGGACCACATCTAACCAGGATCTTCCAGACCCGAAGTATACTGAAGGATAAAAATGTAGGATCACTTTCTTCTCTTCCTTTCACGTGATCTCTTATTTTTCCGCTCAGTATATTTAGTGATATATCTATTAATCCAGATACATACTCATACCTTTAGTACAGCGGAAGCTGTCGAAACCGGCATCTGTCCCATCCGGCAACTTGTCATCACCGGCACATAGTCTCAGTCCCATTCACGACTTGTACATTTATCATCAGCTCTGCAATCCGGCACATTGTGTAAACCGTATTCTTTCTTCAGTCTCAGTGAGTGCCGGTTTACACAGCTTCCACTGTAATAATAGTCTTAAGCCCTTTAGTCACAGTGACGTTCCTTTGTTTCAGAACCGTTACACGGGTACAGCAACGTTCTATGTGTGTCCAGCATCGGACGGTGCGCGATCACTCCAGCTTTGACCATCGGTCAGCTGACTATTGCCATAACACTAGAGGACCATGTTCCAGTCGGCCAGACTGAACATAGCTTATCGTTAATATATAGAGATGGGGTTAAAGGGAGCTTGTCGGATTTGTGATTACTGTGGATAAATACTCAAATGGAGTGCACGTTTTCTCTTAAACACAATGTACTCACGCTTTTTAGTGTTTTTGTGATAGTGAGGACACTGAAAGTGTATGGTACTGACAACATTTGAAGAGATACTGTCGGGGTTTTATTCTCTATCAGGTTAAGGTGTCTTCCGATTTGTCGGAATATATTCCCAGCAACACATGCAGTTGAGAAGCTAACAGAGTTTTCCAGAAGTAGTATGTGAAAAAGATTCTTGTACTTTTGATGGTTTGTTACTGGTGGTATGTTGCGTCAGAGGTTATTTGTGTCATAAGGGGTCTTCCCTATGCGTAACACAAAGGCTTGACGTACAGCGTAAATAGGCCATCGTCAAATCAACTCATACGTCATAGTGTATTGTTTCCTATATGAACTGGTTAGAGTGAAGGGGTGACGGAACACATGCATCCGATGTAAAATCAGTGTTGGGAATAAGGAAAAGAAACAGTATTTCAAATATTGGAAGTGTCAAAGTTGAACCAACCCTAAACACTTGAAATTTAAAGTGAGTAAGTGAGTTTATTTTTACGCCTTATTCAGCAATAATCCAGCTATATGGCGGCGGTCTGTAAGTGATCGCGTCTGGACCAGACAATCCAGTGATCAACAGCATGAGCATCGATCTACGCCATTGGAAACCGATGACGTGACAAACCAAGTCAGCGATCCTGACTACCCAGTCACATTAGTGGCCTCTTCTGACAAGTAGAACTGCCTTTTATGGCAATTATGCCTATTCTATCCTGGACCTTTACGGGTCATTTCAATTTATTATAAGAAATGCATTGATGTGCCTGGATATATTTATTAGTTACTGATATTACATGATAAACATGATCGTGATGGCCCACTTTTACGCGACTGTACATGTCTTCCATGCTTTTACCGTCAAACATGTTTTACGTTTCTTTTTTGTAGCTTCGAACGAAATACATCAATCAACACTCCCACCGCGTCTGTATACGACATAATCGAAATAATCGTAATAGTTCAATGCATGTGTACATATTTGTCATGGATTTTTATAGGCGCTCATGTATATTTGAAGTCAACCATTGTCTGTAGACAAGCCCTTATTTCCAGCACTGCGTAAAACTGTAATTTAGATAAATAAGTAGGGGTAGAAGTGTAGATCTAGTTTCAAACAGTAAATCATGCTCAACAGTATGAGTAAACACTTACACTGAGGCCAATCAGTATTATTGATTTGTCATACTTATCATGAACGCAGATCAATCACGACCACTGCAATTTTTATGTCTGCCCCCAAATGACACGCCAAGCCCCTGTCATCTCCTTGCTCGTACGTGCACATGTAGGGTTTCCGTTACAACGAGTTTGTATAACCGACAGTGTCTCTTCAACCCTCAAGTTTATATATAGGTGATAAAGGATGATATCTGAATTCTGAAACAGAAGGCAGCTAGTTTGTTCGCACTTACATGTCTGTACACACGTTGGTAATGCGTTGGTCAGTTGTGACACAGAAAGCTTATTCGTGTATATAGGGAAGGTTTTATTCCAATAATGATGCATTTAATGCATATTTTTGTGACTTGTTACTGAACAGGTTATGGTGTTAATAAACTATGTGTCATAGTTACAAGTGTGTTGTCATTGATGTGCAAGAATTACAGTGTGTGTATACATTTCATACGGCATCACATGGCAGTGGTGTAGCCAAGTGGTTAAAGTATTCGCTCGTCACAATGGTGACCCGGTTCGATTCCAGCTCTCTTTTGTAATGCTCCCCGTCGTGATATTGCTCGAATATTGTTTAAAGCGGCGTAAAACTAAACTCGCTGACTCACAGGGCACGCAAAGGCTCACCCTATTGGCTCAGGACATTTCAGACGTTGTTCTGTGTGCACACGTAGAGATTACAATCACCCTATACGGTCGTGGCATTTCCGGGCGATGTTCTGCGTGCACACATGGCGATTACAAGTGCTCTATACGGTAACGACGAATCAAGTAACTCAACAGATAATGTCTTTCTTAACCCATTACACCAATTCATTTCTGAAGTGGTTACTTTCAGAAATGATCACCTCTGCATATATGAATAACATATTTATTTATTCAATCATTCATCTGCTATTTCGTCTCAAGTATTATTCTTTTGTTGTCAAATTATTCCAGTTATATATCCAGCTATTTGAACAATGTACCGGAGCAGCTAGTACATTGGACCACTAAGCTTGGTCGAAAATCCAGGCTTCTTCATTAACGAAATAAATATATTGTTTATCCATATTACATGGCGGACCTATCACCGTGTTTACATAGTCTGTTTAAAATATTAAATAGACCAATAACTTCTTAATTTATTTATTATGAGATGTATGTGATGTAATTCAGTATATGTATATACTTTAACTCTTCCACACCAATGACCTATGTAATTAGTTGAGGAAATATTGCATGAACATGGTACAACTATGAATGTTTATCAGTGTTGGTAGGACAGTCTACATGATGAAGGGGAGACAGCTAGTAATCAAAAACAGTTCACGTGGAACAGGTTGTGTATTGGACGGGTAGTCAAGTCGGGAGTTGCCCCAGTCAACCAAAGAGCTCGTGGTTAGGAGGAATGGGCGTGGCTTTTGTTCTGAAACCAGTTCAGAATGTCTTCCTCATTATTGTCTCCAGTCTACAACTGTTTCTTCAGAAGGATTTTTTTCTTTGTTTACATTTCATACAAGCGCAGTCCTTTGTGCACGGCGTTTTTATTTCTCTCACCCAATGTTCTTCGTTTCATTCAGTCTGGATCGTTGATATCGTGGCATTTGTAATTTGATTCCAAAATGTATGGGGCATTCAATCATGCATTTGTCGCAGCTGAATATGATATGTTTATAGGTGATGTAATTGGCGTCTCAATACCAACTTCGCCAGACATATACTAGTCTTGAAAAACACTAACCTATATGTCGGAAAGCGCACATCGCCGTTCGCTTAAGCGTATTTTCGAAGACATTCCAAACGATTCTGGGTTCATCGGCAACGTGTCAGAATCATCATTAAAGATTACATCAAAACCTGATATCAGGAATCATTAATAAACTATTTTTGAAATTCAATACTCCCATTAATTACCCGATTTTTTACATTTCAAAACATACAGCAAATAAATGTGTGAATCTCGATTTCGTATTGTGTCAAAAAATGGCGACATTTGCGATGAAGTCAATTTTGAAGAGTTATTCTGTGCACTAGGACTTTGTCTGAGATGATAGTGGATGGCATCAAGAAAAAGGGAATATCTTACAGAATTCAGGAAAGTATCATTCGTTTTTGCGTGATGCGTGTAGAAGTTTATTAGACTTGAAGTGAGGGTTGAAGAGGAACGACATATGTGTCGTTTTGGCACCCAGAGGGTTAATGTCCATGCGCTACTGTTTTGGGAACTGTAGGCCCATGGACACTGGGAAAATAGGTGGAAGTGAGGTGTTATGAATCATTGTAAATAATGTGTGACAAAATATGACATAATATTTCACACATCATGTGGGAATTCGCTTAGAACTGACGTATGCCGGTCCACAGAGGAGACTTCGTGAACCAGGTGGCAATGGACAGTTCCCAGGTCTACTGGTTCTCTCAGTATGCTGCGCTGGCGCCCTACTGCTGACGCTGCACTCTGTACACCGTGTGTGGCTCTTTCTTAATTATATGGATGCGTCCCATTGCATCCTAGTGTCAATCATTGCTAACAAATGCCAATCACTGGATTATTTAACCCAGGCTGCTGGAATATAGCAGAAATTCAGTCCGGGTCGGTCTACTCCCATTTGTGAGACTTCCAGTTGTGAGACGGTGGTGTGAGTAATTAACAAAGAAACCACACCACTCTCCCTATAAAAGTGACAGATGTAAAAGAATCCGCCAATGTCGTTACAACGTCCTGTTTCAATGGGCAAACAGTGGTTTGAAGTTTTG
This sequence comes from Haliotis asinina, assembly GCF_037392515.1. Classification (NCBI taxonomy): domain Eukaryota; kingdom Metazoa; phylum Mollusca; class Gastropoda; order Lepetellida; family Haliotidae; genus Haliotis; species Haliotis asinina. The sequence continues at coordinate 6,670,487 of NC_090295.1, read as the reverse complement.
AATTTAGTTAACCAGAGCTTGTAGTAAAAGGGTAATAGTAACAAATAAGGTTCCAAAAATCAAATGATACGATACGCTTTATACTTGATAACACTGGAAAATTAAACTCTGCGTTTTAAGAATATAAATTGTGCATAACATTATAAAAAATGGTACTCATTGGTACCTTTGACTGCTGTCTCCATCACCATTATGTGGCATGTCTTCAGCAAGTACCGATGCCGGCGTGGCCTCTCCATATCTTTAATAATCTTTAATTATTTCTGTATCTATCGATATTCGTTACTGAAAACAATATATGATCTTTAATGAACATTGTTTTCTGCGTTAATAAACTCATCAATGAACCGTGCCTCCTGTGGGTATTCTTCTGAAACTGGGCTGTTCCCATTTTCATTGTAGGTATGTGGAAACACCGCCTCTGTTCACTCAACCATTAAATAGTGTGTCTCACAATAGGCAGTTCTCACAAATGTGAGGACACCTCTGGGTCGAATTGTTTCAGGAGGAACGGATATTCATGAGAAGAACTTCCTGGAACTGCCATTGAAAGTAATACCCATTGAAATTTGTATCAGCTCTCCAAGTGAACTATCTTCAGTTGGAAAGTTTTCATAGTCGTCAAAAAAGGAAGGGGAAATTGAACTTTCAATCTGGGTGGGAAGTGGGAACTTTAATAAACCTTTCCAAGACAGACATCTTATGAACGCACCGCAATTTCTCTTTGCCACACCACCAGTAAACACAACGCATGGTAAGCACGTGCATTAGGAGCCAGTCTTTATTTGACTGTTTTCAAGAAGGTCGATAAATCACTATGGACCATTAATTTTGACTATCATTGTGCATCAAACTGCTGTTCAAGTTTGTTCCAGATTGGGTTGTTCGAATGAAAATCGTACGCATGCAAATTTCACATCATTCGCCTATCATCTTTCAAGTGCGATTACTTTACAAACAACTATGGTCATAAGTAAGTGCAGGTGATACAACCTCGAAACATTCACTGACTCCGAAATATCTCACTTTTTGTTCGAACGTAAATTATAGACGGTCTCAAAATGAGTTCTTGATTGTCATAGTCCAGTTCTCTCCCTTTCTCTGACGGTGACAAAATGCGAGTACGTCCATTTTGTGTCAATCCAGCCTTAGTTACATATCGTATGTTGTCATTCGTGCTGAGTGAGTAAAAAATAATCGTCACATGGGCAATATTTCAGCCATATCATGACGAGAAACATTAACATTGTACATAATAGTAAATAGTAAAAGTCTGTCAACGAAGGGCAGTAAAACAGGTAGATCATCACAGATAGATATTTAAAACTGCCGGTAGTAATTAGATCTAAAACACATTTGTTGCTGAAAGATGCAATGGTCAGTTTGACCTGCATGTATATATCTAGTGACTACGGCCGTCACTCTGACGTGGAAACTTCAATACCAGCTGTATCAATAACATCATAGCAAAACAGAAACCGTCCAAGGGAACCAGGCTGTATGTACACAGGAATAGAGCAAGAAGCAAGAGATGTCTTGGTCCAGTCATTTTTAAATGGACCTGTATTTTTCATATGAACACAGTTTGGCGTCAATGTTAAATAAGTGATAAAGTAGTAAAAGCGTGGTATTTTCAAGGTGTACAGTAATTGTCAGAACTGACAGGGAAATTTCGTCTTAAATGTGACAGTCAAGCACGAGTTGTCTCCCTTTCTCTTATGATGCCGGACACTGCACATATTTCAAAAACAAAGTGAGTACGTTTATTATCCGCATCGTGATTCTTGAAGAAACATTGTATATGAGAGACTGGCACTTGAGCGTTGGTTCAAGACAAATATTAGAATGTTTCTTTATCGAATATCATGTATGAGCACGAGAGGCCATACGTGAACAGGCCTTCAGCAACCCATACTTGCCATAAAAGGTGACTACGGTTGTCGTAAGACGCGACTAACAGGATCGGGTGGTCAGGTTCGGTTACTTGGTTGACACGTCATCGGTTCCCAATTGAACAGATCGATGCTCATGCTGTTGATCACGGGATTGTCTGGTCCAGACTCAATTATTGACAGACCGCCACCACATAGCTGGAATATTAACCCACTCACTCAGTACGCGTGGAGTCAGTTTGCTTTTACCACTACTTGGAACAGTACTTCAGTTACCATCAAGGTTCACTTGATGTGTGAATAAATTCCTACTAGTGGTAAGGGATGAAGCAGATATGGTACAAAAACCAAGAAACATACTTGAAATAAGTGTCAGGTAAAATACTCAACCCTGCAGTCAAAGGCTGACAGGGTGAGATATTAGGCTTCTTTTCAGTGATACCACAGCAAGGGACTGCAGAAATGCGATTCCTCTGTATAATGCCTTTATCCAAACGTCTGCACCCTAACAACCATGCAAGCTTTCCAGCAATATTCCAGCAATATCATGGCAGGGGACACCAGAAAATTGGCTTCACACATTGTACCCATGTGGGGAATCAAACCCGTCTCTTCAGTGTGATAGGTAACACTAAAATGTTACAGGTGTTACCAAAGGGATAACATATTCAACATCAATAAACACTTCAACCAAAACATGACACATGCCAAGCATACAAACAAACAAACAAAAATATTGGCTCAAATTTCTTTAATACTCATGATAAATTATCATGATAGTTACGCACAGTAGATGTAATGGCTCATTCTGTGCACAGAATTCTTACATATATTACATGAGCGGCGGCAGCATCATGAGCGCCGGGATTCAATGATTCAATGAATATATATGCATGGAAACAAATGACCATCACCCATACTTCCGTAGTTCCACTGAAATATTAATCTTATTGTTTCCGTGGAAACAGCTGCTGAGGTGATTGCCATGGTTACTATCACATGACTACAAGCTTCCACAATGTCTTTGCAGAACCTTCTTAGAATGGTTGCCATGGCAACATCACATGACAAAATTAACATGCATAATCATTCAGACCTTGTGGCTTGGAATGGAACAGAGCGTGGAAGGATTAAAATAGGTTTCTTCTTGTTCCGTTCACATAAGCTAATATTGCATAATTTAATTTCTTGTGACAAAAATATTGCAGCTACTATTTAAGTGGCTATTTACAGTTTTCACAGTCTGACTTGAACAGCCACAAGAGTTTTACCATGTCATTTCCATGAAAATGACTAGTACAATAAAACTTAAAACAAGGCTTTGTACAAGTGGTCTGAATTGTAACAGGAACTAAGAATAACTATCCCACAGGCCCCAGTTGTCAAGAAAAAAATAATCCCATAAAAGAATAACATGTTAAACATGTCTGCATGTACCACACGTCTCGGAAACTCTTTGGTAGTTTCTCTAATTATATATCACAATACTAACTCACTGTAATTATACTTGTGGATTCAGAGACGTGAGTGGAACAAACAGAAATTAAAAACATAACAGTACAACTACCAGTCATCTTCAGTTTGCCATTTCTTCCTTGGTGCCATGGTAAGGTAGACAGAACTCCAAATAGGACAGTGTCAATAAATGCCCAAAGGGTAGATCACAACTACAAAATGAAGAATATCTCTTCGGGTTTTATTTATATGTAACAGCAGAAAAACAAACTAAAAGCAGGCTTTAGCTTTATAGAAACCCTCCAAAGATTGACAGAATTTACTATGTTGCAAGCTACCATGTGGCGAGTTCAGTTCTTGCGCTTTAAAGGACCCCAAGCATGACTGGACTTGGGGGCCACTACAGCACCGAACGCAGGAAACTCCTCAGTACTGGCAGTGTCTGGAGTCTTGTCCCATGGTGCATCCTTCACAACAAAGCCCCGCTGATCCGGTGGTCCACCGCGGTTGTCCCCATCCTGCTTGCTGGGAGGACGCTGAAGTTGCTTGATATACTCCTGATCAATGACATCTTGAAGCTGAAACAAGTTGAATGAAATCAGAAATAACATAGATCCAAAGTTGGGTTTTCTTACTGCACGAACAGGTATTTATATGAACTACCATGACATGAGATAGACTTGGCATATGGAATCCAACTAAAATAGACTGTACTGCACCTAGAACTACAGCAGTCTTTCATTGTAAAATACCTTGTAAAATACTTCCCACGTTTGCATGTACTGGTAGATTTATTTTACTGTTACCACTGTACTTGAACACAAAGCGTTAGCTAGCAAAAGCATTGCAGATTTACTTGTCACACATCCACTCCACCTAGTCCATTATGTAAACTCTTATTGATAACTTGCTATATGTATAAAATGAGTGTTTGGGATTTCATGATCACAACGTATGTATTACGAGCCACGCTATCTTGCTAGCACATCCAATCCACGATTCAATGTCTTTATGACAGAATCAATATTAAAAAAAGAAATGTAAACAGCAGCAATTACAGGGGACTACGTTCAAAGGAGACGGAAATATCTAAATCATACAATTCCTTCATATAGAACACATAATGTTCTAATGTAAATGTGATCACGATTTAACGATATAAACCGAACACTTAATAATCCATGAACCAGCACTTACAAATTCCTCCTGCAGATTGAGCAAGTGGTCCTGGCATTCATACACATTGTCTTCCATCCCAGTGATGGTGACTATGTCTGGGTCCCCATCCTCTGGTCGGGGGAAGCGGATGTCCACCTGGTAGTCGTCCATCACCTTCCTCACAGCTCGCCCCTTGAAGCCAATGATCCTGGGATGGATGCGGTGATCAACACGCACCTCAATGGTCACCATCTCTTCCTGCAAATACATCATAACCACATCACATTCCTGAACATTTCTAATGCAAAGCATCGTGCCAATAAAATGATTTGTATTAATGAAATGATCTTAAATCTCAAAATACCTAAAACTAAATTAATTTTGGTCACTAAACTACTAATATTTCAAATATATAAGTAGTGGAAGAAACAAAGCAATATACAAAGTTTTATGACACAAACCAATATCTGTAACAGGTAATCACATATCCACAAACAAATGCAGACGAGTTGGGCAGAGAGTAATTAAAGGGGTAAATTCAAGAGTGGAAATATGTTGCAATATGTCTCAGAACTTGTGAAGTTTACTGCTTTGTAGGCATGCACTATTTCTAAGATGCAGAAGTGAGCAAAATAAGATAAAGTAGTAATTGTTGAAATTAGAGAACTAAGAGTGAGAGATAAATCACATGGAGAACTGCTTTCTGTGATCAGAGGTAAATGTCGCTGGAAAAAGAGCGAGAACTGCTTGACTTGCTGCACAAGTAACTTGCTACGTTTTGAATGACACATACCAGTTCCTTGACAATCTTGAGAATATCCTCCTTGGCAAGGTGAGTTTTATCTTCATAACCCACAATAGTGATGACATTCTGATTCTCATCTCCTTTCTCTGGGAACTGGATGCGACAACCATGATCCTCTCGGATCTTCTTAACAACTAGCCCTTTGCGTCCAATGATCTTTGGGTGGTGCACTGGTTCCACTTCCACCTTCAGTTCAAAGCTCTGCAGTTCCTACACGAACATAAGACAAGTTTAACAACAGCTTTATCCTGTCAATCTGGTCAACACACACAAAATTCTTAAAAGTTTCAAAAATAGCCTAGTCAAGAAAGTATGTCAATATCTGAAGCTTGGCAAACAAGAACTGATTGTCCTGAGACTTATGTGGCAGAAGGTCCCTTCCCCTTACTCACCCTGTCTTCCCTCTCCTTCTCCAGCTGTTCGACCTTCTCCAGCAGTCCAGCCTTGGCTCTCTCCACATTGGTCATGGGGCCAGAGATGCGGACAATGTCACTCTTCTCCTCCATCGGTGGAATGGAGATGTTCACGTTGTAGTCTTGCATCATTTTGCGCACATCGCGTCCCTTCTGGCCGATGATGAACCGATGGAAATCAAACGGTATTTGCATCTCCTCAGTGATTGGCACCAGAGCCTGGAATTATCAAAAGAGATGTATGAAAATACCTCAAAAAGGCAATTTGTAAGAAATAAATCTGTACGGAGCAGACATGTCTATGAATCAGAACAGTGCTGCTGGTTTGAATCTATGATCATAGTTTTCATGCATATCAAAGGGAAATAACTCTGCATGTGAAACAACATTGTCATTCAGGACAAGTAATCAGGAAGCAAGTTTAGGTTTCACCACACTCAGCAATATCCCACCTGTATGGCGGCGTTCTGTAAATATTGTCTGGGCCAGACAATCAAGTGATCAAAAGCATGAGCATTGACCTGCGCAACTGGGGACCGACGACATGTGTCAACCTAGGCAGCGAGCTGCACCACCCCATCCTGTCAGTCACCTCTTATGACAAGCATGGGTTACTGAAGATGAATGCTAACCAAGACCTTTGTGGGTATAGCATGGTGATGGGAAGCTCCTTTTTTATTATATTTTTGTTCAGTGCTGTGGAACATTTGGTAGGCAGCTCCTTACCAGCAGGGCATCTTTGGCTTGTTGACAGTTCTCTGGTTTGCCAGTGATGATGATTATGTCTCTCTTTTTCTTCTCTCCATCCCCCTCAGCACTTTCCGAGTCGCCATTCACCAGAGGTTCCTCATCACCAGCACCAGCTGTCAGCAATAAAACTTAATTTTTTAGATTTATCTCTGATTCTCTGATAGCATGGTAGGTAGATGAGGGGAACTAAATTTGGCTTCAGAACATCTTTCAGCTGCACCAGAATGTAGATGTAACTTTCACAAACTTTTTATGTTTACATAATGTATTTGTAAGAAAGATCACATTTAATGAAACAGTCATTACCCAGTTTCACTTCAAATCGTGGAAAACGTTCTAAATGGATGTATCAAAGTTCCAATCTGTTGATCCAAATGAATAGCTGGACTTACCCCCATTGGCAGTGGGCTTGTCAGGGAACTTGATTCCCACTTCAAAGTTCTTTGTGATCTCCTTGATGTTGTAGCCACTGGCACCCATGACGGTGCGGTGGTGTTGCTGGGATATGACGCATTCCACTGTCACTTGGGCATCCTGCAACACACCATTACACAACACCCATCAGTATGAGATACAGTCTGAGTCATTCTCCTTTCCCATAGACCACAGCAATGTATAGTCAGGATCACTACTGCTTGTTTGTGTGGTGTTTTGTGTTTGCACTAAGTGGTCTGTCATAATATTCCTTCAGCATTAAGGCATTTAAAGCAGCAAATCTGACATTCTTGCACAATATTGTGTGATACTTGATTCTGATTGGCTGAAAGCTTATCAAAACCTTAATTATATAGCAGTTTAAGGTCCGCTAATTAAAGTCACATGTTTAAGTATGTAGCTGTATAATCAATGACAAGGAACCACAAAATGGAAAACAGTAGCATTATCTGCTATTTCTGATCCATGTAGTAACTTGAGAAGAGCTGAACATGAGCGATCTTAGCAATATTCCATCAATGAGCTCCACACATTAGACCCATGTGGGGAGTTGAACCTGGATGTTCAGAGTGACGAGCTAACGCTTTAACCAAAGGCTACCCAAACAACCCCTACTTGCAGAAGAGAAGATCCGAAGTGTTGGGATATGATGCAGCATGTTGTGATTCCACCAGATATTCACAAAACCACTTTCACTGGCCACACCTCACATACTACACACACATGTGAATTAGTTCACCATCAACTGAATGACCACACTATATACTCACCAAATCAGCCACAATGTCCTGTATTTTCTTTTTTGCTCCTTCAACACAATCCTTAGCACCTTTGATAACAACCTTGTCACTCTTCACACCACTACGAGGGAAGCTGACCGTCACTCCCCCATACTCATCTGCAATCTGTCTCAGCACTTCGCCCCGACGAGCAACAAAGTAGCGATGATGTTTGGGGTCTACGTTTGTTTCTATCTCAACAATGTTGTCCTGAAACACAGCACATTGATCACATTTACTTGTCCATGGCAAAGAAACGTCTTAGATTACTGCAGTACTGAACTTCAGTGTATCAAAGAGTAGGAGTGAGTGGATATAGTTTTATGCCGCACTGAGCAATATTCTAGCTATGTGGTAGCGATCTACAAATAGTCAAGTATGGACCAAACAATCCCGTGATCAACAGCATGAACATTGGTCTGCACAGTTAGGAACCGATGATGCTTCAACCAAGTCAGAACGCCTGACTACCCAATCCCTTTAGTTGCCTCTTATGACAAGCATTTTATGGCCAGCATGGGTTGCTGAAGGCTCATTCTACCCTCTTTGTATCAAAGAGTAAGAGGACATTTAAATGAAACAATGGTGTGTTGAGAGCAATACTATCTCACACAACATACCAGGTTGCTGATGAGTGCCTCTAGTTCCTTGGTGGCCTTGTTCACTGCGTCCTGTGTCCCGACAACAACAATCGTCTCCTGATCAGCATCATTATTAGCTGGGAAGATGATACGAGCACCTGTATTTTCACGAACCTGTGGCACAAAAAAATTCAAATAAATGACATTCGGAAACATACCAGTAATTTTTGAGGAATGCACATAGAAAACAACTATCTTTCAGTATCCATCCAAATACACACACAGCCAATAAACACTGTCATGGGTATGTTTGTGGGATGTTGAATCATACAGGAATACACTACTTGTATGATAATTGCAATAAAGATATTGTCTATCAAAATCTGCTTACCTTCCTGATATTTGTACCTCCTCTTCCAATCAGGAACTTGTGGTACTGAGCCCTGGCCTTAATTTCATTGGTGAAGCTTGACATTTGCTGGAATTATAACAACTCAATGTACAAAGTAGAATATAGGCAAATACTTCACTTATGTGCATAATTTTCCTCTTACGTAATATGTAACCATGAAAACCTGGGCAGACAGTGTTATACCTTCTCACTGGTGAGTTCCTGCAGCTGTTTCTTGGCATTCTCCACATCGTCTTTGGGTCCCCTGATTGTCACTTTGTCGCTGGTGCTGCCCTCGCTAGGGAAGCGGATGATCACACCCCCACACTCGTCCATGATAGCTCGAATGAGACGTCCTTTGGCACCGATGATGGAGTTGTGAAGCTTGTGGGGGATTTCTATGGTTATCTCCTTGATGTTGGCCTGGAAACAACATGAACAGTCAGTCTTCAGAGTCTCAACACAGTGATGTTCCATCAGATGGCAAAACGGTCTTCAGGATGCAAATGAATGTAACTCTCTTGAGACTTTCAGGCATTTTAATTGAGCAAATGGATTGTGCTTTTAATTAAATCAATATGAGAGAAGGAACCAAACAGCTGACTAGATCAACCTACCAGCTCCTTCTGAATTAACTCGATCTTCTCTTTAGCCTGTTCCACATTAGTCTTCTTCCCCGTGATGGTAATCACATCAGAGTCACTGACTTCACTGGGTAGGTCAATCCTTGTGTCAGTTTCATCTCGGATCTGAAGAAAAAGACCATCACATCCCAATCCAGCTCAAATAACATGCTGCCTACATTTCTATATGCTTGCTGTGATCACAACATTCAGTAAAAATAAAGAAATGATTGCTGTGTTAGTCTACACTGACTGTCAAACTGATTGAACTGTTCAGATCTGATGGAGACAGAAGGAAATTATTCTTACCTTCCTAATATTGGCGCCACCTTTGCCGATAATGTTCTTGTGGAATCCTTTGAAGATATGAACTTGAGCTTGATGATTACTTTCAACCTGACAAATACAGAATAATGTTATCAACAGTTTTACCAAGCATCAGGATAGTTAGAAGACAGAACATGCATATTACTAGTGCACCTGACCATATATATACTTCAGTAGATGACTTTTGCTTTTTCAGAGATGTTTTATCTACAAATGCTGAGAATTGTGTGGTGCATACCAACTCCTCGTGCATCTTCTGCATGTACTTGAAAGCCTTGTCAACATCGTTCTTGGGGCCACGCAGTGTAACAACATCACTCTTCTTGCCAGGGTCGGGGAAGGTGATTTGAACTTGGTTGAACCTGTCTCGAATCTCCCGTATTTTCTCTCCCTTCGCTCCAATGATGCTCTTGTGGAAACGCTGTTCAATTATGATGTCCTTGGTTTTCTCATTTTCCTGTAGAAATTGTAATTGTCCTTTACTTCTGATATAAACACATGTATAATATGCACACTAATGCTGTAACGAGGCACTGAAGTATCAATGGAATGCAACTGTTGAGTTTATAAAACCAATCAATCAATAGTAGAAAGATAGTATGTGTGATTGACTTTCATTGATATATGTGTAAAATACACTTAGTACCAGATTTGCTCACTTTAATTTGAGTTATATGCCCCTGGTATATCTCAAACAAGGTGGCAAACAAAGCAGTGACTCACAGTTTGAAATTGTGAATAAAAATAAGTTTATGTCTTAATTGTTTCCTTGATCTGGTTTCTTGTCAGTTATTCAAAGAGACAAAAACTACTTTAACTTGTTTTATATCATATAAACTGTACAATCATTTTGGAACTGACTTCAAATTGTATTGCAATAGTTGGTTGCAATGATCAGTTTCAACAGACTATCACTAGCACAATAGTTGTTTCCCAATCAACAGTCTCTCCTAATGTTCACACGCTTAAAACTTTCTCAAATCAAACATTTAGCTACAGTGTACAGTGTGATAACCAGAAAGAATTGTTCAATACTTCATGGAATAGGTTTTGTCTGGAGCAACTCACCATTCGCAGTGCCATCTCCTGGAGTTCCTTCTTAGCCTGAGAAACGCCTGCTGGGTCCCCCTCAATACGAATCACCTTGCTGTGCTCGCTGTCATTTGGAATTCTTATCGCCACACCAGTTTCATTCTTGATTCTTGTGACTAGAAGATGACAAGACAACACCACATTATATCAGCTTGGCATATAAAGAAGCAGATTATCACACAACCACACATTTACCGAAATATATATATATACACATTTCAAAACAATTTTTTTCAAAAACTTACTGTTTGATCCATTTTTACCAATGATATGCTTGTGAAAACGTTGGTCAATAATAACTTCAGCAAAATCCATCCGTGATTTCTGAAGTACACAAAAACAAAAAGGAAGAATCAAACAATGCATGTGGAAATCTCTTAAATACAATTAAAGATATTTATACACACATACACCTCTAATGAAGTTTATATAAGTAAATTTGTATGAAGGAGTTCGAACCCTGTGACATATCTGAAGTCAGCAGGTCTCACGACCTCATCATTACTTTCCCTAGCCAGTGACAGATCCCATTCCAACATGTAGCATGGGACTTGGTCATGGTCCAGGGGAGGTAACTCATGACACCTCGATGGATGGTAAAGAACATGAACATTGACTGCAAGAACATACTACTAAAGTTCACAGTAAGAACACTAATAATAATATTCACAACACACCAACTCTCAATGCTCGAAAACTATTATGTCCACACGAGTGAAATATTCTCCAAAATCCCCTCAGAAAATCAATAGCATGTGATTCTGATATTTGTCCTGGCTGTAGCTCATTTATTCTACCAATGTATTCTTTTCCAAAATATATCTAACTCATGGAATGTTTATGCGAAAGCTTCTAACAATAACCCGTCTTAATGCTTAATTTGTTTCGTAATAGGAAAACTCCTTAAAATGTTTCTTTATGATGCATAATCTTCCTTATTCTTTCAGCATGATTTCTGTTAGAATATGTAAAACAGTACCTGCACACAAGCCCTTCTAATGGACAAGCCCTTAAACAGAAAGTAAACTGTAGAGAAAGTGGATCAAGACAACAGCACTAACTGCAGCTTGCATCCCCTCCCTGTTTCTCTATACCTGGCCTATGACAGACACCCTGTCAACATCTAACAAGGGTCTTGAACAAGACAGGAGGTTCTCTAAACTTAGCTGACCAGCATGTGATGAACAACACGCAAACAATATTAAGTTATTGAACTGACCAGATCTTTAACCACATTCTCCAAGGACTTAACAGCCAAATCAACCTCCTCTGGAGGGCCTTCAACCGTGATCTTGTCTTGACCATCCGTGAATTCGATATGGACCTGAAAATATGGATGCGAATGGTGGGTGCGAAATTCTGACAAACAAACTGAAAAAGAACTCTGGTGTGTTTGTACAATCCTCATGAGATAAAGCAGCAGGACATAAACATGACTGGTATGACCATGGTCAAAAGGCAGTTCAAACAGTGAAAGAAAATTCAGAGTTAACATATTCCAACCTGTCTACTAGTGGTGTTCTCATTAATTGAAATAATCAAAGATAGGTGACAGTGACCAAACCACTAAGCAACTGATCGAACACAACGGACTGTGGAGCTACTGTTTTAGTGTTTGAACTATTTGTCGATGGACCAAATCTTACAAATTGTCACTGCCTGGAAATACGTTTACTTCTTAGATTTAAGCATTTCACTGTGAAAAGTCATGAATAAGACTTTTTTGAAAACTCCATTAAGTTAATGTTCATAAGGCTTTGTACTCATCACTCTGAAGTAGCAAGATATTTCTCTGCAATGACAACCAGAATTGGATATCAGAAAAATGTTGCTAACCAGTTTTTTTTTGATGATCGTTAGTTGGTAATGAGCCGGTCAGCAATTGTGACATTTCAAGCAATTCCCAACACTACTGTCTGCTCTCTGACTTTCCTGGTATGGGCAACGGTGAAATGTAAACCACCAGTTATGGTGAGTGAGTTTAGTTTCACAATGCAATCAGCAATATTCCAGAGATATGGTTGTTGTCTGTAACAATCAAGTCTGGACCAGGCAAACCAGTGATCAACAGCAACTGTGTCGACCAAATCTGTGAGCCTGACCACTCGATCCCATTAGTTGTCTCTTCCGACAAGCATTGCCGCCTTTTATGGCAAGCATGGGTCTGGATCTTCATGGGTCACTTATCACTTTGCCAACAAATTATCTGCAAAATCCTGATCTGCATTTGTGATAAGTGGTGATAAACAGGGAATAAGATCCAACTCAAGATTACGGAACTCAAATAGCAACATGAGTTCGTATAAAATCTCACCTTGGTGTACTCCTCTGTGATGTTCCTGATGTTAGCTCCTTTTTTACCGATGATAAATCGATGCAGCCAAGATGGAGCCACAACATCAGCAAACACTACACTGTTGGCCTGGAAAACAACACATGGGAACATCAGACAGTCATTATATATAACACTGCAGAAAATTAGCATGGAAATCTCACCTGATGGGAAAACAACTACATATCCTTTACCAAACACTTTCAAAGTCAGAATTGTTACATTCAGACACTGATGTCACCTACATTTACTGTATGAAGGAGTTCGAACCCAGCAACATATCTTAAGTCACCAGGTCTCACGACTTCATAATTACTTTCCCTAGCCAGTGACAGATCCCATCCTAACATGTAGCATGGGACTTGGCCATGGTCCAGGGGAGGTAACTCATGACACCCACATCTTATGAATGAAACACATGATGAAAAGGTGAAAGGAAATTTACTCATGAAATTGTGCACACTGGGACACTTATCAAGAAATCTTATCTATCTATTCTCAGGCCAGAAAAGACTTATAATCCACTCATAAAAGGCTGATGCTCAAATGTTATTTTTACATTGTAGCTTCATGTTATTGAAATACATCAATTTTGAATCAAATTCTCTTTCATCCTTTTTTGGGATTGGAATATTTATGTAAATCCTTGATATGATACTGGTTCTTGTTGGGTATTACCCCAGCCTACCTTGGAGTACACCATAGTGAGGGCAGGACCAAGTTTATCCTGCTCGCCGCGCAGTGTGATGGTCTCTGAGGAGCTGTCAAGGGCAGGGACTTCCACTGAGACCCCGCAGTTGGCAAGGATCTCAGATATGCCAGCACCACGGGGTCCGATAATGTACTTGTGTTGAGACTTGCGAACCTCCACAGATACTGTTTGACATTTCCGGCGCTGAAAACAGGAAGTCCATAGTTACATCGACATCATTTTATGACCAAAACAAAACACTTCTCAACTGGTATGTTTGCTTGATCCTAAATGCACTGTATTTCTATCTGTCATCCCTCCACTTGGAGAGATTGGCCAAGGCAGAGATACCAACCTTTTCCTCACAGATCTGCATGATTGTAGCCTTGCACTTCATCACCCCATCCTTCTCACCAGACACAACAATCTCGTCCTTCATCACACTGGGTGGTGGAACATTGATCTTTGCACCTGTATCCTCCATCAGCTGTTTGATGTTGGCGTTGTTGGGACCACAAACAAACGGATGGAACACCTTTGGTACTGGGAGTCGTTCAAACGCCAGCTTAGCCTGGAAGCAAACATTTAAAGAAATCAGTGAGTAATAAATGAATATTGGAATGTGAATATGTTGGTAAACAATCACTGTCATGGTGCAAGAACATCTACCATGTTACAGTGAGATCTTGGATACCCGAGCCCAAATATCCAGAAACCACTGTCAATTCTCCTACAAAAAAAACAGACTCCCATGCAATAAATCTGACTGCCAGATATTTGATTTCTGTTTCCGAATGGTGAATTTTACAAAGCAACCCACTAAATAAACACAAAACTGACTTATCTGCACGATGTTTTGATCTACCACTAACTGCGTGAAATGAAGCGCAAGTGTCCATGTGTTTTGACTTGAGACAAAGCCTGCTAATAGAGATTAACGACCAATCAGCAGGGTGCTGGTGGTGATAGGTTGCTAAAAAATGTTGACTAAAACAGTATACAAAGTTGTGCAAGATGCATAAGTTACCTCCCCTGGACCATGGCACTGATAAGCCTTGCGCCTGATGCTAGCTACTCACAACAGGTAAAAACAGCCTCTGGTTTGGATAAATCAATACATAGATCAGCACAATCATTACCAACCATGACACAAGAAGCATACAAGAGTCAACTCACCTGTTCATCAGAAATGATTTGGATCTCATGTCTGGCCTTGTCAATGCCATCCTTGGTTCCAACAATTCGAACAATATCAGAGTTTTCTTCAGCGCGGGGCAGGTAGATCTTAGTAGCGGTTGCAAGCTCAAGGTCTTGCAGTTTCTTCCCACTTTTGCCGAGGAGGAACCGGTGGTGTTCACGAGGAATCTTGATTTGAATGTTGGCCTGAGAACAAGAAGCAAGGTCAGTGAAAAGAGAGGCAAGGCTGAAACAGATTAGGAATCGCTTCCAAGTTTAGTTCAGTGTTAAATCTGAAATGTCATTTCCTGAGAGGTGGAGATTTCCTCAACTATTTTCAACGTAGGAAGATTACAACAGAGTAACACTTCTACGCATCCCACTGGAAATAGCGAACTCATTCGGTACTTCGTGACAGTAATTCTTTATCTCGAACAACGCTGAACAATGTACACTCAAATTCTGATGAGTCCAGTGCCGGTGTCGTGATTATTATGCACTACTCAATACACCACTCTGTCCCGACCATATATGGCAACACCTTGTGGAGAACATCCGCCAATCTGGGAATAAATGCTATTTAGGATTCTTTTCACAGAGAAACCAAATCTAACCTATTTTCTAATGGTAGTAAAATTGGTGCTTGATTGTTGGACAGTAGGATTTTGCATGTCATTGCTTTTAACATTACAGTTTCTCTCTTTAAAGCAAGGTGGATGTCAATATAAAATTGTCCTTTCGACCACAACCTCGCTTCCAAGAAAGACATCGTTATGTTACTAGTTGTGTCAGGCTTTATAAAATCCTTTTGATCATCAACCATTCACTTCAATTCTTAAGTAATCTTAATTCTTTTATTCACTTAACGAGTCAATGAATATGAATATAAATAGCATCTTCTATCTTAGAAGAGAGGTAGGTGTCAAGTTGTACAATTTAATATGTATATTCTACAACACTTGCTTCGCACTCACAAACACATTTAGCATGAACTGAGGTGTCCAGTGGAAATCTGTGCATGATGACACCATCACCCGACGCCTAGAAGCATTTGATGGCAACACAATGATTTTGGCATGTCTTTGCTGATGTTGGGAAATCAGCAAATTGATGAGCTTGTTACACATTTTATATACAAATAACTGAAAATCCTTCCTCACGTGATGTCAGTGTGGATTGCTGCGGTGCTCTGGCATTAGAGTTATGTAAGCTTTCTGTGGTTTCGTTGGCAGGCGAGGGTGAAGCATATAAGTTTGTAGTAACTTTTAATCACTTGATATCAAATACCCACATGCATTTACGAATGAATTTGGTGTTCTGTTAAAGACTAGCCACGAGTACAAAACATCTGAGTTTATTCATTCTGTAACAGAACTCCTTTCAATGTTATTGAAACATAATGTTACACCATATAGCATGCAAACAGTCTTATTCTATAAGACTAAAGGGGTGGGAATGAAATTAAAGTTGTATGGCTTGCATTATAAATGCTTCAAAACAAATGTTTGCCTGCTGACATACTGCATTGTCGTAGTTGTGCCGGGAATCCACTAAATGGAGGGCATCTACATTTGAAGAATCAAAAGATATCACACCTGAGTCTGCAGCCTTGTGAGAACTTCACGTCGTGCCTTGATCACGTCTTGTGCCTTGCCATGAATAACAACCGTCAAACTTTGGTCCTTGGCCAAACTGATCTCAATGGACACATCTGAAATGGAAGTCAGACTGGATGATGGTCTGTCGTCTGCTACAAAGCTTGTCAAAATGTATACATTCCAATAACTACAAGTTTCATGATCCATTTCAATGAGCATCTAAAAACCAACCTACAACTGATCTCCCCTCACCAGTTTTATTCATGATTTCCTTGCAGATCTTGGCTTGTTCACTCTCTTCTCCAAACTGCGTCTCCTTCATCTCCTTGAACCTTCTTTCTTCTAGGGGTACGGTGAAGACCTGCACAAAATGTCACAAATTCCTTCATTGTTGTAATGAAACACAAGTCATTTCTCAAAATGTGCAACAGTTTGTTCTTACGAGTCAGTTTCAATTTTGTGTACTGTTACTGCAGTTTTAATTATGGCTGGACTAAATTGCAGTCGAATCATATTCTGATGCCAAGTGCTTCGTACCTCTTCTCTTCTCAGTAGTTTCGTGAAATTTTTATTCTATGAAAAGCCTTCCTTCAGAGAAAGTGTTAAATGTTCCAGTTCTGAGGGAAAATATGGGATAACTTAACTACAATGCTGATGATCCCTAAAGGAAACCCTTTCCTCTCACAAAATATCAGTGTTGGTTGTTTAGATGAATGACTATTTATTTGAAATCACAACTCACCTGAGTACATTTAGATCGGTTCAGAAACTTGGGCTGCCATGTAAAGTCATCAGTGATGGGAGTTGGTTCTCGCACTTCCGCCTTGAGGGCTGGGAAGGCCTCATCGTACGTTGGTGGCTCAAAGGCCTCATCCTCCACATTCGGCACCGCCTCAGAGTTCGTTGCCATGTTCTATACTCAGTAGTCAGTAGACAGAGCCGAGTCGTACAGTACTTGCTGCAAGTACAAAACTAGTTTAAAAAAACATCAGCAAATAACCTGCATATGTCTGTTGCTCTTGGGCAGCTAATACTAAGAACAAGAACAGTCACATAATAGAAATATGAGAAAAAGAAAGGAATAATGAAAAGTAATATTATAAAGCATGCTAATATTTTTTAAAAATAAAGACTACACAAATGTTATCAGATTCTTGTCAGCCAGGTATCTATCTAGGATCCAAACTGCAGACTCAGATATTTCCGACTAAAATGCTGACACCGGTTACCAGACTACATTAAAGGCAAAATCAGAATCTTGGTTTAAAATTATGTCCTTCCATTACAACAAGAAAAAGAAAACAAAGTAGGTGTTCTTGTTGACTGGCCCTGTTAATAAAGTGCATGTTACTCCTAAGACTCAACATTATTGCTACACATTACCGTAACATATATCCATCACTATTTTCAGTCAATGTGTCATGTTCACTTCTTTGCTGCTAAAATGTAAATTTGATTGAAATGATAAAAATATACAGGATGCGAGATATAACAAGAAAGGTCTATGCACTTATGGTCAAGATCCAGCAAAAAATTCCACTTGTCCGCTTCCATGTTAATTCCCATGCTGACTTTGTAACAACCCAGTTTCAGTACTTGGCCCAAACCTAATTATAACTTAAATCAGGAAATCCCTTTTAAAACGTCACAGATAGTGGGTGGATACCAAACTGATGGCTTTGGGAATGTGCTGGACATCCTCTTATCATGACACATGACTCATTCCCATCAGTGAATAGTTTGTAGATTCCTCATTAATGAATTTGAGAATTTATGGCGAGATATCCGTATTACACACACATGATTACCTAGGTGTTTTTTATATGTGTTTCCCAATTCCATCAATCAAAATCAAGATATGTCAGCATATTGTCACCAATAAACACTGAACGAGTTTCATGCAAGTAATAGTTTTTCGTAAATTCATTTGAACATTCATGCAGTAAAAGAGAGTAAAATTCACTATAAACAGTCTGAACTACAACAAATTCGCTTAATCGAGAGTTACTGACACATTATAAGAGACTGATCACCTAAGAATGATTGTTACTTGTATCAGAATGCATTATATATAAATTGAAGTTTAGTTGTTCTGCGGATAAATAATTAACACATGACTGACTGGTCATCAGACTGACAGTTCTACTTTAAAGTGTGGAGTGTTTGTGACTGACAAGCTTTAGCTACATTTCAAGCATACCATCACCTTCAGGCTTTTCGTCCCAAAGCTTAGCATGCATTGTATTGATATACCCCGTACCTGACACGTATGCCTACGGACCGGACTCATGAATAATTGAGCCGCATTGTCATTAAGTAACACCGTAGTACAACCATACATACGATCAGATTGTAAATAAGTGGGAGGCTGCTCAATATTTTGTAAGATTTGTGAAAATATGGCAAAATGTTTGAAACGTCCTTGTCCACGTAAACACTTTGCACCCATCTTGACAGACGGGTCGACGTGTCGCATTTGTTCGAGCTTTCTTACCGTACTGCGTCCGTTTATCCGTCCTAGTGTTTAGGGAAACCTTCGTCTGGCTCCAATGTGGCTGCGTTTTAATCTGAAATTACCAAATAAGACAATTACTTGACGCTTCAGAAAACCATTTCACGAGAGATTCTTATACAGTGATGCCACACTTACCAACCACGTAGAGAGAGGATCTATGCCTGATGTGACCTGCAGGGGTATTCATACGCCGATTGATACATCGTCATACAGTTGTTGTGATTGGCTAGTTCTCATCGGGCACCTGCACTTCCGTTATTTTCAACGAATCGCTACTAAGCTTACATATTAACGCAGCAAGTGGTGTCAGTGACACGCATGAGAAATAGATTGCTCAATTAGAATTATCTAATAGTGTCAGCCGTTTCATACTTGGACAATACGATGTGTTGCTGTAATGAAGCGTGACCAAATGACATCATCCATATTTTATTCTGATCGGTGCACTATTTTATCATCATAAACAAAATGAATGACATTGGGTTCAAAGTTCATATGCATACACGCACTAGGTCAACCTGACTCTTATCGAAGGCTCGCAGACTCGAAGTATTTAAGATTAAAAATGAACACATTCCAGTAGTTGAAATCTTGACTAGTTTGATATGTCCATGTCTGTTTCACACGACGTAAATTAACATTTATTTTGTAAGAACATATCCAATTCATGAACCACGTGTATATATTCCGCCTGTCGCTCTCTTACAAATTGTCACGCCCATTTTCCACGACCCAACTGCGGGAAGGCAAATCTGTGACTGTTAAACTTTATATCTCTGCGACATCACTCGTTATATGACCTACTCAGAACTTTTAGTTAAAATACCGCTAGCAAGCTGAAAATCACACACACACACACAGAGTAAATATATTAAACATCGATACGTTCGCCGGAACATTTGCGAAAATTTGATGAAACGTTCAAGTGTAATGGCATTGCGAGAATTACATGAGAATGAAGGTGGTCGAAATAACAGGAATTGCGAGTTGTAACTACATCGTACGTGGTCAGAATCATAAGTTGTAAAGTTACTATACTATATGTGCCTTACTATACTATATATGTGCCTAAGTAATCCAAAAGATGTTCGATGATAAAATATGATATATGGTATTAATGTCGGTATTGTAATTGCACATGATGAAAAGCGAGAGCGTGAAACAAAAGACAGTATGGAAAACAGCAGGAGGCCAGAGGGCAAAATATAAAGCATGTACGTGTCTATCCATCATGCCTAAAGCAGGAAGGTGACAGTTGCACTTTATTAATTAGTACTGCAGATCACCTTGTTCCCTCGTCCCTTCCACCACCCTCAAGCTTACTACCACCTATCAAATACAGTTGGCAAGAGACGACCCCTGGCCATTTAGCGGGATTTGAAAACGTGGCCGCTGTTTAAATATGTGCCTTGTTTAAGCCCCCTTTCAACAATGCCGCCCAGGAGACATCTGTGGCAGATTTATGATTTCAGGGGAGACTGGACAATTATGTCATAATATGTCGTGAAATATCCACACAGTTGCCTGGTGTTTGATGTATGAACAAAGCAACAGTCATGGAATTTAATTACTGCTTGGCATAGTTTTTGCTCGGGTCACAGGGTGCAGTTCCCCTTACTAATATTTAGTGCACCCTATCATTTGTAACTATTTGAAAAACAAACGGCTGAAATCTTTGCTTCATCCGTGGAATGTTATATACAAGGAGATTACTGTTCACTAGCATACTTAGGACAAGCGAGACTGGAAGCAGAATGTCTCTGCCGACCATTACTCGATCCCCTTCTCATCCACCACCATTTTAGGCCTTCTTCCAAATTAAGTCCCCTGAGAAATGCCAGGGAGTATGTTTCCAAAATTAGAACTAACTTGGGTAGCCACACAATTCACTAACATTAAGTGCTTCACATGTGTCATCTTATTACTATAATTTCACCACCTACGAACCTCGTGAAGATTCCGATAAGAGTTGATCTTCGGAAACCAATTCTTGTGTCAAGAAGCTACTAACGGGATCGGGTGGTCAGGCTCGCGGACATGGTTGATGAATGCTCATGCTGTAGATCACTGGATTGTGTTGTCCAGATTCGATTATTTACTGACCGCCGCTAGAATATCGCTGAGGGTTTTGTTAACCCACAAATCAACCAACCAACCTCGCTCTATTTATCTTCACATAAACTACAAGCAAAAAGTATGGGAACACCTTAAATTTTTATAGTCGTATACAAACTAAATAGTGATGAGGTCATTAATAATGCTCTAAAGTAAATGCAACTTTTTGAACGCTTAATGCACACTTTAAAGGTGCATTAATGGGAGTCTGACTTCCACATGCTCTCGTCTGTTGTGTTTGGAATCCAACATGATGCTCAAGTGTTCCAGCACCCTTGTGTTCACTGTTTTTGACAAAGTTTCATTTCACTCGAACTCAACGAATATTGAATCAGTTGCTTCTGTCATGTAGTTAAATGTGCCCATTAAACACACAAAGTTGCATTTACCTTAGGATATAAATGATGTCACCATGTTTATGTTTATACATGTACATGATCATAAATATTTAGGATGTTCTTATATTTGTTGTTTGTAGTATACACAGAGTACCGGTACCAGTAACCAGAGCATCACAGACTATGGGCCATACAGGGTAGAAAAAATATGTAACACACTGAAGCCGCGATCTGTGGAAATTACAAAATCGTAACCACCAATCAGAGTTATATTACCACGGTCTTTACGGCATGCCAAACTATTACTGTAGTCATCAAGAGGACGCTTATCCTGAACATACTAGTGTTTATATTGTCAGGCACGATTACAGGATACTTATATAGCGCACATATACCGGCAACTAGTGCTTGCTCAAGGCGCTAATATATAGTTTCCTCTATCATTAAGTGTCAATATCAACGGCCCATCATATTATGAGTCTCAGCTCCGTGGTGAGTATACAACTCTTGCTGTCTCTAAGCGCACCGAGGTATTTATAGCTGTCTCATCCTATCGAGTTACCCATTCACAACTGGGTGGACTGGGACACATAGTCACAGTATTTTGTCCACGTTTACTGCAAGTTGCTGTAGCCGCAACTATCAACGCTTCCACGTATACATGTGGCCACCATCTGGTCATATACCAACGGATTCGTGGGTTTTTTTAAGTGCACAGGGTTGTGTACTGTACACTAGGGGTTGTGACAATACAAAGTTGGCTCTAAGTCTTTTACACCCGGTCACGGGTGGGCTCGATCCCAACACTTCAACCTCGCTGCATCACTAACCTGCCGCTTTAGCCAGCTCGCCCACATGTTACAGTAAATATGTATATTTACTGATTTATTCTCAGCGATTATGTATATTTCGAAAGGGATATGTACATTTCCTAAATCTACATAATCACTGACAAAATCAGTAAATACATGTATAAACATTTACTGATTACACATATTTACTTGACAAATATAAAATGGGACCAACTGTACATTAGTGGCCCTTTAAGAGGGAAAACTCAATGCAAACGAGAACATTATGGGAGATTTAACGGTTCATATAGATCTCTTGATCACTGGATTTTCTGGTCCCGACTTGATTATTTACAGACCGCAACCATCTAACTAGAATGTCGCTTAGTGAGGCGTAAAACTAGACTCATTACTCACATATAGTTCGTCATGGCGACCTTTCTTGTTCTCTCTAGACAGACCTGTATCGTAGGTGTCACTAGAACTGTCCTCACTTTACGGTAAAATCCAACTCGTCGTCAACAAAACCAAACAAATGTAAAAACAGAATTCAAAATAGGGCGTTAGCTGAGCATCTGACCATTTGAAAGATACGACTGTACATGACTTTTGACTCGGAAAATGAATACAGATTGTTGACAGACAGAAGGATTGATGGACGGACATTAAATTATAAATGAACACGGTTATATGCCATCGTCGTGATTATTAAACAGCAGCCCAGGTTGATCACTGGCTTAGTACTTTGGGATTAGCTTTGAAAGTGCGAAATATACCACCCACTCAAAGGATTATTTTGATAATTAGCGAAGTGTGGGGGTGGGTGGAATGGGCAGGAGATGGGGAGCTGCAGTTTTCACATTGCAGCGTGAGTGCTTTACTGTTGGCCGCAATGCCGAACAAAAAGTTGGACATGAATATAAAATTACATGAAACTGTACATCGTAAAGTGCACATTTACCGCAAGCTGGACATACAACTATCCTTTCTGCATCAAAACGTGCAGCCTATTTGGTAAAAGTTGTTGTGACTGGGTTTGTTAGGCGAAGCGGCGGTAAAATCCTGACGCCGACACGTACGCTCTATGTTGTCATTTCAAACACGTTATTTACGTTGTATACACGTTAGTTACTTACGTTTAATTTACGAAAACATGTTTTGATGAGGCAGAAAATAAGGACATTACAGACGTTCTTGTCTTACATGTCCATTATTTTCCCTGGGTCTTTCCTGGGGTCGCAGTCAAATTTATTAAGATGATAGGTAAAGAAAGACTTTAGAATCCGAAAGGAAATATTTTTTCACAGTCCGTTAAATAAATATATTTATATATTTACAATGTATTTTAAAAACTATTTTTGTAAGGTAGAATGACTTCAGTTGTTAGAGTTTCTGCGGGCATTGATATTATGATACGTAATGATGGTTCATCGCGCTATTATTTACCTACTTTGTAAGTTTTAATTAGAGACAGTATGGATGCATTGTGTTTTGTGTGATGTGACAAGAGAACTTATTTCAATGACGAACACAACAGCTCATATATTTCACAGATGTTGAATGGGTATCTCCGCCCTGATACAGTCCCCGTCAAGCGCAACAGTTCGGATAGTCCTGACGTCAGTTGGTACGGCTATGCGATGGGAGAGGACAATAGCTAGCAGTGGCCGTAATAGTTTGCAAATGTTGCTAGCCAGGAGGTCGAGCTATGCTTGGAAGATCCCAGCCCACAAAATAATTCACTTGCTCGAAATTTGAACGTAGACATGGGTTTCATAATTAAGCTGCTAATATAATGAACACTTATCAGGCCATGATCTTGCCATGAATGTCGGAGAGAGTGACATATTTACAAAATATCCACGAGAAAATTCACTAGCCAGCTGGATCAGTGATTGTGAAGATTTACTGGTCCGAGTCTGTTTTTACTAGATACGGGCTAGCGAAAATTGGCTTTTTCACACACTGGCAACTGGGCGTACTATTTCCGTACCATTTCCAAACAGGGTATGGTACATTTATGCTCGTTTGAAAATCAGCAGGTGTGTGTGGTTGGCGTTAAGACTGAACATTTCAGTTTCGGATTGTTTCAAGTCTCGAATTAAATTCTACAGCATAAGACTCTTATTACACATATCAAATGGTCACTGGTAACCCATGGGTGCATGGGTGCATAACAGCAGTGGTTTTTGAAATGTTGAAAATATTTGTTCAAGTCTCAGATGAGCGTTGGCTTCCAGGGTTGAGGGTTAGGAGCGATCATGGAATATTAAAACACCAAAGTCGGATATGCCACGAATTTGACCAGAGGTCATCGAAGAGCTTGTGCGACTATAGTTTGACGCTCACAAATAGGTGAGTAAAACATTTTACAAGGCGTTTTAAGCCTTTAAGGATGTGGACATCCTTGATGTAGTGAATAGTCAGCACTTGTACCCTTTTAACTTATATGATTGATTGGATTGATGGTATTCTGTACAATGCGAACTCAGGACACATGTCTATGGAAGACATATTCAGCGATGTATAGAAGTACTTCTATGACCCGCATTGTCGATGTCGTTCAGACTAATGGATTTGATACTGACCTGGAGCCTCCCACAACCAGCATGGAGCATGTTAGTCACTCATCTCTGGAATGGACAGATGAACCATATCGTCACCTACGGGATGTTACAACTGGATAACATTCACACAAAGATATATGTATTGCTCGAATGACATAATTTGACTGTTTATTTAATTTCTTAATCCTGACTCGAGTTAGTAAATAATTTTCAGTAGTTTTCCCAGAAATTGTCGAGAAAATCTTTGTAGTCTACTACTGATATAAAATGTCGAGTTAGATGTTACATTATGCAATACGTTATTCAACATAGGAGGCAACTCTTGCAGGCTTAAGAATGTTCCAAGCTTACTACCTCACGTGTTCTCTCCCCTGGTCTTGCACGCTGCTTCCTTTGTTGACGTGGCAGACTTGTCAGAAGAGAAAAGAAAGCTGGTTCTAGGTGATTTTGAAATGGCTGTGACTAATGCTAAATAGTTATCTGGAAGATATGATATTCCTCTGTCGACCGAATATGGAACATTGATGAATATTCAGTCAGGACTTGAGTGCACAAGACAAGAACAGCGGGGCCATGGACTTTCCGCACAACGAATCGCCGGACTTGGTCAGATTGTGAGAAGGAAAGTTTGGACAGCGTTGAGATTATCAGAAATATGATCATTAGTAGAGGAAGCCCTCAGGAATATATATAACCTTTAGACAAGAATCACAATGACTTAACTAGAAAAAAATTTGATAAAGGAACGATATGTTGACATCTAAAATGATCACCCCTTTCCAACTTCCCGAACACTGAGACCCGTGAAGGTCCCGGAGTAGAATAGGCCTTCAGCAACCCATGCTTGCCATGAAAGGCGACTACATGTATACTTGTCGTAAGAGGCGACTAACGGGATCGGGTGTCATGCTCGCTGACTTGGTTGACACATGTCATCGGTTCCCAATTGCGCAGAGCGATGTTCATGCCGTTAGTCCCTGGATTGTCTGGTCCAGACTCTATTATTTACAGACCGGCGCCATACAGCTGGAATATTGCTGAGTGCGCCGTACAACTAAACTCGCCGACTCACTCCCTGACACTGCATGTAGCTACTTGGGTTTTCCAACATAATAACGACACAAACATCACAATGTGGGCTACCCAAAACAGTAGTTGTCGGACGAAAATGTTGAAGTGTCAGACTGGCAAAGCAACAGCTGAGATCTTAATCCTATCGAGTATGTGCGGGGACCAATGAGGAGCAGAATAAACCAACAGATTCCTTTAAAAATTTGTTGAGGATATGAGGAAAGAAGAGATCGAATACCGTGACACGATTTCCTACAAACTTTATCCGTAGTGTGTCATGGCACATTCATTTGTGTATTACAGGGCAAGGAGGTCTCAAAAATTACTGAAAAGACACTTAGACTCTAAGAGCATAATATCTCAACATAATCATTTAAGTAAAATCTCAGTCCCGTCCTTGGATTACTTCTTCAGTCCCAATGAGTGCCGGTTTAGATAGCTTCCACTGTATCAGATATTGGCTGAAACAACATTCTCAAGAATTTCTTCAAATAATCATGATTTACGTAAGAGATATTTATATATGTAACTGAAACCGTAAAAGGACTTCATACTGTGTTTCTAATTATATAGTGGAGAGACTGAGTGAGTGAGTTTAGTTTTACGCCGCATTCAGCAATATTCCAGCTTTTTTGCTGGGGTCTGTATATAATCGAGTCTGGACCAGACAATCCAGTGATCAACAGCATGGGAATCGATCTGCGCAATTGGGAACCGATGACATGTGTCAACCAAGTCAGCGAGTCTGACCACCTGATCCCGTTAGTCGTCTCTTACGACAAGCATAGTCGCCTTTTGTCTTCTTAACGAACTGTGTGTGTTTTTTTCTTATCCGAGCAAGTAATGTAATAGTTCAGTTAAAACTGCGTTTGACTTCACTTTGAGTTAGTTCTATAACCACAGTGTACAAACAAAATAAGGGATAGTTTGACTCATTCAAACAAATCCTTTTTGTACTGGCAAGTCAAATCCTACCATATCATATCTGCTTGGGAGTGAAAGATCAGAACTGACGGGTTCTAGTTCGTTGGTGATGGCTCATTCTCATCGTGACTGAGAAATGTCAAGGGTGCAAAATATTGTTTTGTTCACAACATTAGTACGCATGAACGTATACTTATCATAACTACCGTTTCCAAGATGATATCGGTGGCACAATTCTAACACATTTTGAAATGATTTATGTATTTTTAGAAAATGCAACTTGAACATAGAAGTATGATATAGCAGTCAACTTGAACTCGAAACTCCCCCAACTGTATCTACTTTGCAGCTTCTGTAATTCTAATTTCCTAAACTGAACATGTCATATCCACCCTCAGCTCAGCTTACACAATTAAATATTGGAAAATTAACTCGTTCCTCAAATGCCGTGTTATTTCACGACAGAACTGCCGAAAAGGTGAATACGGCACATCTAATTCGATGAGTTTGAGCACGTGTATACAAAAGATTACATATATTCCATTCAAGACAAAGCGCTGTAATATCTGAGTCTACATAGAGAAGATTGTTTTTTAAGTTATTTTAAAAACATTACCAGTATGTTCAGCCCATTTACTGTCTTTGGAAACTGCTAATCCCCAACAAAATAATGTATCCAAGAAAGCCGAAGCAAGTCTAGAAAATATGACAAGACAAATAATTGCCTCAGTTTTAACAGGATTATCTATTATAAGCCAACGCGTGGTCTAAGGTTGTATTCACTAATCACGTTATACATCCAGCGTGACACGTTTCCTTTCGCTTTTGTTTGCTTGCCAAAAATTTGTAAAAACCGGAATGAGTATGGTTTCAATTTCAAGCAACAGAAAGACTCGGGATATTGACGTCGAAAGACGATGCAACTTTCATACGAAGAAAAACTTGCGTTGTTTCACACATCGAATTTCTTTTAACGAGTTTGAATATATCACTCACAATGTAACCCCGAATTAAAGCTTTGGGTGTAAATCCTGTGAACACATGGTTATCTGTTATGTCGGCTGTCTGAAGCGTGTCGGTTATGGAAAAAATGAATTGAAACACTGGGCACTAATTAGTGTAGCCTGTCAGCTTGTCTGTTTCACAATCCACAGAACACAATATATTCTCTAATGCATAACCCTCCCTGCAGTCCTAAAGCCTTAAATGAAGCAAGTATAGATTTCCCCAACTCACTGGTGCTCCTTTTCAATCAAGTAGGTTTAATTGTTACGACCAATATATATACTCAAGTGTTAGTCTATCTCAAGGCAGGTGTCGTTAACATCCAGACCAGAATACCATTACTAAATCTTTTAAAAGCATTCTAATATTAATTTCTTTCTGTGTGTGAGCTGGGTGTTGGGGTAGCCTACTGGTTAAAGTGTTCGCTCGTCACGCCGAAGACCCGGGTTCAATTCCCCACATGGGTACAGTCTGTGAAGTCTGTTAGAATATTGCTTAAACGGCGTAAAACTAAACTCACTCACTCACTCTATGTGAACTGTTATGCAATTATTTTTTTAAGGAGAAGTTCACAGACTTGAAAAGAACACAGGAGTTATGACTTTCTTGATATCATGGCTCCTATAAGAGCAACATACAATCGTTATCATGCAAGTGATTGTGTTTTGTTTACATAAAACTGACCCCCACCAGAGCAAGTGTGCGTCCCCTGTACTGTGTCAAATTTAATACGCCTTCCATTCCGCCCGGTTGAAGACTGAGTGAGTTTTGTTTTCAATTTAAACCTATCATTTGACTTTGTAAACCATGATTTCATACATTATTTGCTTATTACTGTCACTGTTTCTGAATGGTGAAGTGGGTAGGGATACGGGTGGAAATATGCAATGAGCAAAATGATTACAGGTATGTACCTACCTTAAATCGTATTATAAGTTCCATGGATTACAAGACAGCATGTGAGTCTTGACATTTTGACATTAAAGGTAAGGTTTGGGCAGCTTGACCCGTTGATCAGTGACGTAATAGCAATGACTGAGAGCTGGAGCAAGGAGTGTTAAAGCGTGCAGAGTGACAATTTGTGGAAGTTAGACTGAACGTTACAAGGTTTACTATGCAGAGTTCGGAATGATACTAATATAAAGAATGAAACATAACTAAGATTCTATCATTCTAGCATATAAAACCAAGCCAGGGTCGTTACAGATTTTTGTTATTGTTATCTATAGTAAGTAATTCAATGGAAATAATGGCATCTACTTTATTACTCAATATAATCTTCTTAAACTTTAATTAACCAAACATGTACATAAACTGAGTCAAAGTAAATAAGAAAACTTCACGATTCATATCTGTGAGTAAAATTGTTGTTATAGTATATAGTTTTCGGGTATAGACAGAATATTTTTTTCTGATGCCTGGGTGGTATATTGACTGATCCAATTTGATCCCATTTCTGTGTTTTTTACCTCGATATTTAATCATGTCATGTGAAAATATGATGTCTGCAGGCACATAGCAAGCCATTTGTTTCATATAAGTCCGAAAAATTGCAAAGCTTTATATTTAGATAGTTTTGAGGGTTGGTCCAGCTGTCATAGCAAAAATCATATATACATTTGGTAGCTATCGTAGCATACCCTGGTTTATTATCTATGACAATAAAAAACACACAGTTGATTTATTTGAAGTCGTAGGCGAAAAACAACGACTTTGCCATTGGTAGAGAAATCTGAAAAATTTCATACGTCAAAAAAACCCTGATTACACCTATTTACCCAAGTACACAGCAAATGCCTGTATGTATTTCTTTTGTATTTTCGAGTTTGATGGTATATACCCATACCTGTTATTTGTCATCATTCACTTGATGGTCAGTTAATGAATTCATAACAGGTATAATTAGTGGTAACACCACTCAGATTACTCAACAAAGGTTCCCATTTGGCATTTTTCCTGACCGGAGTAAATATTCAGCATTATAAATTAAGGTGTGTAGAGGCAAATGTATTGTATGTTATGTAATATGTGCATGTAAGTGATGTAAGAGGGTTTATCGGCTGAGTTAGAAAAACAAACATCGATGAAAGGATTAACCGATAACACACTGATTGATTAATTACTTTTTTTTAGGCAGTGTGTGTATATGTACTAATCTATATTGTAAACCAAAATACAACGAGTGCAGACAGTAAAACCCCTTTGGTTTACTATTGTGTTTACAATGTCGACAAACATCATGTTTTGGCCAATTTCCGGTTGTTATTGAGTATTTGAAGCACTGGGATATTTCATTTGAAAAATCCCGCTGACTACACCCTGTCGTATAAAAACAACATTAACCACAAGAATTAACCACCATTGAGTTGATTGATTGCTCATTATTGGTTAACTAAATTACTTAGGAAGTGGTTGCCAGTTGTGCTATCTTAGGTCAACAATGAGAGGTTTATCAGGTTTTCACCTGTGAAAGACCTGAAACCAAGTGTCATTTTTTCGCAAATTAGAGTTTTGAAAGACATACGCCACAGCAGGATTATTTACGAGATGCAGATGAATGGAACATCGTTCTTTTATGTGGATACTACCGAACAAGGTAGTAGCATGACATTGTTGCTATAACATTAGTTTGTTTTAAATTCATTATTCGCATTTTGTTTTAATTTATTTGTTTTTGCATTCAGCAGAATCTAAATGACAGAAAACACACACATAATTGCGCATGGGGCGTGTGTGAAATATGATTCACATTGGCAGTGTATACAATAGTTAAATGGTACAGTCATGTTAGAAATTTACTGTAAGTATAAGCAGACCGCGTGTTCTTTTATTAATTTTCAAAATCCTACAAATATGACAATAAACTAATTGGGGTTATGAGACAAAGTATAAAGACGTACATTGGCTTCGTTATTTTTTCCGTCCTAACAGTATTTACCATTTCTACCACTGGCAGATGATTACCCTTCAAAGTGTTTCATTTGTTTTCATAATGCATTTGTAATGTAGTAAACGTGACTTCACCGTTGTTGATCTGTCTATAATCAAACTCTCAATTGCGCATACGGGCTGCGCAGCAGAGTCACTAACCAGTCACGAAGTCTGGGATATCATCCATTCCACGGAAACAACCAGTCCACGGAAATTGCTCCGCATCAGTGCCCCTTTAAGTCAATTCAAACATAATGCACCTCGTTTCTACTCGTGTTATTCCGGCACAATCCGGATGGCGTCCTGTTACTCTTCCCGTGGCCATGCTCACGACTTGGCCTTGTCTAAGCGCAAACGGGCACAGAGATGAACATTGTCTAGTAGTACATCCAAAGAAAGATAACTCTGATTTAACAAACATGGCTAATAAATGAGCACCCCTTATCCTGTGCATTAAACAGCTATTAGTCATCCCCTTCGTAACGATGCATCGGTTTTAATAGTTTCGGATCCTTTAGCTTAATGTTTATGTTTAAATTCTGCTTTGCACTGTTAAGGGTAGTTTCAGCTTTATATGTTCGTCGGTGCCGCCAGTTTCATAGTTCGAAATGCGCTTTCATAAGCGCAATTTTAATGATTTACTACGGTTCTTAGCAATAATTGCGTACTCTACAGGTACGGCCGCTCGGGTCTTCTGGTAGTTCACTGCAAGAGGCGACTAGTAACGAATGTGTTAATGTTATGTTAACGCGGGCATATTTCCTGTATCAACTGGTAACTCGCTGGGGTTATTCTATTTATTAATCTCAATTTAATATAATGAGAAGAGCCACGACATAAAAACAACCCGGAGACAAAACTTGTGACCTCAAACAGCTGATTTGTATTCACGTGCGTATTAAACTTAACTTCTCAAGTGGTAAAAGCATAACTAAACAATCGCTTCAGAATACAACGTCTGTCGTTGAGAATGTCTGTTTGGTTTCTTTGTTTAACTAATCACACTTGTCCGGGGGTTTGGTGGGTCGTTCTTGGCTAGGTCATCTCCCCTGTAACGCCCCAAAACCCTCCAGGTAGGTGTGATTAGTTACACAATACCAGTCGACCATGACCCCTTAGATAAACATATTGGTCCGACTGGGAAAAGGGGCCTCTGTCTCATCTCTGTGTGACCCATGACTAGAGGATTTTTGTTGAGTCACTAACTAGAGCAAACACTACTGTTGCATGTCTCATGTCGTCTCGTGCATCATGTGACATGTCGCAATACGCGTACACCGGACTACGACTGAACTTTGAACTTATTATATACGACAAAATGTTATGGATGTCAACTTTTTCTTTATTTATTGTTTTCACGACGTTTCTGGGCTATTCATTTCCCCTTCTTCAGGTGGATGCTAACTAACAGTTAAACAGGATATATATACTAGTAATGTACATGAAGACAGAGTGATGATTTTAAGCATGTATATACAATTAAAAAACAGCAGATAAACGAGAATTAAACTATACAAAAGCTGGCATGGTGTTGTTACAGTGGATTAAGCAGTAGAAGCCAGTGTGTCTGATTGATGTACAATAGTGGGGGTGGGTGGGATAAGATACTAAGGGTGGGACGATGCTGTAACAGTGAGTAGGAGGTGATTGGTGAAGTCTTGCGCCGAACTGATTTCCCAGGCACTGGGTAGGTAAACCCCTTGGTTGAACTTATTATTGGAATATAGCATATCACCATGCTCTGGAAATATAACAAAACCCAGATTCAATCACTCTATGTGAGTCAGTGCATTCCTTCCACGTGGAGGCAGTGAATTCCTTCTGCCTTTCTCCTGGGCATTCCTTCCACCATGGGTCAGTGGATACCTCCTACCTTTCTCCTTGACATTCCTTCCACCTTGAGTCAGTGAATAGCTCCTACCTTTCTCCTTGACATTCCTTCCACCTTTAGTCAGGGGTTACCTCCTACCTTTCTCCTAGGCATTCCTTCCACCTTTAGTCAGTGAATACCTCCTACCTTTCTCCTAGGCATTCCTACCACCTTTAATCAGTGGATACCTCCTACCTTTCTCCTAGGCATTCCTTCCACCTTTAATCAGTGGATACCTCCTACCTTTCTCCTAGACATTCCTTCCTCCTTGAGTCAGTGGATACCTCCTACCTTTCTCCTTGACATTCCTTCCACCTTTAGTCAGTGGATACCTCCTACCTTTCTTCTAGGCATTCCTTCCATCTTTAGTCAGTGGATACCTCATACCTTTCTTCTAGACATTCCTTCCATCTTTAGTCAGTGGATACCTCATACCTTTCTCCTAGGCATTCCTTCCATCTTTAGTCAGTGAATACCTCCTACCTTTCTCCTAGGCATTCCTTCCATCTTTAGTCAGTGGATACCTCCTACCTTTCTCCTAGGCATTCCTTGCACCTTTAGTCAGTGAATACCTCCTACCTTTCTCCTAGGCATTCCTTCCATCTTTAGTCAGTGAATACCTCCTACCTTTCTCCTAGGCATTCCTTCCATCTTTAGTCAGTGGATACCTCCTACCTTTCTCCTAGGCATTCCTTCCATCTTTAGTCAGTGGATACCTCCTACCTTTCTCCTAGGCATTCCTTCCATCTTTAGTCAGTGGATACCTCATACCTTTCTTCTAGACATTCCTTCCACCTTTAGTCAGTGGATACCTCATACCTTTCTCCTAGGCATTCCTTCCATCTTTAGTCAGTGAATACCTCCTACCTTTCTCCTAGGCATTCCTTCCATCTTTAGTCAGTGGATACCTCCTACCTTTCTCCTAGGCATTCCTTGCACCTTTAGTCAGTGAATACCTCCTACCTTTCTCCTAGGCATTCCTTCCATCTTTAGTCAGTGAATACCTCCTACCTTTCTCCTAGGCATTCCTTCCATCTTTAGTCAGTGGATACCTCCTACCTTTCTCCTAGGCATTCCTTCCATCTTTAGTCAGTGGATACCTCCTACCTTTCTTCTAGACATTCCTTCCTCCTTTAGTCAGTGGATACCTCCTACCTTTCTTCTAGACATTCCTTCCTCCTTTAGTCAGTGGATACCTCATACCTTTCTTCTGGACATTCCTACCACCTTAGTCAATGGATACCTCCTACCTTTCTCCTAGGCATTCATTCCA
This sequence comes from Haliotis asinina, assembly GCF_037392515.1. Lineage (NCBI taxonomy): Eukaryota > Metazoa > Mollusca > Gastropoda > Lepetellida > Haliotidae > Haliotis > Haliotis asinina. The sequence goes on along the minus strand of NC_090295.1, from coordinate 6,636,589 downwards.
TCTTTAGTCAGTGGATACCTCCTACCTTTCTCCTAGACATTCCTTCCTCCTTTAGTCAGTGGATACCTCATACCTTTCTTCTAGACATTCCTTCCTCCTTTAGTCAGTGGATACCTCATACCTTTCTTCTAGACATTCCTTCCTCCTTTAGTCAGTGGATACCTCATACCTTTCTTCTGGACATTCCTTCCACCTTAGTCAATGGATACCTCCTACCTTTCTCCTAGGCATTCCTTCCATCTTTAGTCAGTGGATACCTCATACCTTTCTCCTAGACATTCCTTCCTCCTTTAGTCAGTGGATACCTCATACCTTTCTTCTAGACATTTCTTCCTCCTTTAGTCAGTGGATACCTCATACCTTTCTTCTGGACATTCCTTCCACCTTAGTCAATGGATACCTCCTACCTTTCTCCTAGGCATTCCTTCCATCTTTAGTCAGTGGATACCTCATACCTTTCTCCTAGACATTCCTTCCTCCTTTAGTCAGTGGATACCTCCTACCTTTCTTCTAGACATTCCTTCCTCCTTTAGTCAGTGGATACCTCATACCTTTCTTCTGGACATTCCTTCCTCCTTTAGTCAGTGGATACCTCATACCTTTCTTCTGGACATTCCTTCCACCTTAGTCAATGGATACCTCATACCTTTCCCCTAGGCATTCCTTCCACCTTGAGTCAGTGGATACCCCTACCTTTCCATAGGCAAGGCATTCCTTCCACCTTTAATCAGTGGATACCTCCTACCTTTCCCCTAGACATTCCTTCCACCTTTAGTCAGTGGATACCTCCTACCTTTCTCCTTGGCATTCCTACCACCTTTAGTCAGTGGATACCCCTATCTTTCTCCTAGGCATTCCTTCCACCTTTAGTCAGTGGATACCTCCTACCTTTCTCCTAGGCATTCCTTCCACCTTTAGTCAGTGGATACCTCCTACCTTTCTCCTAGGCATTCCTTCCACCTTGAGTCAGTGGATACCTCCTACCTTTCTCCTTGCCATTCCTTCCACCTTGAGTCAGTGGATACCTCCTACCTTTCTCCTTGACATTCCTTCCACCTTAGTCAATGGATACCTCAGAACTTTCACCAAAGCACTCAATCCATCGTATGTCAGTGGATTCGTTCCACCTTACTCTTGGGCATTCTTTCCTCCTGGGTCTTTGGATTCCTCGTACCTTGGGTCATCTGATTCCTCCCACCATGGATCAGTGGATGCTTCCCACCTGAGTGCACTTGATTCCCTTCACCGTTCTCATATGTTGTTGTTTCAGTTGATTCTTGTCATCTGGCTCTCTGGATCCCGCCAGTATTAATGTACTAATCTTAGAATCCCCCTGCCGGTTTTGTTGATAAGAGTACATGGATTACGAGACTGTAATCTGTTCATGATTGCTAAGAATAATGTGACATTGGTGCTATCGCGGTAAGCGCGAAAAACGGACCCTCACGAATGAGGTAAGGGGAAGTTGTACACGTATGGAATGAGGTAAGGTCATTCTCTTACGGTGTCTCCGTTGTTTCTGTCAATAGTTTTAATGAATAAAATTGGGATTGAATTTAATCAAATAAAATGTGGTTTGTGACACCACACGTCCTAGGATGACTGTAGTTTACCGCGCTATAGCGAGGTGTGTTGAATCACAGTAAACATTGTGAGTACTCGTCGTATACCCTATAACTCAACTGATGGCATGTCTTGTCTTTCATAAGTTACTACTACGATGTTGGCATGATTATTATTGAGAAAACACTGCATGTTGTAAGCATCTGAAACACAATGGATATGTACGATCAACACTGTCAGTTGCCATCCGCACTGAATTCCACTAGTTTAGGTAATTTATCAGAGCGCAACAGCGGTTTTTTATGAACTATTTTTGATTTCGTGAAGGGGTGTGATCGCAGTTCAACTTTTTTCTATGAGCCACGGATTACCCCGTGGTTTAACCGAATCCGCGGCATCGCAAAGCGCGCTATTGCGAGGGATAACTGTATCTGAAAAAACAACAATAAGAAAATATTTGAGTGACTGTATAAATTCACAAGTAATCTATTTGGTTTGCCCTTATATAACCTGCTGATAATGATGTTAGTAAATACCTGATATCTGATTTGTGTATTTAACCATTGTGCTGTCACATTGTACGCGCAGTTACTGTTCTTTCATCATAAGAACAATTGACTTTATCAGTCATGGTTTTATATACCACAGACATTAATCAGACACCCTATGTCACAATAATTTCTGCACAACAGTGGCTGTGAGCGGGCTGTATCACATTTCTAATCACCCTCACATGATTGTAGGCGCGCCATGGACATTGTACAAGTGATAAGTGAATCTACTTACGGGTTAACCACGGCGACCTTTTGCAGTTTCTTCATTCAGCTGGTTGTGAATACCAAGCGATATAGGGCGTCTTTAACTTTTAAGCTGCCTGATGTTTCACAAGCAAACCTAAAGTGTGTGGGGATAGTGTGTGAGAAAAAGTCTATCGAACCCTGACCCAGGTTCCCAAATGAAGCCCTACGTTTTCTGGTGCCCGTTTCTGGCTCTAGGATTTGCTCATTGGCTAGTGCTGTCCGCTCCAGAGGTCAACTCAACATGGGGGCAGATACAAGGTGTGGATAAAGTCAGCAAAGATGGAGTCCCATACTTTGGATACTACGGAATACCATACGCGAAACCCCCGACTGGCGACCTGAGGTTCAGCAAACCAGAACCTCACCCTGGAATGACGGATGTGTTCAATGCAACTGTGTATGGCTATGTGTGTCCATCTTTGCAAATTATTAACTCAACCCTCTCAGATGAGGATTGCCTCACGCTGAATGTGTTTCTGCCTAATGCCACTGAAGTGTCTTCCCAAACGCCAGTGATGGTGTGGATACACGGTGGGGGGTTTGTGATTGGCTCTGCCGAACAATACGAGCCCTGGAAACTGGTGACAGAGACTGGGGTCATCGTCGTCACCATCCAATACCGGCTTGGAATATTTGGATTTATCAGTACCGGCAATGACGTCGCACCAGGTAACTACGGATTGTGGGATCAACACCTGGCACTCCAGTGGGTCAAGACTAACATCGAAGCTTTTGGTGGTGACACCAACAACATCACCATCATCGGAGAATCTGCAGGGGCGGCGAGTGTAGCCTATCACGTGTTGTACCCTGGGTCAAAGGGGTTGTTCCAGAGAGCGGTTCTGCAAAGTGGAGCTGTCACATCTGTTTGGGGGTACAAGCGAAACCCACTGGAAACACTGGTGCTTGTTGCCAAGGCTGCTAATTGCTCCATCGAGGACACTGATCCAATCGCCCTGCAAAAGCATATCATGAAATGTCTGAGAACTCTGTCAGTAGACATACTCCTTCGTGCCTCTGTCATACGGGGTTCAATGGCCCATAACATGATGTTCTTGCCATTCCTGCCCACAATGGATGGAGTCTTTATACACGACGACCCAACGAAACTGATGTCCGACCACACGTTTCTGTCCAGGACCGTCATGAAGGACGTGGATGTCCTTGTTGGCGTCAATAATAACGAAGGCGGGATACTGTACGACGTTGCTGTTATGTTTGACAGACTTTTGAACACAACCTACGTCAGTGATATCTTCCAACAAGCGCCATATTACACAGATATCCTCCCGCAGGTGACTAACCTGACGTTAGGACAACACAATCCAGCAGTCGATGACGTCATTGGATTTACCTACACCTACCCACGCCCAGATACCAATGTTAGTCTACCGCATTACCAGGTCTTCGATACTTACGGTGATCCAGCATTTTATGTTCCAGCGATTTTGTTTTGCAGAGTTCATGGCATGCTCAAGACAGACAAGAAAACCTACCTGTATCTATTTGATCACTACCCATCATTCACCGTGAACTCCCCAGTGAAAGGGATGGTCCACGGAATGGACATCATGTACTTGTTTGGTCAGCTTGACCGCACAAATAGAAACATTTCTCAAGAGGAATTTCAACTTGCTGACAACTTTACTGCTTTCATAGGGGCATTTGCTAAATCGGGGTGAGTGTGCAGGATTTGTTTAATGCTCGTATGATGAAATGATAGAATATACGGAATCAGGGCATTCTAGACTTACTTACCTACTCACCTACTTACATGCATGCGTCGAGGCGTGAGCGCGCACGCACACCCACATGCATGCATGCATGCATGCATGCATACATACATACATACATACATACATACATACATACATACATACATACATACATACATACATACATACATACATACATACATACATACATACATACATACATACATACATACATACATACATACATACATGAACCAAACTCGGTTATTTACAGACCACCGCCTTTTGGCTGAAATATTGCTGAGTGCACAGTAAAACAAAATTCACTCCCTCACATGCATTGTCTACAATTTTAACTGTGATTTAAGCCTTTCTTACTGTCAATGTTTCATATATTTTCAGTGATCCTACTTCAGTGCTGGAGACACAGTTAGAGACGCCATGGCCTGAGTTTGACGTCGTCTCTGAACACTACCTGTCTTTCAACACCAATATGTCCATCCGAGGGCACCTTTATTCCAAAAGAGCTTCGCTTTGGCTTGATCTTGTCCCAAAGCTGAATGGAGGACCATCTCCAACGTCGCCCACAACTACACAAACATCCGTCCCAACATCGACTCCACCGTCACCGTGCCCTGCCGATTCTAGAGTTGCAATCATAGCGATGGGTTCCACGCTCGGAGCCCTGGTACTTGCGTTCATTATTACAATTGTGTGTTTCTGCATCAAAGCTCGCTCATCTGATGATCTACAGAGCTTCTCGCTCTATTAGACGAACATATTTTGCCGCCAGCAACACGAGCACATCTCTTCACCAGCAACATTAGCACTTCTTGTCTCCTGAAAAAAATGGTTGTTGTGAATGTTATACTCTCATACCACTGTAGAAATGCAATGTAATTTATTGTCAATATGTTTGCAGGATTTCTTTTGTAGTTCATCTGTAACACGAGCACACCTCACCGGCAGCATTAGCACCTCCTGTCACAAGCAACATGAGCACATCTAGACACCAGCAACATTAACATCTCGTCACCAGCAACATTAACATCTCGTCACCAGCAACACGAGTACATGTAATCACCAGCAACATTAACACATCTCGTCACCAGCAACACGAGTACATGTAATCACCAGCAACATTAACACATCTCGTCACCAGCAACATGAGTACATGTAGTCACCAGCAACATTAGCACATCTAGTCACAGCAACATGAGCACATCTAGTCACCAGCAACATTAACACATCTCGTCACCAGCAACATTAACTCATCTCGTCAACAGCAGCATTAACACATTTAGTCACCAGCAACATTAACATCTCGTCACCAGCAACACGAGCACATGTAATCACTAGCAACATTAACACATCTCGTCACCAGCAACACGAGTACATGTAATCACCAGCAAAATTAGCACATCTCGTCTCCAGAAACAATATTAATGTTTGTCGTGAATACAATACTCTGATATCACTTCTAGAATGGAAAGTAATTTACTGAGAATATGTTTGTGTTTTTTCTTTGGTTGTTCATGCGATTAGGACGCATAAACCAGGAAGGCACGAACAGGCCCATGGAAATGTAAAGTGTAACTGAAAAGCCTTGACTGGATAGTATAAAAAGCAGAGCAGCTCAAATATTTGATGACTGTCAAAGTACAAAAGAGTGTGAGTACCAGAGCGTTGATTGAGTGAACGGGCCTGCGTTGGGCAACTCTAAGACACACAAGCTTCTCGGCAGATGTTGTTGAAAAAGAAGATGACTAGATCGAGGTCCCGGGTGCATGGGTGCGTCCGTCTGGGTGAATTGAGGTTCATTACGTACGTCGGTAGATAACACTATCCTAACTTAAAATGAACAAACAACAAACTATTCACAATCTCAACATGCCGACATGTTTGTTTCATACTAAACCAGTGTATCCAATGCGGGAGGTGCGAATTCAAGGATGGTATTGATATGTAAAACCCAAATCTCATATGTTTGTGATTGTATGGAATGAATCAACCACCAACGCACATGAGATGAAAAGACACATCTGTGTATCTCTCAGTCACCGCCATAAATTAGCGCCAACAAGTTTTAGGTACACTGGCGCAAGTCTCTAATAAGTTTTATCACAAACCGTTCGTGCACTGCCCCGCGCTAGACTAACTAGACAGAATTGCCATACAATTACGAGTTTCAACGAGTTGAACCTTTAGGGTCGGCTTAAAGCAATGCTAGGGTCGGCTTAAAGCAAACCCACATTGCTCTAGCGAGGAGGGGCTATCATGTCTACACTGGCGACAGACTGCATTGAATGTACGCCTACGCGGCCGCCCGCGGTGTTACTGGGGTGGAATTATGAATTAGCTCTGACTAAATAGGATTGAATGAATGCCTCATGATAAGACATTTTAAAGCAAACATAAATGAATAACTTGAATATGCTCGTATAGTGACGTATCAGTCAACCATTCCACCCAAGCGTTGTATTTGTACAATTTGGAAACACATCATCATGCATATTATTGCTATCTTTTACTTCTGTTAATATTCCTTGTGTCTTTGGACCCCACTGCATATGATACATGTAAGTAATAAAGCGAGCATACGTCTCCTTAAACACGATCCAGTGAGTGAGTGAGTGAGTGAGTTAATATTTAACGTCACATCGGCAATATTTAACGTTAATACTGAAGTGAAATTATATGGATACTATAAAAACCTGTCAACGAGGGACAGTAAAACAACTAGAATATCACAAATATGATTAAAACTAGTGTGGAAAGTTAAAACTTATATCACTATTCGGACAATACAATATAAAATCAGGCTATAGATTGCCAACAACTGAAGGTAGATCACCATACTAGGGACCATGGGGACTTACAGTACCTTTGCTACCTGCATGGACCCTAGTTGGATTTACATCATCCCCCCAGCTGTTAGCAATTTAGTCATATCTAGCCAAAAATTAAAAATACACATATACTACGACTAAAAACAGTGGAAGTCTAAACGTACAGGAAATGTTTTGGGACTTACGTACCCTCTCAGGAGGACAATAATTTTACGGTACTTCAACCCCCTTTGAGGGTACAGCCACTAACAATTCTAGTTACTAATCTAAACTACCATGAATTAAAATACAGCTATCTATAGAACATAATAATCAAAATTCAAAGATGAAATCAATTTCTTTTAAAAATCCAAGAATTAAATGAGAACTTACGGTGTTAAAAAGATCCTTCATTGTTTTTACATTGAAATATTTATCCCTTGTGATGGAGAATTCAACACAGTCAAGCAAGATATACTTGACCGTGGTTCTCTCATCACAAGGGATGCAAAACGGAGGATCCTCACCTTTCAATAGGTATGAATGAGTGTATCTAGTATGGCCAATACGACATCGCCGCATGATTACCTCTTCAAATCTGGACTGACAACCCAAGTAGGAATAACCAATATACGGTTTTATTTCATGTAATTTATTTATACCTACTTGGGTGTCCCACTTCTTCTGCATTAGATCACGGATGTAAGTTCTAATGCTAACTTCACAATCAGAGTATGGAATAAGAAGTTATGTCACAGATTTGTTGAGTGCTGCCTTGGCAGCAAGATTGGCCATTGCGTTACCGGAAATACCAACGTGGCTGGGTAACCAACAGAAGACGATGTCGTATTGGCCAGTAGCAAGATTATTATACAGTTCAATAATTTCAATTAAAAGTGGATGTTTACAAGAAATATTTTTAATAGCCTGAAGGCAAGAAAGAGAGTCGGAATATATTATATACTGTTTATGTTTCGGGTGTCTTTCAATATATTTAAGAGCTGTTAATATGGCGTTAGCTTCTGCTGTAAAAATAGAACTATTATCTGGTAATCTAAAAGATATTGTTCTGGATCCGATGACAGTAGCACAAGCTACTGCGCCACCATCCTTGGACCCATCTGTAAATAAGGATTTGTAATTGTTATATTTATGTTTCAATTGACTATATTCTTGTTTATACTGTAATTCATTCGTTTCTTATTTTTTAAAAGTCGTTAATGTTAGGTCGACCTGTGGCCTAACCAACTGCCAAGGGGGAGAGGAAAGAAGACGGAAAGGAGCTACGTTGTCCAGCTTAATACCACCAGCAGCAATAAACGGCTTTATTCTGAGCCCAAGAGGTGGAACAAGAGAAAACATTTTGCTATACAAATCCTCATAAAGAGGATTGAAGACACAGTTATATGCAGGGTTAGATTCGTTAGAGTATAGTTTTGTGACATATTGTAAAGATAATTTGATACGGCGTTGTGCAAGAGATGGTTCATCGGCCTCAACGTAAAGACCGTCAATAGGTGAAGTTCTGAAGGATCCAAGACAAAGTCTTAGACCTTGGTGATGGACAGAATCTAATAGTTTCAGGTTGCTTTTGCAGGCTCCACCATATACAATGGAACCATAATCAAGTTTGGATCGTACCAATGATCTGTATAAATGAAGGAGGGTAGTTTGATCCCCTCCCCACTTAGAATTGGAAACAACCTTCAGCAAATCTAGTGCCTTCAGGCATTTAACTTTAAGAGATTTAATGTGTGGTAAGAAGGTTAAATGAGAATCGAAAATTATACCCAAGAATTTAGCCTCCTTTACAACTTTGATTGGAGTACCATTTAAAGACAGTTCTGGGTCCTTATGCGGTTTATATTTTCTACAAAAGTGTATACAATTAGTTTTTGTTTGAGAAAATTTAAAGCCGTTTTCAAGGCACCATTTATTTATTTTATTTAAACACAACTGTAATTGCCGTTCAATGGTGCGCATATTTTTACCACTACAAGAAATATTAAAATCATCCACAAAAAGTGATCCATCGATTGAATCAGTTAAAACCTTTGAGAGACTGTTGATCTTAATACTAAAGAGAGTGACAGACAAAATACTGCCTTGTGGGACACCCTGATCCTGAGTATAATGGTCAGACAGGGTTGAACCCACTCGGACTTGAAATTGCCTGTCATTTAAAAAGTTGGATATAAATTGAGGCAGGCGGCCTCGTAATCCAAAGTCATGTAAATCTTTTAAAATCCCATGTTTCCATGTCGTGTCGTATGCTTTTTCTAGATCGAAAAAGATTGAGACAGCATGTTGTTTATTAATTATGGCATTCTTAACAAAAGATTCTAAACGCACTAAATGATCGATGGTACTTCTGTTTTTACGGAAACCACATTGTATATCTGTGATAAGGTTATTAGTCTCCAAGTACCAAACAAGTCGATTATTTATTATGCGTTCCATGGTGTTGCAAACGCAGCTCGTTAGTGAAATTGGTCTATAATTCGATGGATCAGTATGATCACGTCCAGGTTTAGGGATGGGTACAATTATGGCATCTCGCCACGAGGGAGGAAATTTTGCAGTTGTCCAAATGTCATCAAATATATGTAAAAGTGTCTCTAAACAGGATTCTGGCAAGTGCTTCAGAAGTTGATAATGTATACCATCAGCACCGGAAGCAGTATCGTGAGCTTGGTCAAGAGCAGTATGAAGTTCATGTATCGAAAAGGTTTCATTGTAATCTTCCCCATTATCTGAAGTAAAATTAATATATTTCTTTTCCTGCTGTTTTTGATATTTTTGGAATTCAGGTACATAAATTGATGAGGAAGAATGTTTCGCCAAAGTCTCACCAAGTTTATTAGCAATATCTGATTTATTAGTCAATAACTGATTCCCATCTTTAAGATGGTGAATACTAGATTTAGAGCCCTTACCTTTTATTTTCTGGATCATGTTCCATACCTTTGAAATTGGCGTACGTGAATTTAGTTTTGAAACGTAATTTTGCCATGACTGGCGTTTATTTTGTTTAAAAGTACGCCTTGCTTTAGCATTTAAAATTTTAAATTTGTTTAAATTATGCACCATAGGATGGCGACGGAAATAATGTTCTGCTTTTTTCCGTGCCTTCCTAGCTTGTTTGCACTCATCGTTGAACCATGGTTTTCTTATGTGTGGAACTGCAGAGGACTTTGGTATACACTCATCAGCTATGGAATTCAGTTCATCAGAAAAACATTGAATAGCATCAGGAATGTCAATAAAAAGTTCAGGTTTAAGTTTTTCAGCACACAGTGTTTCATATAAAGCCCAGTTAGCTTTTTTAAAATTCCGCCTTGATGAAGAAGGAACAGCAGATGGAGGTACCGATTTTAATATAGTAGGAAAATGATCACTTCCACAGAGGTCATCGTAGACTGACCATTCGAATTCATTAAGTAGATTAGAGTCTGCAAGAGACAGATCCAGAGAAGAGTAGGTGCCGGTTGCAGGATGCAGATATGTGCTCGAATCATCATTACATATGCACAAATCAGTATTGAAAATAAAATCTTCCAGTGTTTTACCTTTAGTGTTTATATTTGTACCACCCCACAGTGGATTATGGCCATTGAGATCACCCATTATTATACAGGGTTTTGGAAGTTGGTCATAGAGAGCTTGCAAATCAGACAGTTGAAGTGTTGAAGAAGGCGGAATATACAACGAGCATACTGTGAAGGCAACATGAAGAGTAAGTCTCACTGCAACGGCTTGAAGATTAGTTGTAAGTGAGACAGGGCTGTGTATAACATTCTGATTTATAAGGATTGAAGATCCTCCAGTGGCCCTATCACCTGGAGGAGAAAGAGAATGATATCCAATGAACTGACGTAAGTTAAAATTGTCTGCCTGCTTCAGGTAAGTTTCCTGTAAGCAGAAAGCTGATGGTTGTAAATCCTGAATCAACAGCTGTAATTCATTAAAGTTGGTTTTTAGTCCTCTACAATTCCACTGGACAATACACGGAGAAACTGTTTCTATGGGGGATTGATTGGGGATCTACCCCTGATCTTTTTTGTTGGTGACAAGCTACGAGCTCTACAGAGGATGTTGTCAGAAACATCCATATCTTCAAGAGATCCAAACTTATTATATATTTGGATTGTATTTTCTGCCGCTTTTGAGGTTCTGCCCTTATGGTATTTTTTTGCAGACTCATTTATTGGTTTGAGTTTTTGTTTTGGTAGTTGCTTCCCATTATTCCCAGAGGAAGGTTTGGAAATGGGCTGTGATGATGATTGTTCCTGGGAAGATGGCCGAGACTGAACTTCTTCTCTAACAGTTGTTGATGTACATACAAGAGTTTGCGTTGACTGGTCAGGACAGTAGATTTCGGGTGCAACAGTGTCAATCCATGTCAAATCAGTTTGGCACTGCGCTGATGAAGTGGACACTGTTGAAGTTACAGTTTGATTTGTTGATGTTCTCGCAACTGAAGCATAGGATTCGTTGGGTTCTGATGTGTGAACAACAAGTTTCTTTGCATCAGTAAAACTAAGATTCCTTGTGAATTTGATTTTATTAATTTCCATTTGTTGTTTCCAGATCGGACATTCTTTTGAAAAAGATGAATGTGTTCCAGAGCAGTTGGTGCATTTTTTAAAGTTGCTGTCACAGTCTTCAGTAACATGAGTTTTTTCGCTGCAGTGAGCGCATGTAATAGCATTTGTGCAGTTGGTAACACCATGACCATACCTTTGGCATTTGAAACATCTCAACGGGTTAGGAATATAAGTATCAACATTGAGACGACAATATCCTGCTTTAATTGCTTTTGGTGCAGTTGGAGAAGAAAAATGGAATAGGTAGGTGTTTGTTGGTTTAGTTTCTGAGTTTTTTCGAGTTGTGAATCGTTTCACAAAAATCACTCCTTGTTCTTTCATTTCTGTGGCTATGTCTAATTCACTCATGTCGGCAAACAGTTGATCCCGGTCTCTGACAATTCCTTTGCTAGTGTTCAAAGTTCTATGTGGAGATACCGAAACTGGTATTCCAACCAAAAGCTGTGTTGACATCAAATTTGTTGTTTGTTGTTTCCTGCTGCATTCAATGAGCAAAGAACCTGATCGCAGTCGTTTGATGTTTGGGACTTCACCTGCAATACCTTGGATACCTTTTGACACTGCAAACGGATTTAATTTTAATGGTGACTTGTCAAGTGTCTCAAGAACTAAAAATCGTGGCCAGTATTCAGTTGAGTTAGAAGGTCTTTGGTCATCATCATCACTGTCCAGTTGACGTTTGTTTCGTTTTTGGGGGGTTTTGTATTCCATAGTTAGTGTAGAAGGTTCATCATCCGAGCTCCCCACCCACCACGGAGTATCACAAGGACAATGCTAAAAAGCAAGTGGGTCTCCAACTTGCAGCACCAAGGATACCCGGATGATATACTCCAGCAGAAGAATCATAAATAATTAATCTACCAGATTGGCCCATGAGCCACCGCCTTCTGGGCATAAGACTCTAGGCAAGGTAAGAACTTCAAAAATGCATTTCAAACTCAGAACATATCGATGAACAATAAGGCCAAGACCGAAATTAAAATGTCCAAATACAATTTGTGCAATGGCATGTATATATAGTCCATGCACAGGGCTTGGCATGACCAGCCGATTGGTTGAATCGGGCCAATTCAACCACCCGTCTAGGTGAAGTAAGGGCCGAAGTGGTGTGTTGGGCAAATGAAACGCAGTTAAAAGCCCATCTGCCCTCAACCACCAGGATCCCGTCCTCCACCGACACGGGACGCAGCCCACGGCAAACAGGTTGCCCAATTTAGTCGCCTCTTACGACAAGCAATGGGGTGCTGTGAACACATTCTGTCCCGGGTCCACACGGGAGTAAACACGATCCAGGTTAATTTTGTCAGTCTGGTTTGGATTAGAACCTCGCTAAACCCTCTCTTCATGTACAGTTGGCGTTTCTCATCCTGTACATCTCTATTCAGCTCATTTGCCGGATACCTTGCTCTTGGAGATCAGCCATCTTTCTTTTCCTGTTGTTGGCATTGCTTAATGATTCCTCCTCATCATAATCGTCCTGTTCCATTTCAGGACATTGCTTGTCATGGAAATGTTGTTGTAAGTTATGGTTACTGCTAAACACTTTACCACAATAGTCACATTCTGACAGAGGACGTGATCTCTTCACATCAGAGTTTCCTTTTAACTTGGGGTATTCCAGGACCCCCCCTTGGACTTTTCGGGACACCAGTTTCGCCTGTGTCTTTTTCAAATCAGAAGGATCTTGAAACATGAGTCCGCTGTCATCTCAAGATGGTATGGCTGTGAGCTTCACACGTCTGCTCACGATGAAAGTCGAACTCTGACTGAATCGTCCTACCTTGGAGGTTTGACAAAGTCGCAAATGGGGAGGTGTTTGGGGTTTTAGATCAACCAGCAAGTGTCCATACGGCTTCTGGGTAGCCCTTTGGAACTGGTCAATGACATGACCTTTGTTACCTGGGTACATTTGTCTCGTCAAAGTCATGATGGGTTGTTTATCAATAGGGTTGCTGAACAGAAGCGGATAATGACAGTTCCTTCGTTGTGTGGGATCCTTACTGTAATACAGCTTTGGTTCAAGGCAATTACTGAGAGATTACGATGATGACTTCCTTCGGTAAACAGATCGGTAATGCGTGGATCTTTGCTCGCTGTGGACATTAAGTAGTCAAGCACAACAACGTTCACCACATGGGGGTTCAGACACTCATTCTTTTCCAGGTCAGTCGGAATGCCTTGATGAAATTCAACGTAGGGATAAACGCGACTTTGAATGACATTATACAAGGGCTGTCATCGTTTGTAGAGCCATAGAATGCGCTCGGGATAAGCTTTAATGTTCAATCTTTCTAGAAGCTGCTTCACCAAGTAGGTTTTTCCACTGGAGGTGGGCCCAGAAACAATCATGGTAAACGGGTGTTGCAACCTAAATTCATCACCCACATGTAGCTGCTGCTTTTGCTACTGCTTTTGCTGCTGCTGATGATGATTGGGATCCTCTCCAGAATGTTTTGTTCAAATATGACGGGACACGTCATGAGCCCAAACATATTGTTTGGAGCACAGGGGACAGGAGTGCATGTTCACACGGCGACAGTCCTTCTACAAATGACACATATAACCTTTTGTCTCTATTTAAAAACCTGTTTTCATTCGTTTTGTGGGCAATGCTTCCATGGTGTTTTCCCTATGGACGCCATTTTTTTCCTTCAGCTTGGCTTTCGCCTGTTGAACGATTTGTTGGGTGGGAGACGTGAGAGCAAACGTGTCTGTAGAAGTGGGTAAGTCCATCTTGACCCCTTGTTTCTTGTAATAGATAACGTAATCATCCACGTTCGCAAAGGGATTGGGATAGCCCTTGGCCTGCAAGTAGTAATATTTGGTCCATTTCTTAGGGTCATCCAGATAGGGTCTCCAGTATCTCCTGTTCATTTTCTTGTTGCAGCTGAATACTGGCAGTTGCAGATGAAGTGTCACTAGCACGGGTCCACGGCTAAATGAAGCTAGATTGCCTGCGTAGTCCTTTATAAATAACTCCCCTCGTGTTCAAAAAAGAGCAGAGCGTGGTTTCCACGGCCCTCTGGGTTTTGAGCCACTGCGCCACTCTGCTGTACTTGCATCTGCTTTTTTCTGTTAAGACATTTATACCAACCAATGACAACCAAATAGTCACAAATACATTCAGTCCATCTCTTAAACATGTAAATCCACATGACTACCCCCAGCGGGCCATCTCTGTCTGAGGTTCTCCTACCAGGGGAAAGTACGGACAGTTTAGAGACCATTTTTCATGTTCACTTCAAGGATTATCCTCTACGTCCCAGTTCTTGAGAATGACACCACACTGAACACACTTGCATGCGTCTCCTCTGAGCAAGTACGCATGCCCTGCCCGTGACAATTGGCTAGGACTTCATCTGCACAGGCCAAGACTGAAACGAATTCAGCCGTTCTTGGAACTGTGTTTGAGGTTTGAGTGGAATACTGTCCATTCAGCATCACTTTGGGTCTTGTCTGTCTCTAGTCCCAGCAATGCCATGGCCTGTATCTCTCCGCATTCCTCCAGGGCTTTGCAGAAAAGGGTGTATGGTTGGGGGCCTCATCTAGGTAATATGGACAGGAGTTCTCTCACCCGATCAAAAGACGTATGTGGTTTCTCAACAATCTCAGCTTTCAGGAAGGTGGTAAGCACTCCAAACTGTACCAGTCTGTCGACCACCTCTTCTACTCTCTGTATCGTTTGCACGAGGCCAGAATTCTTCTCCCTCAGATTATCAAAGGCTTCCATCTTCAAGAAGGAGAGAGAGACCTGGATGTGATGTGTATTCAGGAATGAAACTGATGCATGATCCGAAATGAAAGGGGTTTTTATATAGTCAAAAATGGAAACCGGATGAAACCGGTTGATTTATCTGTATGGTTTCTATGCGTCTGACCTAAAATACACCCATGACTGTAAATCAAGGTCGTGGTGAAAATGAGGTTAGTGTTTTCCAAGGTCACGCAGGTGTTTGATGATGTCATTTGTTTTGACTATTTGAGCCCCAATACAACAAACGTGTGTAGCAGTATTGAAATGCTATTATTAGCCCGATAGTGAAACAAGATATTGTATTGTGATATTTATTAGCAGATATTTTGAACATACACTTCTTTACACAAGTTAAAACAAAGTATGCGTATTGCATAAAAATCCATAAGGGATTTGATTGATATTTATAAAGCGCCCAACAACTGCTATTATCCAACAACCTGCGCATATGCATATCGTAATCCAAGCCTCGGTAAAGCTCTGGTGTGACGTCACAGTGGTGAGACACCTACTGTTTCCGTTTGGTGACAGTGCAATCATCTACATAAGAATGGACTGATTTTCCGTTATCCGCATGGATGAGTGAGTGAGTGAGTTAAGTCACATCGGCAATATTTCAGCTATGTCGTGAAGACAACACATTTGACATAGAAATGGAGTATATGAATATTATCAAAAACCTATCAAGTTAGGACAGTAAAACAACTAGGTTGTCACAGGCATATTTAAAACTGGTAATTAAATCTAAATCAGTTTAACTATAGAGGACGATACAATATGAAAACGGGCTATAGATCGCCAACATCTGAAGGCAGATCACCATACAACCCGTGAGGGACGGGACTCAACCTAACAAAAGCACTGGAATGTGGACTTTATAAAAAAGTGTTATTTCAAATATTAAAAAAATGTTAACTTCGTTTTTAGTTTGTGGGTGACGTGAAATGGGTTACCGTATTCGTGCTGATGCCTCAGTCCTTCCAAAATAGGCATTGCGTGTCATTCTTTCAAAATTTCAAGGAGAAAAACGTGCTTGTCGGTTGTTTTTTTATATTAAAAATAAACATTGTTTCACTGGACATATGCTCATATTCGATCATAAATGATCAATCGAATGCAGAACTGGGTATTTCACTGGGAAAAAAGAGAGTGTTTTTGACAAAATATAGCGTGATAGGTACATCTAAGGAAGTATTAAGCATTGATGACAAAACTATAGATATATTGATAAAGTATAGTGTGGTGGGTATATGTAAGAATATCGCTGTCAGTTATTTTTTCAAAATGATAAATGTTCTGTTTATTCCTGTTTTCGCTGAAGATTCACTCATGCTTATTGCTGCGAAATTAGCAACTGCGGCCGTCATGTTTTTAGAGTATTCGTGTGATTAAATATTGCCAAACACCGCATCAAATACCTGCCCATAGAATAATTATTTCTTTAATTATCAAACCCGGAGGTTAATTTATCAGGGTCAGGTGTGTCAGGACCTGACTTCCGTGTTAAGTTAAACGCGCCTTGATTGTCACATTCAAAAATGAAACTAAACGTTACATTCTTCTGTAAAGCCGTTGTGTGATAGTAAAGTATAATAAAGAATTGTCATGAAATTATACATTTGGTATTATTTTCTTCAAAACGAATGAAGCTTACAAATCATCACACATTTTGGAAACAGCCGTTCTAAATCTAAAATATGATTTTGCTTTTGGAATTCAGTTACAGCAACAGAAAATAGAACTACACAGTTAGCATATAAAAGAAAGAGCAGCGTGAATAGGTAAACACTATTTTTACGAACTGATAAGTTTGCCAATGCATGAATGACAAATGAACTAGAAAGGGACTAAGAACACGACCTTGTCGTACAGAGAGCTGTACTGTCACTTCTGGATTTATGTTGTTGAACGCATCCTAATGAATATATATTACTAATAAACACCAAACCAATAAAGATTTGCAAGATAAAATATTCTCAATAGCAGAGTATCCTATACGAAGGCCAGCTTAGTTTTATTCATTGTTAGTTTGTTCCTGGCACTCAGGAAAAAACCCAAACAATTATTTTTAAGATATTGCTATATAATATGCTGAAACTATTTAGATGGGACATATCTTGGTTTAGTGTATATAAATTTCCATCTCAAGAGAGGAGAGGGATGTTTAACAGAGACTAACTTCATAAGGATCCACACTGGTGTACATTCAACCTGTAGTATTCTCCTATTAACTTGTGATTCATACATATTTTTGTCTCGATTCGCTAATAGTACTAAAGCATGTCACATTCTCCATTGCAATATAGACTGTAAGTGAATACTTTAACACTGAGGGACTGAACGAGTGCCAGACAAGATTTGATACTGAACATACATAGGTTTAGAATGTCTGGTGATCTGAATAACCTCTCATCTCAGTGTTTATAATTGAATACTCTGTTTCCTCCGTTTCGAACAGTAGCACATGACTATTGTCAACAGTAACAGAGCCACAACACACAGAGTTACAATGAGGGCCAGGATAGTCACCTCTGCCGTGTGGGCGTCCAGTCCAAACCACTTAGGGGCGGATGTAGTTGGTGTTGCAGTTGAGGTAGAGGACGAGGAAGCTGTAGATGTAGTGGGAATTTTCATGAGGTCGGGGATGATATCCAGCCACAGGGTCATTCGTCTTGGGTACACGTGGTCACCTACTGACATGTTTGTTGTGAAGGACAGGTAATGCTGGTCGGCCATATTGAATTCGGGCCATATTTGTCCTAGTTTTCCTTCAACAGCAGGGCTGGGATTACTGTGAAAATAAAGTGTGCACTTTGAAAGAATGATGGATAGTTACTACTTATAGGTATTTTTACACAAAATGTGTTTGCTAATTTTTACCTATTACATTAAAGACAACTGGATGAGAACACGCTACATGGCGATTAAAGAAATGAAATAATGACATCATAATTAAAACAGTTACGTACCCAGTCTTGGCAAAGTCAGCAATGAACGAGACAAATGTGTTTGCCAGCTGATACTCTTCTGATGTCAGGTTTCCTGAGTAGCCAAACGACTGGACTGCGGCCGGATTCAGGTCAAACAGATACAAGATGTCTGCTGCATGGCTCATGCCCTTCACAGGACTGTCTCTGCCAAAGGATGGGTAGTGGTCAAATAAGTAGAAGTAACACTTCCTGTTGGTGTCCAACAATGCGTGCGTTCTGGCAAAGAGGACTCCCGGTACTACGAAACCGGGGTCGCCGTATGTTGTAAATACCTGTTCTTGAGGCAGTGGCTGGTCAGATGGTGGTCGGGGATAGGTGTACTCAAAGCTGACGATATCATTGATGGATGGTGTGCTAGCTCCTAATGACAGTGTTGTAACTGTTGTGAGAATATCTGTGTCAAACTCCTTCTGCTTGAAGATGTCAGTAGCGTATGTATAATTATATGCCCTGTCGAATGCTAGAGCAACCATAAGCAAGAGTCCCCCTTCCATGTTGTTGGCCCCTGCCATAATGTCGATGTCCTTCATACACGTGGTATTTAAGAATGTGATGTCTCTCATTAAAACTTGGGGATCGTCTTTGACAAAGTCTCTATCAATGGATGGGACCCACGTGTACTGCACCAGCTCGTATGCTAGCGTCCCATTAACAGAAGAAAAGGCTAACACTCTCGTATTGTTGCTCTTTCTCATACAGTCTACCATGGCCCGTTCTCTACTGATAATATCAGGGTCGTCACCAAGGCAACCTAACCTTCCTCCAACAAGCTTCGCTAGGACTTTCATATTTCTGTTGATCGCCCAGAGAGATGTGGCAGCTCCACTTTGTAGAACTGCTCTCTGGAACAACCCCTTTGACCCCGGGTACAACACCTGATATGCCACACTCGCCGACCCTGCAGATTCTCCGATGATGGTGATGTTGTCGGTGTCACCACCAAAAGCTTCAATGTTGGTCTTGACCCACTGTATTGCCAGATGTTGATCCCACAATCCATAGTTACCCGGTGCAACGTCATTTTCGGTACTTAAAAATCCAAATATTCCAAGCCGGTACTGGATGGTGACGACTATAACATCACCTTTTGTCACCAGTTGCCACGGCTCATAGAAAGATGCGGCTCCAGACACAAATCCTCCTCCGTGTATCCAGACCATTACTGGCACCTTGGACGAAACATCTGTTGTATTTGGCAGGAAGACATTCAACGTGAGACAGTCTTCACTCATAGGTAGAGGCAACCCACCCGAGAGGCCCCCTGAAGAAGTCTGGAGACATGCCAGTCCATAGCTGGAAGCATTAAATATGTCAGAAACTCCAGGGTGTGGTTGTGGTTTTCTAAATCTGAGATCTCCAACTGGAGGTTTCGCGTACGGGATTCCGTAGTAGCCAAAGTAAGGTTGTCCTTCCCGACTGGTTCTCTCAACTCCCTGTATATATCCCCAGGTGGAATTTATGACTGGTGCCTCCATCCCTACAGTAGGGAGGACCAGCATGGACACAATAACCAGCTGATTCCTAATCACCATTGCTACTGCCTTTAACCAATAATTTTCCCGTCGCTCCTCACCTGCCGTTCCTGTCTCAGATCCGCGTATTGAGTATTGCGAAATGTTACATGTTAAACATACAGCTCGTGCAATGGACAATGTAAACACTGTGCAGTCAACAGCAAACAGGTATGCAGAGTCACGGTTTTCCGGTTTTCGGTGAGTCACGCGACCTCTTTACGATGGTGATAGTAAAATGAGAGAACCTCGTAAGCTGACGATGGTGCCATTGTTTTGATTGATTAATAATATCCTGCCTGATGACGTCACACGAAAATAGATGTGGTTGTCTTTAACACAGATTTAGCTCAACCTGTCAATGCCTGGTGTTTATGTACAGTCACACCGCGTTACCATGCTCGTGTGTACTCATGGACTATGGAGGTTATAGCAAATTGGTTCAACACTACCGGTACACATCTCCCCCGCATTGCTTGTTATTTCACTGCGGCTGTAACCCAAGTGTGTTTACAATAATATCGTTCAGTCAAGTCTTGATTCATTATTTTTATATCGTAGGGTGCATAAAAATAGTGAGTGAGTGAGTTTAGTTTTACGCCGCACTCAGCAATATTCCAGCTATATGGCGGCGGTCTGTAAATAATCGAGTCTGGACCAGACAATCCAGTGATCAACATCATGAGCATCGATCTGCGCAATTGGGAACCGATGACATGTGTCAACCAAGTCAGCGAGCCTGACCACTCGATCCCGTTAGTCGCCTCTTACGACAAGCATAGTCGCCTTTTATGGCAAGCATGGGTTGCTGAAGGCCTATTCTACCCCGGGACCTTCACGGGTCGTGCATAAAAATAGTTTATCTAACCTACAGAAGCATCAACATATACATGAGTGTACAACTAGTTTAAAGTGAACGTTTGTTATACACAATTAGTCCGTTTTAAGGTAGCTAAACTGAATTTTGACCACGGTAGTAATTTAAATGGATGAGTGATTGTCTAGTTGAGTAGGAGACATGGTGAGACATGTCTGAACTAAGTATGACGATAACATTGTTAAATGGAGGGGGTAATTTTTTATTCTTGTTTATTCTTTAAGCTATACTGTTCAATGTTAAATATCAAAATTACATATGACATTGCATAAAATGAACTCGTCCCTTACCACGAGTGTAAAACGGCTGACATAAGATTAAAATTTCATTCCGTAAGCTACAGTTGACAAATTCGGACGTTTTTGAACGGCTCTCACAGAAACAACTGATACCTGTCAATTAAAGGCAAGAGGCAGTCTATTTCCTACGATTAGTTTAAACTGTATGTTAGAATTCATATATAGATTGTAATATTTAAATATGTACATCACTTAGTACTATAATAACATAGTGTCTACATTAGCAAATGTGCTGACATAATATTGTTTTGAGAAAAGTGCACATTTTTACCAATTAGTTTCACATTCCTTTTAAATGGAGCAGAAGCGAGATTTCCTCAAGAAGGTGAAATCCTTACAAGAGCTGGAAATATGGGCGTCAAGTCACCACTGCGCAAATAATCCCGTAGTGAACCTAAAACGCATTCAACTGTTAGCCACCCGAAGTGTGAAAACGTCAGAGCAGTGTACTCTACAGCAACCTACACATTCCATGCTGCGCCACTGTCATCTGTGTAAGAGAACATTCACACAATGCGAGCAGTGTACGAAGTCTTATTCTCGCTTCGATGCATTTCAAGGCCGTAGCTGTCAGCAGTCCACTTTGATGAGAAAACAAACTTCATCAGGGCCTGCAGCGAAACATCCATGTCTGCAGTCAGAGGAAACTTCCCCTCCAGCACGTTTGGACACCTGTATTTGGTGTGGGCACTTTAAGTGCCTACTGCCAGGGAAACTATTTGGTGAATATTGTTCACATAATGGAAGGGAATGTAAAAGCTGTTGGAGGCTTTTGGGGGAACGCTTTTTCGGTAACAATGTTCATGAATGCGTGAGAGGTATCAACCCAGGCGTGTTAACCAGTACGGAGGAGGTCAAAGGTCAGCCTTAGAGGGGACACTGAGGACGTCAACACTGACCCCAAACCAAGCTAATGATGTAGACATTCTCAAATATGAAGAGACAAACATTGTCGATATTCTTCATGATGTTTGTTGGAGAAGAAAGGTATGAAATGGTTCGTCACCCTCAAATTAAGTTATAGCAAATATGACGAAAATAATCAAAGTCATTTGGCTGATATTTGAATCCTTTATGTAAACTCTATGTAATAAAGTTTATACAAATATTAGTTCTATTAACTTACATTGTAGATTTGAGTAGAATTTTGTGATTATCATATTGTGTGTGTGATCGTGAAATAAGTATCTTAACCTTTATTTAGAATTGTGTTATTCTTTATGAGTGTTGTTAAATCTTAGCGAAAGTACCAGTGACATAGCATCCAAGGTTTACTACTTCTAGCGCAGGTCTCCATATATAAAACACGGCTTTTGGTATGCTTAAGAACGTAGCCAACTCAACGTAAAAGTTGGCTAAGTATGGATCACAACAATTCCAATAAATAAAAAGAAATAAAAACAACAGTGCAGAGGTATATACACATTTTAATACATAAAGGCATCAACAGAGGGATACATACAAACATACATATACATAAATACATTCTTGTTAGTGATTAGATATTCGATGTACATATGTGTCATATACAACCACCAGTGTTTTTTAATGAATTATCAAAGTTCATCATTTGAAGGTTCATTGTCAGATTGTTCATCAAGTTCTATATCTTCAACCATGGATATGTCCATCTTGGAGAGCATGTTCTTCACTACTGGTTTCATCCACTGGCTGATTTTAGCATCCATATCTGCATGATCCATGTCAGGGTCCAGAGCTCTCACTTTCTCAAAAATAAGCTTGAAGAGCGGTCCATAACCAAAATAGCTGGCGAACTCGATGGCTCTTCCAAGTCTTTCCAAGAATGTCTGTTCCCAACACTTCTTCAGTTTGTTCTCAATCCATCTCTCACTCTTGCCTTTATCTTCGTATCCCTCCTTCTTTCTCAAGATGCCCCCCTTACAGGTTTTCAGTGTCTGCTCCCACATGTATTCAATACATTTCACGTCTCTCTCTTTGTCAATGCCAGTGGCTTTAGATGTTTCAACAGGACGTAGGATATCATTTTTACTTTCATTGAGGGATTCAGTTAAAGGTTCACCTTCATTCTCAGTTCTTACATGACGCTGGAGGTCATGGTTGTTCTCAAATACAATCCCACACTCGTCACAGGAAGGCATGCTATCGTCTTCAAGGCTGCCAGTATCAACAGGGTCAGAGATGTTCACCCTTTGAGTGTCTGCTGGCAACTGATTTAAGGACTCATTTCGCTCCTCTTTTACAGAGTTGATGTCGGTCAGGGTTTGTCCTGACTGTGGGAGGAGATTTGATAGGTGCTCTCATGTTATCTTTAAGGTTGAATGCACACAAACTTGAGACAGTACATTAGGATGTAGTCTTTCTGATTCAAGAGTAGTGGGTCGTAGGTCAATTGTCAGATTGCCATAGGGTCTTTGAACAGCTGTCTCATAGGCTGACAAAAACCTATCAACTTTATTGGGGTAGATGCGCCTGGCAAAACAACTGGACCTGCAGCCTATCCACTGGGTAATTAAAAATGGTCACATAGTGAGAATTCAGAGCAATATCACGTGACTCTTTTCCACGTGATGCATCTTTTTGTGATGCGAAGTTCTTGTAAACAGCTGTGAGATTCGTTTGTCATCCTTAGCTTCAGACATCATGTCATCCAACACCATCATGTTATTATTTCTGGCATCCAAGCAGGTATCCTCAAGTACATTGTAAGGAATTCCTTTCACAAGCTTCACATGGGGTAACTGTTCACTGAATACCTGGTACAGAGATTGCCATTGGGTATAGCACCAGAGAATGCGGTTAGGTACTGGCTGTATACACCCTTGCATGAGAAAGTTGTAAACAAACATAGATTTACCACTGCCAGTAGGACCCACAACAAATGCATTAGAGGGGATGGCAAACTTGAAATGTTCTCTATCGTTGAACTGGTTGTAGTTTTGCTGTTGGTTATACTTATGCGGCGGCAATGTTAAATGCGACAGTGGCAATTGCGGATGCGGCGGCAGTGGCACTTGTGTCTGCTGTTGCTGTTGCTGCTGCTACTGCGGCGGCGGCGGTGGTCGTGGTGGTGATGGAAATTCATACTCATTAATGAGCTTATGTCTCCTGTGTCTCAGCATAACCTCCTTTCTTGAAAACCGTCTCTGACAATCAGGACGTGTTACATCCATGGTGGTTCTGCATCCAATGAAAAGTGCATCTATCCCTATTTATACACTCTGGAGGTCTTGCCCTGGGATCCAGCTGTTGAATTTCTTAGGATATCCCATCCATCCGTTCAGTCGCATAAAAGGTACCAGTAATCGGATCCTCAGCCATATCCTTGACTTTCTAGACTGGTATTCCATCTCTGTAGTATCGTCGGCTAATAATGAATGCATCCTCTATCCCTCTCTCCTGATAGTCAAGTTGAAAGGCATGCTTTAGATGTGACAGTGGCACCTGATCGCCTATTTTAAACTTACAGGCTTTCCGTGTCCTTTCATTCATCTTCTCTGATTTAGGTTTGACTTGTTTGATGAGGGGGTCAATGTACTGTTCTTTCCAAACAAAAGGTTCATTGTTTTGGTTGATATCGGCAGGTGCTCTTTTATTCAGTGATCTGTGGGATCTATAGTTGTTGTCCCTTACAAGATCTTGTAAACTTGTAAAATATAGAGATACCGGTATGTTTGCTCGTTAGTAAAATATCTGTACATCGTAGTCTTTAGAGTCCTTCTGACTCTCTCTGCATAAGATGCCTTGGTTTCATTCTGTGTGACATGGTAGGTAATTCCCTTGCTGGCTAGGAAGGATCTCACTTTCTTGTTATCAAATTCTCGACCTTTATCAGACCTTATGATATTTGGCAGACTAGCTCCGGAAAATATTTTCATCAGTGCTCTGATGACTGCATCTGGTGTATAATTTTTAAGGGGTTCCACCCATAGAAACCGTGTAAATACATTGATGGCTGTTAGCAAGTATTTGACTCCATCATTGCCTGAGGCTGTGTTAGATACATCAACCACGTCTATGTCCCAACGTGAATCCAAAACTGTAGATGCCACTCTGTTGCGTTTGAACTTGTATCTTAATGGACGTTGTTGAGAATACGCATTCTGATTAGCTAACCACTTCTTGATGCGATGTAGACCTATATCAAATTTTCCTTCCCTCTTCACGATGCAATGTACTTTTGATGGGCCTGAAAAGGAGACTGGATGTTTGGGATTAAAGAAAATACTGGACAAATAGTCCTCCCAACCTTCAGCTGACTCGACTCTCCATATGGAATCACACTTTCAAGTTCATGATGTGACCTACTTCTCATTGAAAGAATATAGTCCTATTAATAGCTACGTGGGGGTTTCCCATATATGGCACAACCAATAGAAACAGACGTGTATCTGTTTTTAGAGCGACGTCATCAGACAGGATTAACCAATCAATACAATAGCACCATGGTCGGCACCATCGACAGCTGGCGTGGTTCTCTCATTTTACTATCATCATCATCAGGAGCTTATTCAGTGAGGGGCTGTTGAGGAAATTTTAAGAGTAAACCTGACTTACCTGTAAGTTGGAGGTTGATCTAGATTATATGAAACTAATCACAAGTAGGAGGGATCGCGTGAGATAGCGACAACGAATCAGCAGTCAGACTTTAAAGAGTTTGAAACCGTTTTCACCATAAGGGCGGGTGAAACTGTCAAATTTGGGAGGGCACATGGTTTCAAACATAAGGCAGAGAAACTAATAGAGTCAAGAAGACACTAATAGAGTCCTTATCCAATAAAAATTTTGCAAGACAGCATACCCAGCAGTGGTAAACAAATATATCAAAGGCGTCACGTGATGTGAGGCATGGAACCAACTCGGTTGTTATTAAGTAGTGACTGAGTTAATGTTTAACGTCACATCGGTAATATCTCAGCCATATCGTGACGAGAACATTTATCGTGACGAGAACATTTATCGTGACGAGAACATTTCATACTGAAATGAAATATATGGATACTAGAAAAGCCCTGTCAACGAGGGACTGTAAAATAACTAGAATATCACAAATGGAATTAAAACTAGTGTGGAATGTTAAAACTAATATCACTATTCGGACAATACAACACAAAATCAGGCTATAGATTGCCAACAACTGAAGGTAGATCACCATACTAGGTTCCATGGGGACTTACAGTACCTTTGCTACCTGCATGGGCCCTAGTTGGATTTACATCATCCCCTTAGCTGTTAGCAGTTTAGTCACATCTAGCCAAATATTATAAATACACATATACTACGATTCTGTAAAAATAGAACTGGTGTCTGGTAATCGAGAAGATATTGTTCTGGATCCAATGACAGTAGCACAAGCAACTGCGCCACCGTCCCATCTGTAAATAAGGATTATAATTGCTATATTTATGTTTTAGTTGATTATATTCTTGTTTATATTGTAATTCATTAGTTTCTGATTTTTTAAATGTGGTCAGTGTTAGGTCCACTTGGGGCCTGACCAACTGCCAAGGAGGTGAAGAAAGAAGACCTAGAAGGGAAGAAGGGAGCTATGTTTTTCAGCTCAATGCCGGCCGAAGAAAGAAAGGGTTTAATTCTATGTCCTACAGGCGGGACAAGAGAAGATTTTCTGTTGTATAAATCCTCATAAAGGGGATTGAAAACACAGTTACAGGCAGGGTTAGATTTTTTTAGTGTACTTTAGTAACGTACTGTTAAAACTTAATACGGCGCTGCTCAAGAGATGGTTCATCAGCCTCAACATAGAGAATGTCAATAGGTGAAGTTCTAAAAGACCCAAGACAAAGTCTTGACCTTGATGATGGACAGAATCAAGAAGTTTAAGGCAGGCTAGACGATGGAGCCATAATCAAGTTTAGAACGCAGAAGTCATCGATATAGGTGGAGAAGGGTAGCTTGATCCCCTCCCCATTTAGAATTTGAAACCACTTTCAGCAAGTCATGTGCTTTCAGGCATTTAGTTTTAAGTGATTTAATATGCGGGAAAAACGTTAAGTGTGAATCAAAGATTAGACCCAAGAACTTGGCTTCCTTCACAACTTTAATTGGCGTGCCATTTAGAGACAGTTCAGGGTCTTTATGTGGTTTGTATTTACGACAAAAATGTATGCAATTAGTTTTCGATTTAGAAAATATAAAGTCGTTTTCAAGACACCATTTATTAATCTTGTTTAAACACAACTGTAGTTGCTGTTCAATGATATGCATATTTGTACCCCCACAAGAAATATTAAAATCATCCACAAAAAACGATCCATCAATTGAATCGTTTACAACTTTTGATAAACTATTTATCGTTTTACTAAAAGGCGTGACAGACAACATGCTGCCTTGTGGAACACCCTGATCCTGCTTTTAATGATCAGACAGGGTAGAACCAACTTGGACTTGAAATTGGCTTCTATTTAAAAAGTTGGCTATAAATTGAGGCAAACGACCTCGCAAGGCGAAGTCATGTAAGTCCCTTAAAATACCATATTTCCAGGTTGTGTCATATGCTTTTTCGGCACCCATGAAGAGCCACCTCCTCGTGGTGGGTGCTGGGTAACGCTACGTGCTCTTGTCCCGTGTGGACCCGGGACAGAATGTGTTCACAGCACCCCATTGCTTGTCGTAAGAGGCGACTAAATTGGGCAACCTGTTTGCCGTGGGTTGCGTCCCGTGTCGGTGGAGGACGGGATCCTGGTGGTTGAGGGCAGATGGGCTTTTAACTGCGTTTCATTTGCCCAACACACCACTTTGGCCCTTACTTCACCTAGACGGGTGGTTGAATTGGCCCGATTCAACCAATCGGCTGGTCATGCCAAGCCCCGTGCATGGAATATATATATGTATCTATATATATATATATTCCATGCACGGGGCTTGGGGTGCTGTGAACACATTCTGAGCACAGACCTAGACGGGTGGTTGAATTGGCCCGATTCAACCAATCGGCTGGTCATGCCAAGCCCCGTGCATGGAATATATATATATATAGATACATATATATATTCCATGCACGGGGCTTGGCATGACCAGCCGATTGGTTGAATCGGGCCAATTCAACCACCCGTCTAGGGTGCCATTGCACAAATTTTATTTAGGACATTTTAATTTCGGTCTTGGCTTTATTGTTCATCGATATTTTCTGATTTTGAAATGCATTTTGACGTTCTGACCTTTGCCTAGAGTCTTATGCCCAGAAGGCGGTGGCTCATGGCCCAATCTAGTAGATTAATTATTTATAATTCTTCTGCTGGAGTATATCATCCGGGTATCCTTGGTGCTGCAAGCTGGAGACCCACTTGCTTTTAGCATTGTCCTTGTGATACTCCGTGGTGGGTGGGGAGCTCGGATGATGAACCGTATTACACTGAAAATGGCTTATGAAATCCCACCAAAAAAACCCCCAAAACTTCCACTTGATATTGATCCTGTTGATACTGAGCACAGACCGTCTGCATCGATTGAATATTGGCCACGTTTCCTTGTAATTGAAACTCCTGACAAGAAACCATTACAGTTGAACCCTTTTGCAGTATCTAAGGGTATTCAAGGTATTGCTGGGGATGTTAAAACCATTAGACGATTACGTTCGGGTGCAATGCTAGTTGAGTGCAGGGAAAAACAGCAAGCGACCAATCTGATGAGTATTAAATCTTTCGTGGGCATTCCGGTCACGGTCTCTGCTCACAAAATCCTGAACACAAGTAAAGGTATTGTCAGAGATCGTGATCAACTGTTTGCTGACATGTCAGAACTTGACATAGCCTGCGAAATGAAAGATCAAGGTGCGCTTTATGTCAAGCGTTTTTCAACCCGGAACTATAATGAAACTATCCGAACAAACACGTATCTGTTTTCCTTCTCGTCTCCAAACACTCCTAAGTCAGTAAAGGCAGGCTACTGTAACATCCAAGTACATCCCCAACCCACTCAGGTGTTTTAAATGCCAGAAATACGGACACGGTGTATCTACCTGTACATTGTCTGTTGTGTGTGCTCACTGTGGTGAGAAGACACACACAACAGAAGATTGTGACAGTGATTTTAAAAAATGCACCAATTGCTCTGGCGATCACTCATCTTCTTTGAAACAGTGTCCAATTTGGAAAGAGCAAATGGCGATTAACAGAATAAAGTTTACTCAGAATATCTCCTTTTCTGAGGCAAAAAAACTGGTAAAGAGGTCTGATCTTCCAGAGAGTTATGCTACTGTAGCAAAAACATCATCGGAGTCTACCTCTAAAATAACAAAATCATCCACAGGATGCCAAACTACCTTGACCTGGGTAAATTGCGACTCTCCACAGCTTTTGTACCCTGCTATATCATCCCAGACTGAGGAATTACTTCCTGGTACATCAAAGTCCTCTTCTGCTCACAAATCATCATCATCTCAGTCACACTCAAAATCTCAATCGACAGCTGATAGTCAGCAAACGGTGAAAAGTAAACCAAAGCTAAAGCCTGATGCTTCAAAGCAACAAAGTGGCAGAGCTCCTAAAGGATCACAAAATAAAATTCAATAGTACAATAAGTATGGGTCTCTTGAAGATATGAACGTTTCTGAAAACGTCCATTCTAGGGCACATAGCTTGTCGCCCTCCAAACGAGTGCGGGGTAGATCCCCAGTAAATCCCCCCAAAAGATAGTTTATTCCAATAATATTGTGCAGTGGAACTGTAGAGGATTGATCACTAATTTACATGAATTACAGCTATAAGTCCAAGATTTTACACCTTCAGCGATATGTCTCAAAGAGACATATTTAAAACAAACAGATACATTTGACCTTCGACAGTTTAATGCATATCATTCTTTTTCACCTCCGGGTGATAGAGCCACTGGCGGGTCATCCGTTCTAGTCAGACAAAACGTTATTCAAAGCCCTGTTTCACTAAATACTAATATGCAGGCTGTTGCTGTGAGAATTACTTTACATGTAGCGTTTACGCTATGCTCACTCTATATTTCGCCGTCTTCGACATTTGCCAAAATTGATCTTCAAGCCCTGTATGACCAACTCCCGAAGCCATGTATTATAATGGGAGATTTAAATGGGCATAACCCACTCTGGTGTAGTGTAACTACAAACACTAAAGGTAAGTTGTTGGAGGACTTTTGTTCTGACAATGACTTATGTATTTAAATGATGGTTCCAGCACATATTTATTCACGATGATCTCTGTGGAAGTGACCATTTTCCTACTGTATTAAAAGCTGTAACTCCATCCGATGTTCCTCCATCATCAAGACGAAATTTTAAAAAGGCTAACTGGGCTTTATATGAAACACTGTGTGCTGAAAAACTTAAACCTGAACGTTTTATTGACGTTCCCGATGCTATTAAATGCTTTTCTGATGAACTGAATTCCATAGCTGATGAGTGTATACCTAAGTCCTCTGCAGTTCCACACATAAGAAAACCATGGTTCAACGATCAGTGCAAACAAGCTAGGAAGGCAAGGGAAAAAGCAGAACATTATTTCCGTCGCCATCCTATTGTGCATAATTTAAATAAATTTAAAATTTTAAATGCTAAAGCACGGCGTACTTTTAAACAGAACAAACGCAAATCTGGGCAAAATTATGTATCTAAAATAAATTCTCGGACACCCATGTCCAAGGTATGGAACATGGTCAAAAAAATTAAAGGCAAAGGTACTAAATCTACAGTCCATCATCTTAAACATGGAGATCAATTACTTACTGATAAATCAGATATCGCAAATAGACTGGGCGAAACCCTGGCTAAACACTCTACCTCTTCTAATTATTTACCTAAATTCCAGCAGTATCAAAAACAACAAGAAAAGAAAACTATTAATTTCAACTCAGATAATGGGAAAGATTATAATGAAACTTTTTCAATTCATGAGCTCCATACTGCTCTTGGTCAAGCTCATGATACCGCTACATTAGCTGATAACATACATTATCAACTCCTGAAGCACTTACCAGAATCCTGCCTAGAAACTCTTCTCAATATTTTTGATGATATTTGGACATCGGGTAACTTTCCTCCATCATGACGTGACTCCATAGTAGTAGCAATACCTAAACCTGGACGTGATCATACGGATCCGTCCAATTATCGACCTATTTCACTAACTAGCTGTGTTTGCAAGACCATGGAACGCATGATAAATAATTGACTTGTTTGGTACTTGGAAACCAATAACCTTATCGCAGACATAGAATGTGGTTTCCGAAAAAACAGAAGTACTGTCGATCACGTAGTGCGTTTAGAATCATTTGTTAAATATGCGCTGATTAATAAACAACATGCTGTGTCTATCTTTTTTGATCTTGAAAAAGCATATGACACAACCTGGAAATATGGTATTTTACGAGATTTACATGATTTCGGTTTGCGAGGTCGTTTGCCTCTGTTCATAGCCAATTTTTTAAATAACAGGCAATTTCAAGTCCGTGATGGTTCTACCCTGTCTGATCATTACAATCAGGATCAGGGTGTTCCACAAGGCAGTATGTTGTCAGTCACTCTTTTTAGCATCAAGATCAACAGTCTATCGAAAGTTGTAAACGATTTAATAGATGGATCTTTATTTGTGGATGGTTTTAATATTTCTTGTCGTGGGGAAAATATGCATACTATTGAACGGCAACTGCAACTGTGTTTAAACAAAATAGATAAATGGTGTCTTGAAAACGGCTTTAAATTTGCTAAATCAAAAACCAATTGTATACACTTCTGTCGTAAATACAAACCCCATAAAGACCCAGAACTATATCTCAGTGGTGCCCCAATCAAAGTGGTCAAGGAGGCCAAGTTCTTGGGACTTATTTTCGACTCACATTTGACCTTTTTGCTGCACATTAAATCCTTTAAAGCCAAATGCCTGAAGGCACTCGATTTATTAAATGTTGTTTCAAATTCAAAATGGTGAGGGGATCAAACTACCCTCCTTCACTTATATAGATCACTGATCCGATCTAAACTTGATTATGGTTCCATCGTATATGGTGGAGCTTGTCAAAGCAACCTAAAACTACTTGAACCTGTGCACCACCAAGGCCTAAGACTTTGCCTCGGTTCTTTTAGAACCTCTCCTATCGACAGCCTATACGTCGAAGCTGATGAGCCTTCTCTCAACTTACGTCGTATCAAACTATCTTTACAATGCATTACAAAATTAGCTTCTAATGAGTCTAATCCCGCATTTAATTGTGTCTTTAATCCTCTCTATGAGGATTTGTATAACAAAACGTCTTCCCTTCTTCCGCCTCTTGGGCTCAGAATTAAGCCATTTCTTGCTGCTTCTAGCATTGAGCTGGAAAATATAGCTCCTTCCCGTCTTCTTTCTTCTCCTCCTTGGCAGTTGGTTAGGCCACAAGTCGACCTAACATTAACTACATTTAAAAAATCAGAAACCAATGAATTACAATATAAACAAGAATATAGTCAATTGAAACATAAATATAACAATTATAAATCCTTATTTACAGATGGGTCCAAGGACGGTGCCGCAGTTGCTTGTGCTACTGTCATTGGATCCAGAACAATATCTTCTAGATTACCAGACAATAGTTCTATTTTTACAGCAGAAGCTAACGCCATATTAACAGCCCTTAAATATATTCAAAGACGTAAACAGTATATAATATATTCCGACTCTCTTTCTTGCCTTCAGGCTATTAAAAATATTTCTTGTAAACATCCACTTTTAATAGAAATTATTGAATTGTATAATAATCTTGCTACTGGCCAATACGACATCGTCTTCTGTTGGCTACCCAGCCATGTAGGAATCTCTGGTAACACATTGGCTGACCTTGCTGCTAAAGCAGCACTCAACAAATCTGTGACACCACTACCTATTCCTTACAGTGAATACACAGCCACCATTAGGTGTTATATCCGTGACCTGATGCAGAAGAAGTGGGACACCCAAGTAGGTATAAATAAATTACATGAGATAAAACCTTACATTGGTTATACCCACTTGGATTGTCAATCCAGATTTGAAGAGGTTATTCTACGACGATGTCGTATTGGCCACACTAGATATACTCATGCGTACCTGTTAAAAGGTGAGGATCCTCCATTTTGTATCCCTTGTGATGAGAGAGTCACGGTCAAGCATATCCTGGTTGACTGTGTTGAATTCTCCATCACAAGGGATATGTATTTTACAGTTAAAAGAATGAAGGATCTTTTTAGCAGCGTTAGTTTTCATTTAATTCTTGGTTTTTTAAAAGAAATTGATTTTTTGATTGAATTTTGAGTAATATGTTTCTTTAAAAAGATGTATTTTAATAATTGGAAGTTTGAATTCGTAACTAGAATTGTTGGTGGCTGTACCCTCAAGGGGGGGTTGAAGTATTGTAACATTATTGTCCTCCTGAGAGGGTACGTAAGTCCAAAAACATTGATAGTAAATTTAATTCTACCAGGGTTTTTAATCGTGGTATTCCTGTTGTTTTAATTTTGGCTAGCATATTGTCCACTCGCCAGCAGCTGAAGGGATGGTGTAAATCCAACTAGGGTCCATGCAGGTAGCAAAGGTACTGTAAGTCCCCATGGTCCCTAGTATGATGATCTACCTTCAGTTGTTGGCGATCTATAGCCTGATTTTATAGTGTATTGTCCTAATGGTGATGTTGTTTTTAACTTTCCATGCTAGTTTTAATTCCATTTGTGATATTCTAGTTGTTTTACTGTCCTTCGTTGACAGGTTTTATAGTAGACATATAATTGATTTTGATATTAGTTGTTCTCGTCAAGATATGGCTGAGATATTGCCGATGTGACGTAAAATATTAACTCACTCACTCATTCACTCACCCATATGCTGTTTCCAGATAGAAAAGATAGACACAACATGTTGTTTGTTAATTAATGCGTTAATTAATGCGTTTGAAACAAATAATTCCAGTCGCACGAGGTGATCGACTGTACTTCTGTTTTTACGGAAACCACACTGTATATCTGTTATAAGGTTATTTGTTTCCAAGTTCCAAACAAGTCGATTATTTATCATGCGTTCCATGGTCTTGCAAACGCAGCTGGCTAATGAAATCGCACGATAATTGGATGGATCCGTATGATCACGTCCAGGTTTAGGTATTGGTACTACTATAGCATCACGCCATGAAGAGGGAAATTTACCGGAGTGAGTGAGTGAGTTTAGTTTAGCTATATGGCGACGGTCTGTAAATAATCGAGTCTTGAGCAGACATTCCAGTGATCAACAACATGAGCATCGATCTGCGCAATTGGGAACCGATGGCATGTGTCAAGCGAGTCAGCTAGTCTGACCACCCGATCCCGTTAGTCGCCTTTACGACAAGCATAGTCACCTTTTATGGCAAGCATGGGTTGCAGAAGGCCTATTCTACCCCGTGACCTTCACGGGTTGAAATTTACTTGAAGTCCAAATATCATCAAAAATGTATAAGAGCGTCTCTAAACAGAAGTGCTTGAAGAGTTGATAATGTATGTTATCAGTTCCTGTAGCAGTGTCATGAGCTTGATGAAGAGCAGTATGGAGATCAAGAGCAGTATGGAGTTCATGAATAGAAATGTTTCATTATAATCTTCCCCGTTATCTGAGTTGAAATTAATAGTTCTTTTTTCTTGTTGTCTTTGATCCTGCTGGAATAATTCGAAGAGGAAGAATGTTTAGCGTGAGTTTCACCCGGTTTGTTCGCAATAGCTGATTTATCAGTAAGCAATTGATCTTCATGGTTCAGATGATGGACAATAGGTTTAGTATCTTTACCTTTGATTTTCTGGACCATGTTCCATAGCTTGGACATGGGTGTCCGAGAATTTATTTTGGATACATAATTTTGCCAAGATTCTTTAAAAGTACGCCACGCTTTAGCAAATTTATTTAAATTATGCACCATGGGATGGCAACGAAAATAATGCTTTTTTCCTTGCCTTCCTAGCTTGTTTGCACGCATCATTGAACCACGGTTTTCGAATGTATGGAATTGCAGAAGATTTGGGGATATACACATCAGCAATGATAATTAGTTTATCCTTTTTAGGATCAGGACCTTCTAGAAAAATGTCAGGTTTAATTCTGCTACAACACATATTTTGATACAAAGGCCAGTTAGCCTTATTTAAGTTCCATCTCGAAGAAGGGGTATTATCAGATGGGTTCACAGGTGTTAGAACAGAAGGAAAATGGTCACTTCCACAGATGTCATTGTGAACTGACCATTCAAATTCATTCAATAGGTTGAAATCTGTGATTGACAAATCAAGTGCAGAATAAGTCCCTGTACCAGGATGTACATAGGTGTTAGAACCGTCATTATATAAGCATAAATCATTATCTGAACCGAACTCTTCCAATAATTTACCTTTACCATTTGTAGTTGTACCATCCCAGAGTGGGGTGTGGCAATTTAAGTCACCCATAATAATACAAGGTTTTGGTAGTTGGTCATATAAAGTTTGAAGATCAGTCTTCTGAATGGTTGAAGACGGTGCGATATACAAAGAGCATAATGTAAATGCAACGTGTAACGTAAGGCGTAGAAGATTAGAAGTAAGTATAATAGGGCTATGGATAACATTCTGTTTGCCTAGGATTGAAGATCCTCCACTGGCTCTGTCACCTGGCGGTGAGAAATAATGATAAGTTTTGGAATGACGTAGATAAAAAAGATCTGCTTTAAATAACTCTCATCTAGACAGATTGTTGACGGCGAGCACTCCTGGATTCACAACTGTAATTCATCATAATTATGCCCAAGTCCTCTACAATTCCACTGTATGACATTATTGGAATAAACTATCTATTCGAGGGATTTATTGGGGATCTTCCCCGCACTTTTTTGGATGGCGACAAGCTTTGTGCCCTAGAATGGACGTTTTCAGACACGTCCATGGCCTCAAGTGATCCATATTTGTTATAAAGTTTGATTTTATTGTCGGACCCTTTTGGAGCTCTGCCACTTTGTTTTTTGGAAGAATCATGCTTAGGTTTACTTTGACCTATATTAATTTGTTGTACAGTAGACAACGATTGATTTGTCGCTTCCAAACAAGGCATTCTTTAGAGAAAGAGGAATGGTCTCCGAAACAATTGGTGCATTTCTTGTAGGTACTTCCACAGTCTTCTGTTGTGTGTGTCTTCTCACAACAGACAATGTGCAAGTACTAACACCATGACCAAACTTCTGGCATTTGAAACACATTTAAAAAAAATTTAAAAAAGGATTGGGTATAAATGTGTCTACATTGATATGACAATAGCCTGCCTTTACTGATCTGGAAGCTGTTAGAGAGGAAAGTGAAAACAGGTACGTGTTAGTTTGAATGGTCTCCTGTGTGTCTAATGTGTTGTAAAACGCTTAACATATGTGACCCCTTGATCTTTCATTTCCGAAACAATATCAAATTCAGACATATCGGCGAATAATCGATTTCTATCCCTGATGATTCCTTTGTGTTAAGCGTCCGATGAGGAGACCGATACTGGAATGCCAACGAATCAGGTTAGTTGTCTGTTGTCTTCTGTTGCACTCAACGAGCAATGCACCTGAACGCAAACGTCTGATATTTTTAACGTCACCAGCAATTCCTTGTATGCTTTCTGTATCGCAAGAGGGTTCAACTTTAGTCTGCTGTTATCTTGGGTCTCTACCGACAAAACGTGGCCAGTAATCAATGGAAGTGGACAGTCCTTGGTCGTTATCATCTGGATCATTGTCAAGCGGACGCATTTTGCTTTGTAATGGGGATTGGAGAAGCCATGGTTATGGTTGAAAAGTTCATCACCCGTGTTCCCCACCCACTACGGAGTATCAAAAGGACAATGCTAAAAACAAGCGGGTCTCCGACTGGCAGCACCAAGGATACCCGGATGACATACTCCAGCCGAAAAATTAAAAGATTAATGATTCCACCAGATTGGCCCATGAGCCACCGCCTTCTGGCATGCGACCCTAGGCAATAATAAACAGTAACTTTTTCCAAATTCTGTTTCAAACTTCGCCACGGCTGTAAAATATCAAACCATAATTCTCAAATTTTTGTGCAATACTACAGAGTTGTAGCACGGGGCTGGGCGTGACCAGCCGATTGATAGAATCAGGCCGATTCTACTACCCGTCTAGGTGAAGTAAGGGCCGAAGTGGTGCGTTGAGCAAAAGGAACACGATTCAGAATCCCAGTGCCCTCAACCACCAGGATTACGTCCTCCACCGACACGGCACGCAACCCACGACAAACAGGCTGCCCAATTCGATTGCATCTTACGACCAGCAATGGGGAGCTGTAGACACATTCTGTCCCGGGTCCACACGGGAATGGTTTTAAGTAAGGCTAATGGGTGAGTGAGTGAGTTAATATTTAACGTCACATCGGCGGTATTGCAGCCATATCGTGACGAGAACATACGTGACATAAAAAAAGAAATATATATGCATATTATGAAGAACCTGTCGACAAAGGACAGCAAAACCACTAGACTATCACAGTTAGTATTAAAACTAGCGTGGAAGCTTAAAAATTAATAGTATGACTATTTTGACAGTACCATATAAAAAAAAACAGGCCATAGATCGCCAATAACAGAAGGTAGATCACCGTACTAGGGACCATGGGGACTTACAGTACCTTTGCTACCTGTATGGTCCCTTGTTGGATTTACACCATCCCTTCAGCTACTGGCGACTGTATTCTGGATTAGTCACATATTACAATGACACATATTCTACAGCTATAAAAAGTGGAAGATTAAATCTGATTCCAAATGTTTGGGGACTTACTCATACGTATCCTCTCAGGAGGACAATGATTTTACAATACTTCAACCCCCTTCACGTATACAGCCACTAACAATGTTATTAATTTCCATTCATAAAATATTTATCTATTTACATGTCCTGAAACAGATCTAATGTTTTTAAAAACGCAATGATTAAATGATAACTAACATTACTAAACGGATCCTTCATAGTTCGTGATTTAAAATAGTTGTCCCTTGTGATGGAATATTCAACACAGTCAAGTAAAACATGCATTGACTGTAATTTTTTCATCACAGTAATACAAAACGGAGGATCCTCACCTTTTAACAAGTACTCATGTGTATATCGCGTATGGCCAATACGACATCGTCGCATAATGACCTCCTCGAATCTGGACTGATAAACCCAAGTAGGTGTAACCAATATAGTTCATGTAGTTTATTGATACCTGCTTCAGTGTCCCACTTCTTCTGCATCAGATCACGGATATAAGATCTAATTGTAGCTTTTGGCTGACGTTGGCTGGGTAACCAACAAAAGACGATGTCGTATTGGCCAGTAGCAAGATCATTAAACATTTCAATAGTTTCAGTTACAAGTGGATGTTTACAAAGATATATTTTTAATAGCCTGAAGGCAAGAAAGAGAGTCGGAATAGATTATATATTGTTTCTGTTTAGGGTGTCTTTGAATATATCTAAGAGCCGTTAGTATGGCGTTTGCTTCTGCAGTAAAAATAGAACTGTTATCTGGAATTCTAGACGATATTGTTCTGGATCCAATGACAGTGGCACAAGCTATTCCACCACCGTCCTTGGACCCATCTGTAAATAAGGATTTGTAATTGCTATATTTACTTTTAAGTGATTATATCCTTGTTTATATTGTAATTCATTAGTTTCTGATTTTTTAAATGTAGTTAATGTGAGGTCGACTTGTGGCCTAACCAACTGCCAAGGAAGAGAGGAAAGAAGACGGGAGGGAGCTATGTTTTTCAGCTCAATGCCGGCAGAAGAAAGAAAGGGTTTAACTCTGTGCCCTAGAGGTGGAACAAGAGAAGACTTCTTGTCGTACAAATCCTCATTAAGTGGATTGAACACACAGTTATGTGCAGGGTTAGATTCATTAGAGTATAATTTTGTAATGTATTGTAAGGATAATTTTATACGACGTTGTGTAAGAGATGGTTCATCTGCCTCAATGTAGAGACTGTCAATAGGTGAAGTTCGGAAAGATCCAAGACAAAGTCTTAAACCTTGATATAACGATGCCATTTAGAAAGTGGTCAAATGCAACATATGTCATATTTGGTGGACAGAATCATGAAGTTTAAGGTTGCTTTTACAGGCTCCACCATATACGATGGATCCGGAATCAAGTTTCGAACGGGCCAATGATCGATAAAGTTGTAGGAGGGTAGCTCGGTCCCTTCCCCACTTACAATTAGAAATGACTTTCAACAAATCAAGTGCCTCCATTCATTTAGTCTTCAGGGATTTGATATGGGGGAGAAACCTTAAATGTGAGTCAAAAATCAATCTCACAAAAATCTTTTACAACTTTAATAGCAGTGCCATTTAGAAACAGTTCAGGGTCATTATGTGGTTTATATCGTCTACAGAAGTGTATATAATTAGTTTTCGATTTAGAAAATTCGAAACCGTTCTCAAGACACCATTTATTAATTTTGTTTAAGCATAACTGCAGTTGCCTCTCAATAGTACGCATATTTTTGCCACGACAAGAAATATTAAAATCATCCACAAAAAGCGATCCATCAATCGAATCACTTAAAACTGTTGATTTTAGTGCTAAATAAAGTAACAGACAAATTATAATGATCAGACAGGGTTGAACCCACTCGGACTTAAAATCGCCGGTCTTGTGAAAAATGTGATATAAAAAGAGGCAAACGGCCTCTCAAACCAAAATCATGCAAATCCTGTAAAATACCATGCTTCCAGGTCGTATCATAAGCTTTCTCAAGATCAAAGAAAATTAATACAGCATGTTGTTTATTAACTTTAGCATTTGTAGCAAGGGATTCTAAAAGTGATTAATGGTACTACGATTTTTCCTGAAACCACATTGAATATTTGTTATAATGGTATTGGTTTCAAGATACCAAGTTAATATATTATTCGGCACCCGTGGTGAGCCACCTCCTCTTCGTGGGTGCTGGTGGGTAATGCCGAAAGCTCGCCAACACCCCTGTTGTGGACCCGGGGGGATATTTGGTCCACCGACCCGTTGGCCGTGGGTTGCGGCGGTGTGTCGGTGGAGGAAGGGATCCTGGGGATTGAGAGTAACAGGGGCCCGGAACCGTGTTCCTGTTGCTCAACACACCTCTTTCGCCCTGACTTCATCTAGACGGGTGGTCGAATGGGCCCGGTTCGACCAATTGGCTGGTCACGCCAAACCCTGTGCATGGTGATAATATTTGCACAGTAAATTATCATTTTGGTCTTGGGCATGTTTGATTTGCAATGTTTAAATTATTGATAACTTTACATTGGTGTGTTCTACCCCGTAATATAATTACACTGCCTAGAGTCCTGTGCCAGAAGGCGGTGGCTCATGAGCCTATCTGGTTATGTTGACCTCCAGATTCAACATGAATCCAATTTCTTGTCATGGGCAGAACCACCCTGGCATTTAATATGGTATACAAATGTTGCTGTTTGTGTCATACTCACTGGAGTATAACATCCTTGTACCCCTGGTGTCGGTATCTAGGATATCCGACGCTATTTGACACCGTCCTTGTTGACACTCCATGGTGGGTGGGGTGCAGGGGTGCTGAGACGTTTTCCTTTCATCATGGCGCTTTAACAATGATTCATGGGCACAAGTTTTGGTGATCGAAGCTGTTGATTTTTCCACCAATCAAACTAAACCCATTTGCCATTTCCAAAGCTACATCTGGGATTTGTGGTGAGGTGAGCAACGTCACCCATCTCCGTATTGGTTCGCTTCTTGTGGAATGTGCACGGAGACAGCAGTCTCTCAATTTGCTGTCAATTAAAATATTGAGGTTGCTGTGTCTGGAGGAATGGAATGAGTTTAGTTTGATTGGTGAAAAATCAACAGCCTCGATCACTAGAAATCGTAGTTCTGAACTCTTGTCGAGGCATTGTTCGTGACAGGGCTGGTTGCCTGTCTGACATGTTTGAGGATGAAATCACTGCCGAGTTGAAAGACCAGGCGGTAACTGCAGTCAAACGTTTTACAATAAAGATGAAAGATGGTGTTATCATTAACACCAATACATACTTAATGACTTTTACTCGTTCGCCCCTTCCTGATTCCATCAAAGCAGGCTATCTTAACATCGGGGTGGGAGTGTATGTTCCCGCGCCACTCCGATGTTACAAATGTCAAAAGTTTGGACATGGTTCAAACTCATGTCGGAACTCTCTTGTCTGTCATCTCATGGTTTTACGGACACAACTCGTTAGAGAGATTGGTCTGTAATTAGACGGATCAGTATGATCCCGGCTAGGCTTTGGAATAGGGACAACAGTGGAATTACGCCATGAAGTTGGGAAATTCCCGGACGTCCATATTTGATCAAAAATTCCTAAATGGCTTGCAAAACATGATTCGGTCAAATGCTTTAGGGGCTGGTAGTCAGTATTGCCGGTTCCTGTAGCTGTATCATGAGCTTGCTAAAGGGCGATATGGAGCTCATGCAACGAAAATAATTCGTTATAATCTATACCTTTGTCTGAGTTAAAATTGGTTCTTTTCCTTTCCTCTTGTTTCTGATACTTTTGGAACTCAGGGACATAATTTGCTGAGGATAAATGTTTGGCTAAAGTTGTGCCAAGTTTATTTGCTATGTCAGTTTTATTAGTCAATATACTATCACCGTCCTTCAGATGATGCACAGTAGATTTGGAACCTTTGCCCTTTATTCTTTGGACCATATTCCACACCTTTGACATGGGCGTGCGTGAATTTATTTTGGAAACATAACTTCGCCAAGACTGACGTTTACCTTGTTTAAAAGCACGTCTATCCTTGGCGTTAGTAATTTTGACTTTGTCTAGATTATGAACTGTAGGATGTTTGCCAAAATATTTTTCAGCTTTCTTCCTACATTTTCTGTCCTGTTTACACTCGTCAGTAAACCATGGTTTATGAATATGTGGAATTGCAGAGGACTAAGGAATGGTTTTATCAGCAATGGCATTTAGTATATCCGAAAAAGACTGTATGGGATCTTCACGGTTCTTAAAAAGATCACGTTTCAAGTGTTCAACACACAGAGTCTGATATAATGACCAATCAGTCCTGGCAAAGTTCCGTCTTGATACAGGTGGATCATCACCAGGGTTGATTTTGAGAATGTTGGGAAAGTGATCACTCCCACATAGGTCATGATGGACCATCCATTCAAATTCATTGTATAAGTTGGAATCAGCTAGTGATAAATCCAGGGAAGAGTATTTTCCCCTAGCTGGATGTAAATAAGTCATCATTGAAAATACACAAATTATTATCGGAAATGAATTCCTCAAGGATATTTACCATTGCCTTAGTATGGTCACATCCCCATAGTGGATTGTGTCCGTTGAGGTGCCCCATAATAATACATGTTTTTGGGAGCTGATCATGTAGACTTTGAAGATCTGATTGGAAGATGGAGGAATATACAAACTGCACAATGTCAAAGCAATGTGTAAAGTCAGGCGAAGAGCAACTGCTTGAAGGTTTGTATTTAGAGTGACAAGGCTATGTATTACGCTCTGATGAACGAGAATAGAAGCGCCTCCAGTAGCTCGATCTCCCGGAGGAGAGAAAGAATGAAAATCGCTATATTGTCTCAAATTCAAGGTATCTTTATTTTTAAGATATGTCTCTTAGAGACATAGGGTATCAGGAATCAGCAATTGTACCTCACTGAAACTAGTTTTTAGTCCTCTACAATTACATTGGACCAGATTGGACTGACTCATGGTGGCTCAATTGGTGATCTTCCACGCGAATGTGTGGAGGGTAAATTCCTCCGCCTGTCCTGTGAGGACAGAGTGATATCCATATCCAGAGACCCAAAAGGGTTTCCCACAGGAACGTCTGAACATGAAGGGATGGTGGGAATTGATTTTTCTATTTGATTCTTTTCCTTTCTTTTTTTGACTGTCGGTCTGTTTGTCAGACGATTGTGATTTGGGCTCAGGCTGTCTCTCAGTCTATGATCCAGATGTAGATTGAGTTACTTGGGAAGATGGTTTTGCAGCTGAGGATAAGGTAATGGATTTTGCAGACTTAACCCATGTCAAGTCTGTCTAACAACTTATAGGAGATGTCATAGCAGCGTGAGTGAGGGCAGCAGAGTAGATCTTATTTAATGGAGGTGTGGTTTTAGCTGTCAACA
This sequence comes from Haliotis asinina, assembly GCF_037392515.1. Lineage (NCBI taxonomy): Eukaryota > Metazoa > Mollusca > Gastropoda > Lepetellida > Haliotidae > Haliotis > Haliotis asinina. The sequence continues at coordinate 6,593,546 of NC_090295.1, read as the reverse complement.
GTTTTTTTGCGTCTAAGTATGAGATATTCCTTTAACATTTAAGTTTCATTATTTTGGATTCCTTTTGCCAAACAGGACAATATTTTGATGTAGCAGCATGAGGTCCAGAACAGTTTGCGCATTTGAACTCATTGTGCAGTCTGTATTATCATGTTGTTCACCACAACGATGACATACAGCCGAACCACAAGAACTAACCCCATAACCGAACTTCTGACATTTAAAGCAGCGAAGCGGGCTGGGGACATACACGTCCAATATTGAAATACCCTGCTTTGATTGAAGGTGGTAAGTATGTACGAGCAGACGTCAAGAGATATGTAATGGTATTGAAACATTTTACAGCTGTGACTCCCTGATCATGACGTTCAGTTACTATGTCTTGTTCTGACATGTCAGACAGGCAGCGAGCCCTGTCCCGGACAATGCCCCGGCAGGAATTTAATGTTCTGTGCACGGACACAGCAACCTCAATATTGGCAAATGTTTTGATAGATAAAAGATTTAGAGATTGCTGTCTCCGTGCGCATTCCACCAGAAGTGAACCACTACGAAGAAGACGGGTGACATTGCGAACCTCTCCACAAATACCTGAAACAGCCTTAGAAATGATTACACGATGCCAGTAGAAAGTGGTCAAATGCAACATATGTCATATTTGGGATTTCACTTTCTTAGTAAAGTACAAATTCTAGTACTTTTTTCGGTTGAGTCCCATCCGGGATTCGAACCCGCACCCTCAGAGTCAGGCACCTAACCGCCAGCACACAAAGTCAGCCGCCTAGCCCGCTCAGTGGAAGTCGCGGTGGCTGAGCGGGCTAGGCGGCTGACTTTGTGTGCTGGCGATTAGGTGCCTGACTCTGAGGGTGCGGGTTCGAATCCCGGATGGGACTCAACCGAAAAAAGTACTAGAATTTGTACTTTACTAAGAAAGTGAAATCCCAAATATGACATATGTTGCAGCCTTAGAAATGGCAAAGGGGTTTAATTTAATAGAAGATTATTTACTGATTGAGGCAACAGACAATGTGCCCAGGAATCAGCATTGGAAGAAACACTTCTTGTTGATTCATCAATATTTTCAATTCGTCTCTTTTTTTCATTTCGCCATGAACCAGATGATTGGGGATCCATGACTGAAGGAAAAAAATCAGCATCCCTATTGCCCACCCACCATGGAGTGTCAACAAGGACAATGTGAAATAGCAGCGGATCCCCAAGATGCCGACACCAGGGATACAAGGATGCTATACTCCGGCAACTATGACACAAATAGCAACATTTGTATACCAAATAAATTGTGGTTCTGATCGTGACAAATGTTTGGACACATATTGAACTTGGAGGTCAACATTGCCAGATTGGCCCATGAGCCACCGCCTTCTGGCATAGGACTCTAGGCATTAAATGTATTAATAATTTGGAAATGAACAATCGAAATGGCCAAGACCCAATAAGTAGCTGAGTGTGCAAACATCATTTACAATGCACAGGGCATGGCGTGGCCAACCGATTGATAGAACCGGGCCAGTTCTACCACCCCTCTAGGCGAAGTCAGGGCCAAAGTGGTGTGTTAGGCAACAGGAACACGGCTTCAAGCTCCCACTGCCTTCAACCACCAGGATCCCTTTCGCCCACAGAGCCACAACCCACGGTAAACGGGTTGGTGGACCAAATATCCCGCTGGGTCCACGACGGGGTGAACGGCTCTTGGCGTTACCCACCACTAGGAGGTGGCCGTTCACGGGTGCCCTAAGGCTAATGAAAAACTACTGTCAGTCACTGGTTTGTCATAGAACTTGGAAAAAGTTGCAGAACTGCTCCAGCCTGCCGTTTTCTGTATTGTCTTGAACGGTACAGTGTGTCTCAAAGATGCACTTGTGGACGCCATTCTGGTACTGTGCTGGGTGAAGATAGTCACGTCTATGTCATGCAGTCATGTCCACTCCACTCAGCTGCAGCGCCTGCCTAATCCAGCGAGACACCGTATCTTTACTCACAGCCTTGAATGGCCGAGCATAGCTAATAAACAGACGATTGGCACCGTCGCGCAGTGGAGCGGTCTTAAAGAGGTATTCTCGTAGCACAATCAGTATACACAAACTACTGTCCTGCGAATAAGCTGGCAATGTTAACTCTGCCTGTTGAACGCCAGGGTTTGAATACTTCAGCAAACTGCCAACTCTAATTCTACAACAACTATCTGACAAACTAACATCTCTAATGTCTAGCACATGAATAGCCGGCAGTCTTTGTCCCGTTAAGAGGGCTACCAGGGCAACTGTCTTGTTGGTGAGAACCTTTAAGGACAGGTCTTTCAAGGGCACCAGTGTTTTAAAAAAACTCAATCCATCTTCTAATGTGTGTAGAAAATTGGTTAGAGGTGGATTTGCGCCATGATTGTGGGATAACACTGCTTGACTAACCAAAGCAAGTTGGCGACCTGTGTAGATGTGACACACAAGTTTAATAGCTAGCTTGTCTGTTGTCACCGAGGGCGATGGAGACGCCACTGAATCGCCATTTCATGGATGTGCTGTCTGGAAGAAACATCTGCGCCTCGTGTTGGGGAAGAGCTTCTAGTTTTCCCGATGCATAAGGAAATTACCAAAGCCTTACAAATGATTGCTTTTGAAAAAACGTCGCTGATGTTTCAGCTAAATCAGATGGCAACCAATCACGAATCTTGAACACTCGCGCCATGAAAGAGCCGTATTAGAACAGAGGTTCTGTTTAATATACACAAAATGGCATGTTGGGCCTATCAGCGAAACGGTAGCCGTGGATAAGAGCTTGGGCAAGGAGTGTAAGGGCGCGTAGTGTGACAATTAGTGGAGGTTAGACTGAGAGTTACAAAGCTTACTATGAAGGGTTTAGAATTTCGAAGTCCTCTTAGCGATAAGTCAACTTGTAAGGACCATACAATATTTGCGAAATCGATTTGTATAATTCTTGTATGATGAATTGATTATAAAATGACACGTTTGGTTTTGATTCAATACCCTGAATATATCAAACGTCGAATATTCAGAATCGGGGTATTCTAGACAAAATCTGCATATTTTCAAATCCACTTTATCTAGACTACAGAACTGCCGAAGGCTACCTATCTACCTACCTTACTACACATATACTTCCAACCAGCTTACCTACATCCCCGCGTGCCTACAAACCTCCTTACCAACCAACCTACCATCATGCGTGCATGTATGTTTTTTGTACAAGAGGCCTCAGGCCCATACACATCGGAGTTAAACATACGAAACATTATACGTATGGCGCAATATGTAGTAATTAGTGATTTAACCAGCAAAATCATGGCAGTAAATTATGAACACGTAGTGAAATACGATGGATGTATAAAACCTTATATCGGACTGTTACTGAGCATAAGTGATATAGTAGGACAGCTTTATTATTACATGCTGGTTAGTTGATGATAGAAGTAGTTTAAAAGCTAATGGGAGTGGCTTACATACATAACATTCAGCTATGTATCTCGTAAGAAATATCCGTATAGAAAAGGACACACAAATAAACAGTCGGGTTAATTTTCCACGTCTAAAGTACACCGAGGGCACATTCTCTTTCATCGTTCGATATAAAAAGTCTTCCTTCTTTTACCATTATGTTGATCAAACCTAACCTAAAACGTATAAATGGATATCTTAATTTCTTCGATGTTAAAGACGACATATATTTCTGCTGGATTGGGGATTTGTATATTCTATAGGAATCATAGTGTGAACTAGTATCTATTGCTGAATGCCATTCTTGATTGAACATATTAAGACTTCTTTTTCGAAAATGATTTAAAAACAAACTTGCATCACCAACTGACAGACTTAACCATACAAAACCATAACCATGTGTAAACAGAAGATTTCTTACATAAGATGCCCACGTCACTTTACCAATGTTGTCCAAGTGAACTAGCATGTTATAAGCCCTTTTGGGTAGTCTATGTTCTTGCATACACAATATCTTAAACACAGGATTTAGTTTTCGAATTTGAGCTTTTACATACAGGGGATACCTCCTACATTCACCATACACCATAGAATTCGGTATAGACGGTCTGACATTTACAAATTTCTTACATGCCGTCATATGTATCTTTTCTAGGCATTCTACTCACCACCAGCAACATGAGCACATCTCGTCACCAGCAACATGAGCACATCTCGTCACCAGCAACATGAGCACATCGCATCACCAGCAACATGAGCACATCGCATCACCAGCAACATGAGCACATCGCATCACCAGCAACATGAGCACATCTCGTCACCAGCAACATGAGCACATCTCGTCACCAACAACATAGACACATTTCCTCACCAGCAAAATACACATATCTCGTCACAAGCAACTTTGACACTTCTCGTCACCAGTCACATCAACACATGTCGTCACCAGCAACATTAAAATAATAAACACTTCTCGTCACCAGCAACACTAGCACATTTCGCCACTAATAAACTGAATTACCTCACCAGCAGCATTAACACCTCCTCTCACAGCAACGTAAGCATATTTCGTCACCAGCAACATTAGCATGTCCTATCACCAGCAACATTAGCACTTCACAGAAACATTAGCATATCTCGTCACCGCCGACATTACCACTTATCGTCACCAGGGAAAATGGTTGTTCTGAAGGCTGTACTCTCAGATCACTTTTAAAATGTAACATAATTTACTGTGGATATGTTTGTAGTTTTTCTTTGGTGGGTTTCGCAAGGAGGATACATAAAGCAGGTAGACACGAACAGACCAACGGAAACTAAAAGGGAAATGATAGACTCAGTAAAAGTAAATGTACTCGAACACTCATAAACTCAATCGAAATGCTTTTGCCTTGGACTGTATAAAGGCCCGTGACACAGTAGCTCAAATATTTGATGATATTGACACTGGCAAAACACAAAAGAGCGCGTGTTCCAGAGAGACTGAGTGAAAGGGCCGGTGTTGGGAAACTCTTAGGTAGCCCATCTCAACAAGGAGGTCACTTCGCCGACGACCCGAGTGCATGGGTGAATGGAAGTTCATTACGAACGCAGGTAGATAATGCTATTCTTAAAATGAGCAAACAACAAACTATTAACAACGTCACGGAAACAGGTCTCATGTCTTACGATTCTGTAAGGGCAAACCTTCGCAGTTTTCAAAACGTGTGAAGCAGTATTTGAATGTATTATTAGACTGATGGTGGAACAATGGTATTGCGATATTTTAGCAGATATATTGAACATACATTTCTTAACATAAGTCAAATGAACAAAACAAAGCATGGGTGTAAAAGCAAAAGCCATAAGTGATTTAATTGTTATCTTAAGGCGCCAAACAACTTCTCTTATCCCACGACCCAAGCTGTGGTGTGACGTGGCAGTGGTGAGACACCTACCGGTTCCCTTTGTTGACAGTGCATTCGTCTACATGACAATGGACTGATTTCCCCCTTATTCGTGAGGGACGGGACTCAACCCAACAAAAGCAGTGGAATGTGGACTTTATAAAAAGTGTAATCTCAAATATAAAATATGTTACCATCATTTTCGGTTTTCAGTTCTCGTGAAAGTGGTTATTGTATTCGTGCTCAAGCCTCAGTCCATTGGAACAGGCACGTGTCAGTGGTTCAAACTTCCTATAGAAGACATAAATTCTCAGCCACATATAACATACCTTCAAAAGTAAAGTCTGCAGATACCACACAAATAAGGACGTATTAGGTGTTAATGAGAAAACTATAGATATTTAGATATTGTGTGATAGGTATATTTAAGAATAATACGGTCAGTTTTATTTCAACTGATAAATGTTCTATTTATTTCAGTCTTCGTTTATGTTTTGTTTGATGCTTGCTTGCTTAACTATACTTGTCATAAGAGGCGACTAACGGGATCGGGTGGTCAGGCGTACTGACTTGATTGACACATGTCATCGGTTCCCAATTGCGCAGATCGATGCTCATGTTGTTGATCACTGGATTGTCTGGTCCAGACTGTTATTTACAGGCCGCCACCATATAGCTGAGTGCGGCGTAAAAACTAAACTCACTCACCCACTTATGTTTTGTGTTATAGTGTATAGTGAGTGAGTGAGTGAGTTTAGTTTAGTTTTACGCCGCACTCAGCAATATTACAGCTATATGGCGGCGGTCTGTAAATAATCGAGTCTGGACCAGACAATCCAGTGATCAACAACATGAGCATCGATCTGCACAATTGGGAACCGATGACATGTATCAACCAAGTCAGTGAGTCTGACCACCCGATCCCGTTAGTCGCCTCTTACGACAAGCTGAGTCGCCTTTTATGGCAAGCATGGGTTGCTGAAGGCCTATTCTACCCCGGGACCTTCACGGGTCTATAGTGTATAATAGAAGACAATCAGTGATGTACTGTTTCATGTTTTTGTTCAAGGCTAATTTTTAAATTTTTTTGACACTCCTGTATGAAATATTCATTAATTTGCAGTGTCGGTCGTCAAGCTAAAGAAACAGACTGGAGTCAATGGGTGAAGGCCATTTCTGGTGTTCACCACCTGATACTAGTAATTAGGCAGGTGACAGGACGACAGCTAGGGTCAGTGTTTTCTTTACAGTTTACAGTTTCCTGTGTTATACTCTCGTGATTTCTCTACTTTGATGATGCGCGAAAATTAAACCGCGCGAATTAATATTTTTTTCTGTTTCGGCGAAAACTAAGCCGCGCGAAAATAAACGATTTTACAGTAATTGTGAAATATTCCTGAAGCGGAGGAAAACCATGCTCACTCACTCATTCGTATGTGTTTAACAGGGCCAGGTGTATCTGGACCGGACTTCCGTTTAAGTTAAAATACAGATTGATTGCCACTTTCAAAAATAAAAATAAAGGTTACAGCCTTTCGCAAAACCGTTGTGTGAAACTATAAAAATAACAAAAAAAATAAATAATAATAAACGTCATGCAGTTAAACACTTATTTAATTGTATAAGTGTTTATTATTATTTTCTTCAATATTGATGAAGTTTACAAAGCATTACAAATTACTGTAAAATGAAGCACAATGACAGTACAATACAGAGAGGGAAGCAAATAGATATCATTTAAAAACAGCCTTTACGAATCTCTTTTCTGTTCGAGAACGTTTGTAGTAATTTTGGAAACAACAGTTCGTGTATTGACTTTTCTAATCTGAAACATCATTTTTCCTTTGGAATCCAATTACAACAACAGAAAATAGAACTACACAGTCAGCACATAAAAGAAAGAGCAGCTTGAATACATACACACTATTTTTTACGAACTGATAAGTTTACCAATGCATTAATCACAAATGAATCAGTAAGGGACTAAGAACACGACCTTGTCGTACAGAGAGATGTACTGACACACATGTTATCCCAATTTAGTCTTTAGCCCTCAATTTATCCATTTTTTAATCCTTTTGTATTTATATTATTAATAAACACCAGTGCATTTGTTTTTCAAGGTAAAAAATATTATCAATGGTAGAGTATCCTCTTCGGAGGCCTGCTTAGTTTCTATTCATTATTAGCTTGTTCCTGGCAATCAGGAAAACACCCAAACGATTATGTTTGAAGATATTGCTATATAATATGCCAAAACCATTTACAAGGGACATATCTTGGTTCGATTTATCTAAGTTTCCGATTCAAGAGAGGAGAAGGATGTTTAACAGGGACTAACTTCATAAGAATGCACACTGGTATACATACATATACATGGTAGTTTAGCCCGAGGGTACAGGTGTCATTTCTCGTATTAACATGTGATTCATTCACATTTTTTTCTAGATTCGCAAAACATACTAAAACATGACACAGTCTCCATTATGGCATAGAATGTAAGAGAATACTTTAACACTGAGGGACTGAACGAGTGCCAGACGAGATTTGATACTGAACATACATAGGTTTAGAATGTCTGGTGACCAACACGGGAAAATAAGCTTTGAATAGGAATGAGATCTGAACAACCTGTCATCTTAGTGTTTATAATTATATACTCTGTTTCCTCCGTTTCGAACAGTAGCACATGACTATTGTCACCAGTAACAGAGCCACAACACACAGAGTTACAATGAGGGCCAGGATAGTCACATCGGCCGTGTGGGCGTCCAGTCCGAACCATGTTGGAGCGGATGTAGTTGGTGTTGTAGTTGAGGTAGAGGACGAGGAAGCTGTAGATGTAGAGGGAATTTTCAAGAGGTTGGGGATGATATCCAGCCACAGAGTCATTCGTCTTGGGTAGACGTGGTCACCTACTGACATGTTTGTTGTGAAGGACAGGTAATGCTGGTCGGCCATATTGAATTCAGGCCATATTTGTCCTAGTTTTCCTTCAACAGCAGGGCTGGGATTACTGTGAAAATAAAGTGTGCGCTTTGAAAGAATGATGCATACTTCCTACTTATTGGTATTCTTACACAAAATGTGTTGCTAATTTTTGCCTATTGCATTAAAACCAACAGGCTGAGAGCACGCTACATGGCGATTAAAGAAATGAAATAATGACATCATAATTAAAACAGTTACGCACCCACTCTTGGCAAAGTCAGCAATGAACGAGACAAACGTGTCTGCCAGCTGATACTCCTCCGATGTCAGGTTTCCTGAGTAGCCAAATATCTGGAGTGCAGCCGGATTCAGGTCAAACAGATACAAGGTGTCTGCTCCATGGTTCATGCCCTTCACAAGACTGTCTCTGCCAAAGGATGGATAGTGGTCAAATAAGTAGAAGTAACACTTCCTGTTGGTGCCCAGCAATGCGTGCGTTCTGGCAAAGAGGACTCCCGGTACTACGAAACCGGGGTCGCCGTATGTTGAAAGTACCTGTTCTCGAGGCAGTGGCTTGTCAGATGGTGGTCGGGGATAGGTGTACTCAACGCTGACGATATCATTGATGGATGGTGTACTAGCTCCTAATGATAGTGCTGTAACTGTTGTGAGAATATCTGTGTCAAACTCCTTCTGCTTGAAGATGTCAGTAGCATATGTGTAATTATATGCCGTGTCGAATGCTAGAGCAACCATCAGCATGAGGTACCCTTCCATGTTGTTGGCCCCTACCATTACGTCGATGTCCTTCATACACGTGGTATTTAAGAATGTGATGTCTCTCATTAAAACTTGGGGATCGTCTTTGACAAAGTTTCCATCAATGGTTGGAACCCACGTGAACTGCACGAGCTCGTAGGCTGGCGTCCCATTAACAGTAGAAAAGGCTAACAATTTCGTACTGTTGCTCTTTCTCATACAGTCTACCATGTCCCTGTCTCTGCTGATAATATCAGGGTCATCACCAAGGCAACCTAACCTTCCTCCAACAAGCTTCGCTAGGACTTTCATATTTCTGTTGATCGCCCAGAGAGACGTGGCAGCTCCACTTTGTAGAACTGCTCTCTGGAACAGCCCCTTTGACCCCGGGTACAACACCTGATATGCCACACTCGCCGACCCTGCAGATTCTCCGATGATGGTGATGTTGTCGGTGTCACCACCAAAAGCTTCAATGTTGGTCTTGACCCACTGTATTGCCAGATGTTGATCCCACAATCCGTAGTTACCCGGTGCAACGTCATTTTCGGTACTTAAAAATCCTAATATTCCAAGCCGGTACTGGATAGTGACGACTATAACGTCACCTTTTGTCACCAATTGCCACGGCTCATATGAAGAAGCGGATCCATACACAAATCCTCCTCCGTGTATCCAGACCATTACTGGCACCTTGGACGATACATCGGTTGTGTTTGGCAGGAAGACATTCAACGTGAGACAGTCTTCACTCATAGGTGGAGAGAAACTGACCGCTGAAGATGGCTGGAGACATGCCAGTCCATAGCTGGAAGCATTAAATATGTCAGAAACTCCAGGGTGTGGTTGTGGTTTTCTAAATCTGAGATCTCCAACTGGAGGCTTCGCGTACGGGATTCCGTAGTAGCCAAAGTAAGGTTGTCCTTCCCGACTCGTTCTCTCAACTCCCTGTATATATCCCCAGGTGGAATTTATGACTGGTGCCTCCATCCCTACAGTAGGGAGGACCAGCATGGACACAATAATCAGTTGATTCATAATCAACCCCGCTACATCGAACGATATACTTCTTATGACCAACACCTCCTCACCTGTCCTTTTTATCTCAGACCCGCGTATTGAATATGGCGAAATGTTAATCCCTGTGTAAATAGACAGGTTTACATTTACCTTTCCTACGAATAAAACTCGTAGAGTGAAGAATTCAGGCACTGAACCCAATCAACAAGAGACAAATCTGCAGAGTCACGATGTCCCAGTTAGTGGTCGCTGAGTCACGCGACCTCTCTGTGACAGGTCAGTCAGGGCCAATTTCTGGGTGTTTTTTTTTGTTTTTTTTTTGTAAATAGGCCTATCTTCACACCCCGTAGTTATCTTTGTCATGGTGTTGTATGCCTGGCTTCACATCCAGGAATTATCTTGGTGTTGCAGGCCAAACTTCACACTCAGCAATTGCCTTGGTGTTGTGTTAGTTGCTAGTTTTAGTCTTGGTGCTGTGTGCTTAGCTTCAAGTGCAGCAATTATCTTGGTGTTGTATGCTTAGCATCAAATCCAGCAATAATATCGTAGCTTTACACCCATCCGTTATCTCCATGAGATGCACTAGAATTTTAATTGCTGTCTACTGCTTCAAAGCGGCTGTATGATTGCATCGTGCAACTTGATCCACCTTGACCTGTTGTTCATTTTTTATTTTATCATTTTTTCGTCACGATATCGCTGACATATTGCCGATATGAAATTGAATCTTAACTCACTCGCTGTACTTTGCAAGGCCAAAACATGAATACTTAGACGATCCTTGATAACGGATCCTGAACTATGATTCCTGCTGTGAAGTCTTTTGATGCTATTTTGCATACAGCAATACCGCGTGAGGGGACACTGAGTCTAGGAATCTTCTGGTATCTGCCAAGGATATGCCAGAAACGAGATACGATGTAGTGAAAGCCTTCACACCCAGAAACCTGTCTTAATCTGAACGTACATAAGCAGTGGTTGCGCTCTAGAAACAGTGGGCACAAATCAGAGATTTACTTTTGTCCCATATTGGCAATGCTAAACTAAGAATTCTTATTTGAAATCTACTGGTCACATACATGATTTTCAGACATTATGGAAAACGGAATCTTTGTCTGATGAATGATGTTACCAGAGGCATGTTCAGAATCTTGAACTCCCACGAAGGCCCGCGAGCGCTCGATCCTGAACGCATGTGCCTTTCCTTACAGCTGCGTCGCCAAGCGAACCAAGATGGCGACCATGTTTAAGTTTGCATCCACCTGACGAAGTCGCAAGGAATTCCCAACAAACGTTGTGTAAACAATATAAGAGGACGTTGACATCCATAACATTGTCTATACATGTTTAATGTCATTCGTCTCCACTCGCCCCTTTCCGTAACCTCTATCAAGAAGTACCCGACTGCTCTCGCAGTCTGTGCACTCAGGATGTATAAAAGCTCTATGTGCCATGTGTCTGGCATACAGCCAGCAGTTGTCAAGATCAGTATTTGGCTAAGCACTGGAAATGTTGATTATGAACATGTAACGGATCGACCAAACGCAACCAGGCGGTTGGGTAAATGTACAAAGGTCACGGGGTGTGTCGAGAAGAGTCCACGTGGTGATGAGTGTGGACATGACAGGTGGATGGAGCGAGCTGGAATGCCTGAGTGACTACTCTTGTTTAAGGCAATGTGTAAATATGTTGAATTGTTTACGTTGTCATGGGTGGATAGGGGAAAGGGTTCCGCCCGTACACCCGTCCTATCAAAAACCAAAATTACTAACTAACATACACACTTGCTTCAACCTGAGTATACATCCACTAAACTGGAACAGGTATACAAAATCAAACAATGAAGTTTTTTCAGTGTTGGCATGTTGCACAATTACTACAATGGCTATTTTACTGTGTGTGTGTCGGGGGAGGGGAGGGGGAGGTGGAGGGGGCATCGGGGGAATTGTGTACGTGAAGTTCTGATGTTGTGTATTCAGCACCTACATGCTGTTTTGTGTTCGCAGCCTGTGAAATGTACTTTGATGTTTTGTTGCTGTAACACACAGTTCGTGGTGTGGGGGTATAGGTTTACAGTTAGTCATTTCATGAAATGACTGATTTAACAATCTAACGTTTTCAGACATTTTGTGTACAACAATCGATACACTTCAGCCATGTCGCTGAAATTTCGTCTCATATATACGTGGTGGAAATGGATGTGCGAGGTGTGGCTGCTCTGGACACTGCAAGTTGTCAAACAAACAGGTGTAAATGATTCAAAGCCAAGCTGAAGTGAAAGAGTCGCTGTCACATCAGCTTTAACTGTTCTTAACAGTAAGTGATAATGAAACTGCGATGCACTTTTGTATATTAAGTTACTGTGTGAAATTGCATAAAATGACTCACCGAGTCACTGAATTTTTAGTCATTTCAGGAAATGACTGATTTAACAATCACAATCAAGGGGGGTGAATAGTCGGATGGACTGACGGTACAAGGAGTGTGAACAGTCGGATGGACCGACGGTACAAGGAGCGTGAACAGTCGGATGGACCGACGGTACACGGAGTGTTGAACAGTCGGATGGACCGACGGTACAAGGTACAAGGAGTGTTGAACAGTCGGATGGACCGACGGTACAAGGAGTGTTGAACAGTCGAACGGACCGACGGTACAGTGACGCTGAACAATGAGGCGGTGTGGTGACGGTGGTCAGCGAAATGTCCTGACTTATACTATGAAAATGAACACCCAGATGGACTAACATGACCGTGGTGGTCAGTTAGATGAACCGTGTGAACTCAAGTCCTGTCGTACGAATAAAGTTTGATTAATTGTAATACATGTAATAGGTACTTAAAGGAAACAGGAATCAGTTTTGCGGGCGTATTAAAATGCACCCCGTGCGTCTGTGCACATTTATTTTTCCGTTCAATTTATTTATTTACCGTTCAATAGTTCTTCACCAAACTTGACACATACATTGATCTAGTGGTGTACTTTAAACTCTGAGTGTCTCTACCTCTGTAACAATGTACGTACATTTCCGAAAGGCGGTATTTGTAAAACTCAAGCCCAACCGGATGTTTTCAAAGAGTGCTCGAATTTTCCTTCCTTCTCTGAACAGCTTTCATCACACCTGAATTCCCATGTGACGTTAAATGTTAACTCACGCGCCTGAATTTCCATCGTCGTTAATGTTTCCCGATGATGATCTTCTAGTCTCTGATCGTGGATTTACTACAACAGGTTATAAAACTAAGTTTAACATTCATGCTTTGCACTAAACATTTGCTAAAACTGAAGAATATTTATGTGACCTACCTGATTTCACTCACTTTTCCATCAGAGTATGATAGGAGGGGCCGTTATGTTTGGGGCATATCTATGTATGTACGAAGCTGTGTTTATAAACTGTTAGATAAAGTAGACGTGGTTGCTGATGACGGCTGTGTCTTGTTTGTTGACACTGTATAATACTTTACGTATATAGCATCG